>NC_090784.1:2487500-2795000 GCF_040054535.1 Antennarius striatus | reverse complement strand
TCTGTATTTCCAAGGAAAATATCTTCTAATTTCAAAGACTGCTTATACAAGAGTACAATAAAAAAATTTGGAGTACCCCAACTTGTGACAAAATAGTACATTTTTGACAAATGAAATATCTCATCAATCATTTTATGGTACAAATAATTAGTTCTGTAGTGCTTTGGAGGGAGCCAACCTCTAAGTTGGAAACAACTTGGAGGTTTAGCTCCACTTCATCCCACTACATTAAGAAAAGTGCATTCATGCATCAGTCACACAACAGGTCGTCCCAGTAAATTTAGTTCCTTACCACACCCAAATTCAAGATATTTCAAGTTTGAGACTTTTTCATAATGGGCGGTCAGAATGCAGTCAAACCAGACTCATTTAAAATCACTCAGCATGCTCCTTTTCTCTTTTTATAACTGATGTGGAAAAAGTTAACCGCACACACAATATAATCTGAGTTTTTTCCTGCATTTTAAAAACTGTACAGATATTTTTACAGTGTAGGACAAAACTAATCACCATGTAAAAAACATACAGGTGCATCTTTCTATGTAACATTAACACAAAATATAGAATAACAGGATTATATAATCCCCCTTTGGTTGAAAATGTTGTATTTTATGCAACTATGCATTTAAAGATGTGTAAACTATTCCTCCATTCTCAAAGCATCTGTCCTCCAGTGTTGGTGCTTTATTCCTTTTAAAGGACTACAGTTGAATATTAGCCTGTCTGCCAACTAGCGCACTTGAATGGTCTACATAAGACTTTATATGTAATAATCTGATTAAAAACATAATATCACTCTGTTTGCGCTACTTATTGCAAGTCCTATCAATGAAAGACACTTCCTAGTTCATCATCATCTATAAATAGTATGATGATGCTAGCCTGGAGGATCTTTATCTTGCCCTCATGTTGACCATGTAAACCGAGGTGTTCCTGGGATCATTAATGCAGGTGACGGTGTGTGTCCGACCTGATGCCTGAGCCAGGCGTCGGGAATCTCTGGCCTCCCTCTGTCTCTCAGGACATTGTCCTTCATGCTCTCCACACAGGGATGCTCTCGCACTTTAGAGCCGTAAGCAGGTTCGTAGTCCTTGACCTCTGCAAACAAAAACACAACCAATTAGCCACACAAGGAGAAATCATCACCAGAATAGGTGTCAAAAGTTTCTTTTTATATCATATTTTCTGTTATATCCACATTCCAGTAATAGACATAAAGCTACGAATGTATGGACACAACTGTGGATATTTCACACCATGTTTACATATGACGGAATATATATGGAAGGATTGTTTAATTTGATCATAACATGTTCAAGGATCCAGGTATGGAGTGATTCTACTCCACATTTGAACGGTTAGTTTCACCTCAGCTGTCTGCGTCACACGTGATGACAGCAGGAAATAAAACGTCTCCATGGGAGAGAAAAAAATCCTTCTCTGGCACTTAAACAATGAGTCTAAAAACAGATCAGCTTCTGCAAACAAGCAATTAGTCACAGCCTCAGACTGTAAAGGTCCCCAAAATCACACTCTGCATTTACTTCCCAGTTCATGTTGAAGAACTGGTGGGGATAAAGACAACGTGATGTTGAAATGGTGAAAAATGAAAAACAACGTTCCGGGAGTGTTTCCAGACCTCATGAAACTGAACTCACAACAGCTGCAGTCTGTCTGCAGCTCCAGTGAGGAGACTGAAGGATCACAGTTGCTGTGAAATCAGACACTTGGCTGCGACAAAGACATCTTCAAGCATCTGAGCATGAATCCAATCCACATTCAACACCTCGTGCTGCATGTTTAAACTCCTTACAATGGTTCATTCCTGCAGTATTCAGCTATGTGTAGTTACTTTATCTTAAAATGTTGGATATCTGACAGCATATATAATATATAAATAACATATGGTGTCACTGGACTCTACAGGAGCTGCACTGACTGACCTGAGGGTCAAAGGTCAGAGCGCAGGATGCAGTCGAAGCCCCTTACCTGGGGCCCTTTGCCTGGCCTTCTCAGCCAGGTCAACCCAGCATACCCGCCCTTCCCCTCTTCACACGCACTACTACTGTAGCTTATTCTTAAATTATCGTTACGAGTTGTAGCGTTAAAGGTTTGTAAAGGTTCGGTTAATTTTGTAAGACATTTATGTCATATAACCATCATTATATCCATATTCCGATCAGAAACTACAGTTCCAGTGCAGAAGTTTACTTTTAATCTTGCCCCTGGACTCTGCTGCTTTGTCCTCAAACACAGGAAATCGGAAGGTTGGAGTGTCACCCTGGACAGGAAGTCCAAACCCTGGGATTGGGGCTGTGTGCAGAGGCTGACACACACGTCCTGTTTTTGGCATGTGGAACTTCCCTCCGTTTTTAGCATGTTGAAGCGGGACCCAGCTTCGGCCCGTTCCTCTGGAGGTTATTTTGTGCCAGGGCTGGCGTTGTCCACAGCCTTCTGCTGTGTAGATGTCCTGCTGTGGAGCTGGTATAAATACCACACATTTTCCTGGACTTGAATAACACTGAAATACAGAACAGCCAGAGGGAAGCAAGCTGACCTAAACTGAGGGGTGAAAACAGAAATAAAAAGAGGTGGGGCACTTTATGAAACATCAGGGCTGGACTGGCAGGAAAAAGGTCTAATTTAATGTTCTAATGAGGATCCGTTTGCAAAAAAACCCTTCATCCCTACAGCAGCCATGAACTTTTAAAAGCTATGAGAAGAATTTCATCCTCGGTTTGAGAACAGATTTCACAACAGACTGCAACCAGAGCCTCGGTCTCCCTCTCCCCTCACTGTCTGGGGCTTGTGGTTAAAACCCTGCTCTATCCAATCCAAAGGGTAGAAAACGGTTTCCTTTTCAGATTATCCGTCTGAAAACTTTGTGACCTAGAGGTTAGCAGAAACCCCAACACTGTCTGGGCGCTGCTATCCTGAGAGATACACGGCTCTGTGCTGGCTTTCATGGGAACTCCACAGCAGGTGTCTGATATGTGTCTGGTATATCTCACAAAAACATCAAGAAGCAGAGGCAAATCCTCCAAACAGGAGGATTGTACGTAGCAACAAGTTTTCTTGTCCAGGGCTTTGAAAAGACGAAAGAACCTGTGCTGCTAGCAGGTGAATAAAGTTCTAATGTTGTCTTGGACTGAAAGTGACTCAGCAGAGACCAAGTCATGATGAATGACTTCATTTCTTTTACTATTTTACACAGTGGTGAGCAATCATGCATCGTGGATACATACTGCATGTCTTTCCCTGTCTTTTGGTTTGGCTGGATTTTTCTGCTAATGATTACATGTTGCCTTAATTCACCTGCTTATTTTACATCTTTGCTTTGTTTCAGTTATATACTTTTTACTATATGTTTACTACTGTTAGTAGTCCTTGACTTACCCTGATAGTTGGTTTGTTTTTCTTGCATCCCTTGATCGTTCTAATACAGTAGTGCCTTGAGATACAAGTTTAACGTGAGCTCCTAAGTCAAACAATTTGTGAGTCAAACATATCTCATATCTCACATAAACTTTCCCCATTGGAAATAACTAAAATCATTAAAATCCATTTCAGGGTCTTAAAAAAAAACCCCAAACCCTCTAAATTAAAAAACCCGACATATTTTTATCAACCAATAGACATGCAGACTTTACCTGTGCATAATCAATTATTAATTATGATTATAATTATGATTATGATTATAATTATAATTATAATTAATAATTATTTATTATTATTATTGAGCTGCATAAACAATGATAAAGTATGAAAAGAAAAGTCACAAGAACACAAGAGCTACAACTTTACTCCACCAACAAGAACGAGATCCGGTCTCACTGATGTTGTATCCATCCAACAACACGTGGTAAAGAATGAGATCCGGTCTCAGCTGATGTTGTATCCATCCACCAACTAGCGGTGGTGTCCTGAAGCACGGCTCGTATATCGTATTTTCGGCTGTATTTTGAACAAAAATATGAACAGAGTGACGGCTCGTACCTCAAAAGACTCGTATGTCGAGCAGTTCATATCTCAAGGTACTACTGTATCACATCTTGTTGCTCTTTGTTACGTAAGTATTTTTAGATATCTGATAATTGATAATCAAATGCTGATGCATGCTGCTTAGTGTACGTTGTCCCCATAAGTAAAAAACAGAACCAAACCAGCTGCTTGTTTAGCTCAGTCTATAGGACATATGACCCTGTATTGAGGCTGCAGTCCTGTAACCCACACACAACTAAGCTAGCTAAATTTACTGCAGGTGGAAACACTTTGCATGATTGTTGGGCCCGAGGAAGGAGCTGGAACATTTGCGTAAGTCAATCTTTAACAGAGAGAAAATGTAATGTCAAACTTGGCAGAGGAACTTGTTGCTTCAGCAGAACTCTCTCTGGTGTGTGTTACGCAATATCCAGGCAGCAGGTTAACCTCGAGGTGTGCTGACATCACACGGTGTTATTGATCAGGTCTGTGCATGGTGATAGATGTTTAAAAATAAATGTTTAAAAAGCATTTTAGTAAAATATTTTGCAACTGCTAAGGAACTTATCTTCTCGAAGAAATGGTCGTTGCGAGAACAGAAACAGAGTCTAAGAGATAATATAGATAGCCAGTTAGGCAGTAGGCAGTTAACCTAGCATAGCATGAAAACTGAAGGCAGGGCATTGTTAGTATTGTTTTCTAAGAAGGTAAGAAATACATCTACTGCCGCTTTTCCCTTGAATTAGCAAAGCGTCAGACTTCTTTCCTCTGCCATGCATCCTGTCAGTCTTTCTAGCAGGGTGTAGCCATCACCCTGTCAGTCGCTGCCAAAGGTTGCCTCCCTTTCCTGACCACAGGCCTTTTGCTTGGAGCAGTGTAAACTCTTTGCCCCTGCTCTATTACCCCACATAACCCTCAGGCCACACCCGGCAGCTAATTCCGGGTATGTAAATGAAATGCTCAGCAACACACAGACAGTGGACTATAAGTGACCACAACAACAAGGCCAGTGCAGGGTAGTATTTCTATCCTCTAATCTGTCCCTGTTGTTAGGCTACACACACACACACACACACACACACACACACACACACACACACACACACACACACACACACACACACACACACACACACACACACACACACACACACACACACACACACACACACACACAGATGTTGGAATGTGACTGTCTAGTTCCAAATGTCTCAGACTGCCTAGAAAAGCCCAGCTGGTGGAGGAAGGAGGAGCGGACCAAGGAGAGGAGGTGTGTGTTCTATGAATCTACTGTCCACTTTTAAACACCATGTCTGAGGAAGGCTAGACTATTTTTTCCCCATTTATCACAAAGTTAAAGTGAGACTTGGTATTGGAACTGAAAAGACAAATATCTTAATATCTGTACTAAAATCCTGCGTATTGTCAATATTTGTCAATTTTTAATATGCAATGCATCATAAATGTGTGTAAAAACCATCTGTTCCAAAATATCTCCTTTTCCTGTCAGTCGTTTGTCTGTCTGTCCATTTGTCTGTCTGTCTGAATTGAAGCTTTGAGGTGAGACACAGCCTCCACAGCAGGTGGGATTGTATAGCTATTTAACCAATGGCTGATTCAAGACATTAAGGAATGACACTGGAATCATCCAATCAGTATCTGAAAACCAAACACCAGAGCGGGGATTCTTTCATTGCACCTAACTAGCTCCGGCCAGTTGAAGCTGTATGAAAAAAGATTAAAAAAGGTAAAAGTAGGAGTGATCCAGCTTATTTACAAAAGTAAATGTGAAAATGTACAGATTCAAACCATTAAATGCAGTTTGATGGACATTGCAATTTGTTGTATTTGTGACAACTCAACAGATATGAGGTAAGACATGAGGTTCTGTTGAACCTCATGTCTTATTAATATAATAAGACATGATAATTACTTCTGTTCTGCCTCTACAAACAAGCACACACACAGACACAGACACAGACACACACACAGCCAGTTGAAACAGGTAGAGTATCCACTCTCCCTGATTTCCTGCCCAAAGAAGGGCAACAGCAGAGTCAGATTGTCTTTCTCACATGGCAGACATTCCTCAGATTCCTGCTGCAGACCTGGAGCTGAGGTTGACATGCAGTGAAAAACAAGACTTTAAAGTATTGCTCTATTCACTACACAAGCATTTTTTTTTGCAGATGACTATATTTTAGGGTTCAGTTTTGTAGAACAAGTTTTGACTACTGCCAAACTACTGGGGTATCCCTACTGCAGTCTGTGTGCAGCATCTTTGCCTACATTATCGTTGTTTGCGTTTGGGACTCATGTCAGACTCATTGTACATTCTACAGGAAAGTCAAATAAAGTTCATTAAAGGTTTATAAATACGCCTAGGTGGGGAACAGTTGACTAGATTAATTTAATGCTAGTAGATTAATTTCTTGCAGTGTTATTGTTGACAGTCATGGCGTTGTAACTTGGTTTAGTTAAGTACGATTAAAGTTTAAGTGATCATTTTTATCAAAAACACACACACACATAAACACACACACACACGAACACATACACACACCCACACACACACACACACACACACACACACACACACATACACACACACGTGCGCGCGCTGTGTCCACACCACTGCATGAGGTTGGATGAGCTCACATTGCAACAACACTGATGGCAATTTGACCCACCTGATAGGATGATAGGATGTTTAGTTCTTCTCCTGTGTGTGTGTGTGTGTGTGTGTGTGTGTGTGTGTGTGTGTGTGTGTGTGTGTGTGTGTGTGTGTGTGTGTGTGTGTGTGTGTGTGTGTGTGTGTGTGTGTGTGCGCGTGCCTGTGTGTGTGCGTGCCTGTGTGTACTGACCTCCTATGGCTTCACACCTCGATGTCATCTCCCAAAGCACAAGGGCCATGGAGTAAATATCGGTCTGTTTGAAGGACTCAATGTTCTCCAGATTCAGTCGGGCCTCCAGCACCTCCGGAGCCATGTAACGTGCTGTACCAACCTGCAGCACGAAAACAAAACTCATGCATTCATAAATCCTCACGAGCTTAAGAGCATATAAATACTGATATAAGAGGTGACGTCGCATAAATAAAGTACTGCTGAAACTATACAATCATTTATTTCTGGACTGTGCAGTTGATAAGACTCTGCCGTATGCTGAATGACTTTCTCCAGCACTGGAACAAAATCCATCATAAAAGAAGAAACATCTCCACTGCTTCTCCTGGAAAGAGCAGTGTCCAGAATCATGCAACTCCCTTTTCAGTTGCCTTCAGAAGTTGAAGCCTGATGATTGCTGAATGACAGAATGACTAAACAGAGTCCACTTCTGTGTAATTTGATCTCAGTACAAATACAGCTGTTCTGTGGTGGCCTCAGAGGGTAGTTCAGAGAAAACTGAGGGGCAAATCGAATCATGAAGTTCAGGGAACACAACAGATGTAAGGAAGTTTGAAGCAGGGTTAGGCTACACATAGAGTTCCTAACCTTCAAACATCTCATAGAGCACGGTTCAATCCTTCATTCGGAAATGGAAAGGGTTTGGCACCAGGTATGGCCTACCACCTAAACTTACAGGCCAAACGAGACCACTGATCAGAGTTACAGTCATGAGGCCTCTCTGTTTCCAGAGGCTACTAGTTTGGACCTGTCCCTAAAACACCATTCCTTTGGGAGCCACCAAAAAGGAATAGTATCCTGAATCTGATACTGTTTTTGGCAATCTAAAGTGAAAATACTAAGAAATATTTTAATGTTATACTGTAATGCATTTTTACTATATTACAGTTCTAAGACTCTAGCAGACATTTATCACATACTATTCTTTTGATTTGGTCATGAATATCTCACACAATCTCCTCATGACAAAAAAAAGAAGTGAGTTATAGTCGTGTTCTTTGTGTTTGCATGAGCTGTGAAGTGTGTTGCATACTCTATGTGTGAGGAGAAGATGGCATGTATGGGCAAAGTGGTCACCAGTTTGTGTTTAAGTTCTTAGAAAACGGCTTCTCACCTGTCACATTTTCATTCCCTGGCTGTTAAACGTGACTCTTAAACAAGAAGGACAAATTCATCGGCCAGAGTGGCTGAGAAAGATTGCAACTGAGCTGGGATTTAAGTGCTTGTCTCAACGACGTCTGCACTCATCCAAGACTTCCTGTCTGTCTCTGTCACCTTATGTCTGTCAGCAAATGGATGCTATCCAATCACAATGCATTAACAGGCAGCAGGACTCGCTGGAACTCAAAGCAAACACAACGTTCTCATATCTCAGCTAAACCATTTTAATGCAGGGGTTTGATGGCAAACACAGAGGGTTGCCATAGCAGCACGTAATACACCTCAGCTTGGAGCAACATATTAAAGTCCTGACAGTGGTAGTCATGTTTGTAACTGTCAAACCTAAGGGGAGGTGTCCCAGGGAAAAGGGAAGAACTGGAAAATGAGACCTTTAATGTTCTGCTCCGACCAGTAATCCACTACATTTCACAGCGATTACCTTATGCTGCACATTTATATGACTACTTAAGCACTAGTTACGTTTTGATGAAATGAAAAAATATGACGAAACAATTGCTTCATTAAATCTGTTTATGTAATGTCATTATTCTATTCAGCCTGATGCTGGTGGCTCAAGAAACACCCGTGTACTGTGGAAGAAGAGGTTGTAGACAAGGCGACAATGTCTCGTCTATATTAATTGCTTTCTTTTAAACTACTTATAGATTTCTTGTAGTCTATGGTTGTTCTAGTCAGTTTTCTTTACTAAGGTTCTTGTAAACTACAATTTTTGTACTGCTAGTTTACTTCTTGTAGACTGAGGTTCTTCTAGTGTACTTCTTGTTGACTACGGTTCTTATAGACTACGGTTCTTCCAGTCTACTTCTTGACTACGGTTCTTGTAGACTACGGTTCTTCTAGTCTAGTTGTTGACTACAGTTCTTTAAGAATACGGTTCTTCTAGTCTACTTGTTGACTACAGTTCCTGTAGACTGTGGTTCTTCTAGTATACTTCTTGACTATGGTTTTTGTAGACTACGGTTCTTCTAGTCTACTTGTTGGCTACGGTTCTTTATGGTTCATGTAGTCCACTTCTTGTAGTCTAAAGCAACTTTCTTGTAGATGATGACACCTCATCTACAATAAAGTGGATGGATGGACATCTGCATATTCTAAGGTGTCATTTTTGTATTTGATTGCCTCAGATAAAGTGGCTCTTTTACAGTCTCTGTATCCATGCTTGGTAAAAGAGGACTATCATGTAATGAAACAAAGCATTTTGAGTTACCTGTCCACTGTTGGCGAGGTCATCCACAGACAGGCTGCTGTCCAGATAGAGTCCCAGTCCAAAGTCACACAGGCAGCAGGTCAGGTCGTTCTTCACAAGGATGTTGGAGCTCTTCAGGTCTCTGTGGACTATGGCTACCTTTAGGTGTCAAAACAGGACGGGAAAATTATTACTATATAATTACAGTATATCACTATAATCCCAAGCAGATCCACCCTTTAAAACAAAGGTCTCCAAACTATTTCCTGTAAGGGCCAGATAACTTTTTCCTTCTCTAATGGGGGACCGGGGTGAGTTTGGAACAGAAAAACTGTGACAACCACACGGGTGCCTAAATGTAAACATTTATTGTCTTCCAGAACCAAATATTAATAACCCTTTCCGGTTATTATGTCATTTGGAAGGGCGGCATAGAAGTCAAGGAGACTGTCCAGCTTGAATGTGTATTTCAGAACATCATAGTGGTTTGGGGACCACTGCTTTAAAGGCTCAACATGATTGTCTGTACTTACTGTATATAGTTTTAATTTTGTTATAGTGCATAAAAAATAATGAATTTGTTCAAATGAATACACAATTTTTGATCAGCAAAAAAGGAAAACAAATACTTTCTAGAATTGATCTATTTTTTTCTCTATGTACTTTTAATAATGAGAACATATAGATAGATGCTTACATTTCCGCAGACCATCACAAGTAATTTTGTACACAGTCCTACCTTAGGGCGTCCACATGGGAGGTGGTCACTGTGGAGGTGGGCGACACCCCGGGCCACAGAGCTTCCCAAGACCTGAAGCTCCTCCCAGCTGATCACATGGTGTGTCAGATGCTCCTGGAGACGGCGGTAGGAAAATTATTTAATTAGCAGCACTGAGAAAGAGGTGATGGCTGAAGAATAAGTTAGTATTAAGCGTTCCATTCAGGGCGGTTTTACCTGACAGTGGCCATCTCACCTGCAGGTTCCCTCTAGCGTGGAACGCCGTGATGAGCCAGTACTGTTTCTCCACCTTCCTCTCCTCTGCTGTCAGGAAATGGAGGATGTTTTCATGGCGGAGGTCTGAGTTGGAGAAGATGTCTTTCTCGTTCTTCCAGGAAGCATACTCTTCATAGGGGAAAATCTTCACAGCCACTGTTTCAAACTGATCTGAGGTGGTCTGCTTCAGTTTAGCCTTGTATACCTGGGCAAAGCGACCTTTCCCAACCTAGGTTAAGAAAAGCATGTTAATTACTTTGAATGGAACAAAATAAGTCTGGCACATGTGTAGGTTTGTATACCAGTAGGTCCAGCTCTATGGGCAGAGGCTCGGTGTTGTGGTTGAGGCTGTTGGCATGTGTGGAGCTGCTGTCTGATCTGTCGTCATCCATCATAATGGCACAGGCGTCGCTGCAGTCCAGCCCACCTGCTTTCGGCTTGCGCTTCTTAATGCTGCTCTCCCATTCTTGGTTGATGATGCGTCGTCGGTAGGCTCTGTACCAGTAAAACATCCCCACGACCATGATCCCCATTGCCAGCAGGGGAAGCAGGCTGACCAGAAGCACAGACACCAACGGGTCATCAGGGGTAGGATCCACAACTGAGGAAGAAGAGACACGATGAACAGGTTGATGCAGGTGCAAGAGGGTACGACTGAAAAGAAAAAAAGACAAGCGATGATAACGAGCATATTTTATAGCCTGCAGCATTTATAGTATGCATAAGTAGCTATAACCAGATTGTTAGATTCAAAGATCTGAGAACTGAACTTTCTTTCCATTTTTTCAGGCAGGAAGAAAACATTAGGAAAAAGATGAATAATTATCAGTCCAAAGTTTGAGAATTTGGACAAAAATAACATTGATATAATACAGTTATTTACAAACATATATAAGTGAGATATATACATATATGTGATTAAATAATAGTACTTGTGTGTACTATTATCACTGAGTACAAACACAAGCAACCCAATTTAAAAAAACAAACTAGCACTGTTAAAAAACAAGAAAAGTCTAAATGTGACAATTCACAAACCATGAAGGGATATTTGACAGAAATCAACAGTATACATGGAACCACTTATGTACATGATAAAAATAAGTTAACTGATTTTAGAGATCACCACAGAAAGGATTGGAACAAACTCATTTTGGGATTTCAAGTAAAATGGTCTCGCTGCATAATGCTTGTCTTCACATCCAGTGTTTACTTATTGAATTCCAGCTACAAAACAGCCTCATTGTCGTGATCCAATCCAATCCAATCCAATCTTTATTTGTTGAGCACTTTACCACAACCGCAGTCGACCAAAGTGCTGTACAGGCGAATAAATAAAAAAGAACAAACATTATAGATAAAAGACAAAATGGCTCAAATATTAAAAGTAAAATTAATCAATTAAAAACATAAAATATGGATAAAAACAAAAGCATATTATCAGAGCAATAAAAAGTAAGATAAAATAAGATAAGACAAAATAAAATCCAGTGTCTATCTAGGTGTTAAAAGCCAAGGAGAAGAGGTAGGTCTTCACACGAGATTTAAAAACAGACAGATAAGAGGCCTGTGATTTGCTGAGGCAGATTATTCCACAATTTAGGTGCCACAACAGCAGAGGCACGGTCCCCTCTGAGCTTGTTTGGTTTTAGGCACATTCAGGAGCAGCTGATCAGCTGACCTGAGAGAGCAAGCTGGTACATAGCGGTGTATAAGCTCAGAGAGGTAAGGCGGGGCAAGGGCATTCAGGGATTTAAAAGTAAAAAAAAGCAAATTTTAAAATGGATTCTAAAATGTATGGGCAGCCAGTGGAGTGAGGCTAAAATGGGGGTAATGTGCTCATGCTTACGGGTGCCGGTCAACAGACGTGCAGCAGCATTTTGGACCATCTGGAGACGGGAGATGGAAGAAGCACTAACCCCCACATAAAAGGAATTGCAATAGTCCAGCCTAGTGGTGACAAAGGCGTGGATGACTGTTTCACAGTGTTGCCTCGAAAGAATTGGTTTTATTTTGGCCAGCTACCTCAAATGATAAAAGCTGGACTTCACTACTGCCCTGATCTGGCTGTCAAGCTTGAGACCTGAGTCCATTTTTACCCCAAGATTAGTGATGCTTGGCTTGATAAGCTGGGCCAAAGATCCCAGATCTGGAAGGGGTGTACTACCGGTGCCACCAAAAAACATCACTTCGGTTTTCTTTTCATTGAAACTCAAAAAGTTCAGAGCCATCCAGGCCTTAATGTCATCAAGACATTTAACTAATTCAGCGATAGAGTACGCATTGTTCTTTTTGAGTGGAACATAAATTTGGCTGTCATCCGCATAACAGTGGTAGTGAATCCCATGCTTCCTAAGTATGGAGCCAAGTGGGAGCAGATAGAGAGAGAAGAGAAGAGGGCCCAGAACTGAGCCCTGTGGGACCCCACACAGGAGAGGAGCAGGGGAGGACACCGAGTCGCCATGGCTGACACAGAACGTTCTATCTGCCAAGTACGACCTGAACCACTCCAGTGCTATGCCCCTGATGACCACCCACTGTTCCAAGCGAGAGGTCAGGATTTCATGGTCCACTGTATCAAATGCAGCAGTTAAGTCTAAAAGCACTAAAATAACACAGTCACCAGAGTCTGCAGCTAAAAAGATGTTATAAAAAACTCTTAAAAGAGCTGATTCTGTGCTGTGCAGGGTTTTAAAACCGGATTGGAAAACCTCAAGAATATTGTAGTCTTTCAGAAAGTCTATTAATTGACTGTAGACTATCTTCTCAAGGATTTTTGAGAGAAAAGGTAGTTTGGAGATCGGCCTGAAATTGGCAAGAGCTGTAGGATCTAGCCCAGGTTTTTTGATCACACGTTGCACTACTGCATGTTTAAAATACACAGGGACGACACCTGAGGAGAGACTGCTATTAATAATTGTGAGAACAGAAGTTCCAACAATGGGGAAAACCTCTTTAAGCAGTCGAGGAGGGACAGCATCACTTGGAGAGCCTGAGGGCCTCAACTGACCAACAATCTCCTGTAAAAAGGACAGTGTCACAGGCTCAAACTGGTCAAAAACAGCAGAGCAGGTGACAGAGCTTGAGGGGTCGTAAGCAGGAGGTGAGATGAGAGCCCTTGCAGAAGAGACCTTGTCAATATAAAAGTGAAGAAAATTTTCACAGACAACAGGAGAAGTCTCTATACCAACTGTCTGCTTGGCATTAAGAGCTGAATAAATTGTTTTAAACAAAACACGAGGTTTGTGACACTTAGAGAGGATAATATTAGACAAGTGTTCTCTTTTAGCATTTTTCACAGTTTTCTGATAATGACACCAGCAGTCCCTTAACATTTGAAGAGACACCTGCAGTTGGTCCTTTTTCCATTTGCGCTCAGCTTTACGGCACTCGTGTCTGGCAGCACGAGTCGTGTCATTTAACCAGGGCTCAGATTTAGTTTTAGGCTGCCTGGTTTTTAATGGAGCCACAGTGTCTAAGACAGTCTGGCAGGTGGAGTGAAACCATGAGCTGAGCTCCTCTGTACTGCACACAGACTCAGGAATGACGGAGTTATGATTAAAAGCGACCGAAAACTGAACAGCAGTGGAAGGGTTTATGACACGACAGCGCCGAGAAGCAGCGGCAGATTTAACTGTATTAGCGACAAGAGTAACCTCAAATAGCACAGGCATATGATCAGAAAACACTGCATCACAAATCTCTAGGTTAAAAACAGGCAAACCATACGATAAAACAAGATTGAGTGTGTGTCCATGTTCTTGTGTGGGTCCAGGCACAGACTGCACAAGACTAAAAGAGTCAATGAGGTTCAAAAAGTCAGTTGCCATTGGCTTTTCAGGACAACACACTTGAACATTAAAGTCTCCAACAATAAGAACACGGTCATATTTAGGCATAATCTCAGCCAGGAAGTCAGAAAATTCGTTTGAAAAGTCCTTATTGTATTTAGGAGGCCGATAGACCACGGCACACAGCACAGTGTGAGAGCGACCCAGCTCAAATAGGCTCAGTTCAAAGCTGGTGAACGAGGATAACAGGGATAACTGCTTACATTTATATTGACTTTTGTAAACAGTCGCGATTCCACCTCCTCGGCCAGTAGTCCGCGGGGAGTTAACGTAGCAACAGTCGTCAGGTAAGAGTTCAGTGAAAGCGCTGGACTCACCAACACTCAGCCACGTCTCAGTCACACAGAGAAAATCCAAACCTCAGGATGTAAAGAAATCCTTCAGAATGAAGGTCTTGTTCGCTAGTGATCTAGCATTCACCAGGCCAATCCTGGCGGGAATTGGCGGATCCGCGGCATCAGCTGTCAGGGAAGCCCGCCGCAGGAGCCGCAGGTTGCTGCGGTTCACCCCTCGCCAGTGCGGACGAGGAAAGCAGGGGCCACAGGGCTGGAACACCTCATCCGGGCCGACGACAGGTAGCAGCCAGGAGTCCACAGGGTCCAGTGAGCGCCGGGAAAAAGAGAGGCCAGGCATAGCTCCAAAGTTTTCATCTCTTATTTCAACTGTTACACATTCCATTAGGTCATGAACCGAAAAAATCATTGTGTTGCGTGGGTGGTTCAAGAAGATTTAGTGATTTAGATGAGGATGATGCAATCTGCATGATTTCAACAAAACAAAAACACTTGAAAAATCAGAAATATACATCAGGAACAACCCAAAAGAATCAACAAACGTATTCCACCCCTACTCTTAAAGACAACTTCAATGGACCAGCAGTTCTAACAGAATCTATTGGTGGATGTGTGGTGTGTGAGTAAACCAGTGGTGTGTGGTCACACCAGTGGTGTGTGGGTACACCAGCGATGTGTGGGTGCACCAGTGATGTGTGGCTACACAATGTGACAACTGTAACCAGAGGTTTTACAGGTGTGTGTTACATTTTTAGATGTAGTGAGTGATCTCGTCAATGTTCTTTGTCATGGCTTTGTTATTGGTGTTTTTAAGGTCTACTTGATCCATATTTCACATTCAGTGTTGCTTTCTTATTTTTATGTGTAGTAGAAAATCCACTGCAACAAAAGGAATGATGTTGGATCACACACAACTACAGTAAATCCACTAATGTAACACCCAGGGTTGTTTACCCTACAGCATTTAGAGCACTTCAGGCTTGTATTTAGTTCCCACGATATAAAATCCCCACATACAAAAAATAAACTTCTTGTGGGTCGACTTGAGCTGCATCATAAAAGTAAGCTTTGAAGACCTTTTTAATTTAGAGTCTGCTGATTATGGTGAACGCTGTGAACATGTTGGCTATTGCGCTGGCTTCATTAAGTTTTTTCCACACATATCTGAAGCTACTGCAGGTTGAAATGATGAAATGGCTGAAACACCCACATGGGTAGTCTACAAAACTGAAGTACTGTATCACTCTTCATGTAGGGGACAAAGACTGTGCTTCACATTCACTGTAGAAAACCTGCTCTGGAGAGAGTGGCTTCACAGTGAACCATAGAAGTTGAAAAACATCATCACTTTCAGTATTCTACTCTGTGCCCACAGCTGCAGGTGTTCCCAGAATTATTTTTTATTTATACAGATACTGAGTAGAGTATAACTTTATTTATCCCTGAAGGAGGTTCCATCAGAGAACCTCCTTAAGGTCATCCCTCAGCTCTCGTGTGGACTTTCTTCAACTCCCCCAGAGAGGAGTTGAGCAGTTTAATGGCTAGGGGGATGAAGGAGTTCTTCAGTCTGTTTGTCCTGCATGTTGGGAGGCGCAGCCTCTGGCTGGTCAGGCTTCTCAGGCTTCTCTGGTTGTTGGTAACAGTGTGCAGAGGATGGCTGACATTGTCCATGATGTCCAGCAGTTTGTCCAAGGTTCTCTTCTCTGCCACCATTGCCAGAAGGTCAAGCTTCATTCCGACCACTGAGCTGGCCCACCTGATCAGCTTCTCCGTCCTGGAGAGATCCGCCTTAGTCACGCTCCCTCCCCAACACACCACAGTGAACGACAGGACGCTGGTGACCACAGACTGATAGAACATCCACAGGAGCTTCCTGCAGACATTGAATGCCCTCAGCCTCCTCAGAAAGTAGATCCTGCTCTGTGCTTTCTGGTCCAGCTGCCTCGTGTTGGTGGTCCAGTCCAGCTTGTTGTCCAGCCACAGCCCAAGATATTTATAGGTCTGCACAATCTCCACCTCCTCCTTTCTTATCAGAACTGGTCTAGGTTGGGGTCTGTCCCTCCTGAAGTCAATGACCAGCTCTTTAGTTCTGGAGGTGTTGAGCTGCAGGCTGTTGCTGTGACACCAGTCAACAAAGTCCTTCACCAGGCATCTATACTCCTCCTCCTCATTGTCCCTGATACATCCCATGATAGCTGTGTCATCTGCGTACTTTTGGATGTGACACAGTTCTGAGTTGTAGAAGTCAGCCATGTACAGGTAGAAGAGGATTTGGCACGAGACAGTATTTATAATCTCAGATCTCAGTCTTGGTTGATTAGGTAAAACTTGTGGTTGCTGCTGGTTATACAATGCTTGATGTAAAATTTGAAATGGCGGATCAATCAGGGACTCAGATTTTCTACATTTATTTACCAGAGATGATAAAAAGGTGAAAACTTTGCCACTATTACATGATGTCCAGTTCATCATCAACCCTACCAAGACATAACCATGGTGGCTACCTCCAGTCGTTACTGCCTTCCATCAGCATTGAAAATCATCTGAAAATTGGTGTTAAAGATTAGTTAGTGTGTGAAATAAAAGCTAAAATCTATGGTGTTTCAGATATTTTTGACCATCAATAAATTGTGCGACGTAATAATTAATATTACAGCATACATCAGCCCTCTTAGTTGTGACGCATGTTTGATCTGAAGTGACTGCTTTTGAATCCAAGCACCATCATGGTCGGGATGGTTAAAAATGTTCTGAGTAGGATGAATAATATCCTTATTTTGAAGTTGTGAGGCTGTGTGTGTGATTGCAAAGCTGTAAATCTTTCTGAACTGCATTGGGCAAAGCTGCAGATGAAATAAATCAAACATAAAAAAGCACACACAAATGTTTAGATTTGAGAAAGCTTCAAAAAAGTTTGGTCGTAAAGTGGGTTTGCAAAATAACAAGCCTAGACAGTCAAACACTGCTTCTTAAATTCCATGTGTCTGTCTGTGCATGTGTGTATGCTTTAAGGACTTTAAGATAGCCTGGAGGTTTTTGAGGCTTGAGGTTTAAATGTGTATGTGTGTGAAAGTGTATATAAGTGTGTGTGTATTTCAAATAGAAATGCTTCCAAGCGGTTGGATGATGCCAAAACAAACTGGTAATAGGACTCATGTTGCCTTTCCAATCAGGATGCCAGAGTGTTCACTGAGGTTTGTCACATAAGTGTGTGTGTGTGTGTGTGTGTGTGTGTGTGTGTGTGTGTGTGTGTGTTTCAAACTGTGCCATATGTGATTCACTCTCAGCGCTCTAACTAGTTACTAATTGCTTGGATGCTCACATTGTTTGCTAAATAAATGTTACTGAGTATTAAAAGGGATTGTTTTCATTGAGGTACAAGATTAAGAGCTAGACCTTATTTCACATTAAAACAGGTGTTAGTTGGAGAGAGAAAGTCATATTGAATACTGCAGAAGTCGCGGCACACCCCCAACTAGCCCAGATTGTCTTCTTCACCTCAAGTATTCTCTCATGTGTCAACATTCTAGTTGACTTGATCAAACATTTCTATCAATTAAATTGGTGACATTTTGGGTAGACCTAGGCGCTCATAAGATATGACTATAGCAGCTCTTTGAAATGGACTTCTTATGAAGTGGATGGCTCTGCTACCTTATTGTGGTGGGATAGTTCAGTGCCTGAATGATCCAAGTAGCTATGTTGTCACAGGGGGCTTTATGCTCCTGGTCTCCCATTGTCCTGGGTGATGGGCCAGCCTGCAGCAGTTAAAAAACCCCATTATGAAAAATAAAATCAAGGACCATGATGTTGCAACTGATCACCACCTGGTGGTGAGCTGGATGTTCTGGTGGAGTAGGGGGCCAGACAGACTCGGCAGGCCCAAATGTGGTGGTTTGTAGTATTGTCTGGCAGAACCCCTTGTCAATGCAATCTTCATCTCTCACTTCCGGGATAACTACTCCCTGAATTAGGAGACTGGGGCATTGAGTCCAAACATACCATGTTCTCCACCTCCATTGTCCAAGCAGCTGCTCGGAGCTGTGGTCGTAAGGTCTTCACTGTGGCAACCCCCAAACCCCATGGTGGACACCGGAAGGGAAAGATGCCATCAAGCTAAAGATGGACTCTCATCAAGCGGTGTTGACTCAGGGGACACTGGAGGCATTTGATGGGAGCCAGCAGACCAAGGTAACTGCAGCCTGAGTACTATTGTTTGCAAAAAGTTGGGTCTGGGAGGAGATCAGGGTGGTCATGGAATAGGACTATTCGTCCGTCTTGAAGAAATTCTGGCAAACCATCCAGCGACTCAGGAGGCGGTGGAAAGAATACTTTGAGGATGTCCTTAATCCCACTACCATGTCTTCGATGGAGGAAGCAGAGGCTGAGGGGTGGACTCATCCATCACCCGAGCTGAAGTTATCAAGATGGTTGCCAAGCTGTCTAGGTCTGTTATGGCGATGAAAGATTTAAGCCGAAAGACGACGCTCTCAATTTTCAGTCAGTCTACCTTCCTATTCTCATTGTGATGAACTTTGGGTCCTGAACAAAAGGACAAGATCCTGGATACAAGCGATTCAAAAGAGTTTCTCCTTTAGACTGGTTGGACACACCCTTAGAGATAGGGTGAGGAAATCAATCACCTACCTAACTACCCACCCGTCATATACATAATACTATGTTTCTGTACAATAAATCAGAAAAACATAATATACTGAAACACATATGTTTAGTTCTAATACAGTGGTACCTCTACTTACGAAATTAATTGGTTCCGGAAAAAATTATGTAAGTAGAAAATTACGTTAGTAGAGACGCGTTTTCCATGCAAATGCCCTAATCCGTTCCAAGCCCACAAAAATTCTGACATAAATGTTTTATAAAAATGCATTAAAACATGTAACAAATACATGTTACAATTAGATTATTACACAATAAATGAGAGTTGTGCATAACTTAAAAAACAAAGAATAAAGAATAATAATGATGGTCATTTACCTTGTAACAGCTGTCCCCATTGTTTTTTGCCCTCTTTGGTTCATGTGCTCCTATCTCACGATGCCAAACAACAGAGTGAATTCCATTCCTCCTTTTGAGCTTCTCCAACCATCCACGCGATGCCTTAAAAACTCCTTAAACTTCCTTTTGTTTTAATAACGTGGCGATTGTAGATGCATTTCGGCCATAATCTTTGGCGAGATCAACCAACAACAAACGATGGTAAATAAAACTGATTCTGATACATATTAACATATGCAATATATGAAATATACATATTAACGTATTCTAAACATATTAACATACATCATATTATCAAAAATTTACAGTTATATTTACACTGCAAAACAATACACTACTACAGAACTGCAGATTCAGTTCTTGAATGTTGTGTTCTTTGAGTTCTTTGAGTGGTCTGCTGGGAGGATTGCTGGTTATACAGTCTGACGGCTGTGAGCAGGAAGGACCTGCGATAGCTTTCCTTCACGCATCTTCGGTGAGCAACCTATCGCTGAAGGTGCTCTCCAGTGATCTTAGTGTGCCCTGCAGAGGGTGGGAGTGGTTCTTCATCATCGATGACAGCTTGGCTGTCATCCTCCTCTCCACCACCACCTCCACTGAGTGGTGGAGCTTACATTTAGAGTGAAAGAAGAGTCAACGTTGTCATCAGAGAGATGGTCACCACTACAACTATCTTCACTAGTTCTCTGAGATGCTAACAGAGACAACAACAAACAACAACAACAGGGGGAGACAAGTTTTGGAGCTGCGTAAACGCAGGGGTGCTGCCCCCTGGAGTTGTGGTAGAAAGGGGAACTGCAGGACAATAGCAATATGTGGCGGGGCGCGTTTGTTTGTATCTCAAAATGTTTGTAAGTTAAATGTTTATAAATTGAGAACTACCTGTACCATGTCTGCAGGTGGTAGCAGGAGGAAAGGGTGAATATGCTGCTTTTAAATTGTACATAAGAGATATTTAAGGGTTACCCAGACCTACAAAGAGAGATGACCAGATTAGAACAAGCAGCCCCTTACCCACACTGATATCACTGAATGTAATGTATCTCTATACTGGTGTTCTATTAATACATTCAGTGGTGTCATGCTTCTTAAATCTCTAAATTCTGTTTTTGTTTCTACTATTCCCATCTGGTTCCTTCTCATTAACCTTTGTGGGCCTGCTGGGGTCAGTTATATATATATAGCAGTATGTAGCTGTCTGCTGCGTGACTGAATGACTGCTGCAAGAGATGCTAAGATTCCACAGTTAAGGAGGAACTGTAAAAAAGTTTTAAATCTCGGAATAAGCACAGAGCCATGTTTTCCTTTATTGCTCCAGTTCTGTGTTTTTCTCATCCTATTCTTCAGTGGAATCAAAAGCTCATTCTAATTCCCTTTTCTTATTTTTATCACTTGTTCATCAAAATATAGACACACACACACACACACACACACACTAACATCAAAATTCCCAAATTAATTTCTTGTGGAAGATTTCAGTCATCATGAGGGATGCTAAAATATCCCATGGAATGAGTAGAGGAGCTGGCAACATCTGTACAAACATGCAGACTGAAGGAGAAAAGGAATCCGTATCCAGAATTCATTAGTTCTGCCTCTCATTCTTAGCATGGCGCGCCTGCAGGCAAGCAGAACGGACTTTCACAAAGCACAGCTGTAAGAACAGCAGTAAAGAGCATGTTACCATGACAAGGCAGTATTTACTACGAATGTTCGTCCTCCTCCTACTGAATGCGGTTCACAAATTTAAGACACATGTAAGTGATGCTGGCTGAGAGGCGGCTTTAGACTGCTCTGAATCGTCTTCACAGGAGAAAGAGAAGCTGTGTAGCAATTTGCTTAGAGTGAGACTGATCTGGTCCCTTCACAAGTCAACAGTCCTGTATGTCCCGCTCAGTCATACACATCACCAATAAATGAAAACAAGTGATGCTAACGTGGGAGTCCAAAACTGGAAAAATGGATTTATATTAAAAGTAAAACGGCTGATTTTCTGGGTTTACCCTAAAAGTGAAGGATGGTGTGGTAAAACAGGGGGCAAGAAATAGTAGCGCTGAACATATAATATTCATCTGCGGCAAAAACCATCTTCATAGGCCAGTTAATGAGGACTGAGCGGGTGCATTGTGTGTCGACTGAGTCTGTGAATCAGAGAGAATCTGGTGAGTCTTTACACTTCCTGTTTTGCATAGCAATTCAGTCACCTGAATTTGATTTGATAATCATAAGTAGAAGGTCTAGACCACAACTCAAAAAATTTAAGGTACAGACTGAAACATAAGGTCAGGTCAGCATGTATGTCCTTAAGATTTGTCAAAGCAATATTTACAAGAAATCCAGGGGGTTTACTGATGCCAGAAAATGGAAAGACTATCTGCACCAAAATCAGTCTTCCCCTTGTGCCGCTTCAAAATACACACATTATTGTCAGAAGAGGATAGGAGATAAATGTGTTGGTCAAATGGCACATAGTCATTTGATTCATCAATGACGCTGTAATTTTACACCCTGTTGGTGGGGGTAATAAAGTGTGTGTGCTTTGTGAGATCTCATTCGCATCACTTGAGAGTCTACTGTCAGCATCATCTGAAAGGTTTCTGAAGGCGTGGACTATGTCAACTGAACGTCTGGGCTGGAAACTGTTTATCCATCATCTGGGACAAACTGTTCCTTCAAGCAAGAGAGCTGAAGCACAAATCCTAAAACGTAGTTTGATTTCATCAGGTCTCTCTGAGCTCTGTTCCACCAGGTTATCACACAACTTTGTCTTCCTATCTGATTAACTTTGGATATGCTACAATAAATTTCAAAAAGCCCTGATAAAGGTTTGCTGCTGTAGGTTGGCTGCTCTCTCTCTCCCTCTCTCAGTGTCACACTTACAATTATTTTGGTGCGTCAAACCATGATGGTGTGTAACAATCCACAAATGTGATGCTCAGGCAGTAAACCCAGCACAAACACTATCACACACACACATCATCAGAATGTAATGGACGGCCAAACAATGTGAGGTATGTGTAGAGGAATAAGAGACGGCACTGGTCTAATAAACAGCCACAGACTTCCTGCTGCATGTGTCCTCAATGGGAGGAAGGAACCACAACCCCAACCCACACTCGTTCTGTGTGTGTGTGTGTGTGTGTGTGTGTGTGTGTGTGTGTGTGTGTGTGTGTAATTACACAAAATGTGACACACTACTTTGTGCTGCTTTCAGTCCTCGTAAGGAATTCTGTATGTAGATGAACTGTCTCACGCTTACTGACACCAGAGGTGTGACACATGTCATCATCTGCACCAGTCCAACCAACAAAGTCATTTCAACTAGTCCCATTATAACCAGTCCACTCAGTCCCAGTATAACCAGTCCACGTTCATGAAATAATGCACTCCCTGGTGATCAATAAGGATCAATAACTGATGGGAGGAGTCTCAGTTCAGTCTATAGCTGACTGAAATAGACTGATCTGTTCAGTCGTTACTATTTTACATTGATAATTTAGAAAAATGTTAGAATCCCAGCTTGTTTGCTAAATGTCTGCTGTCAATTGATAAACTCCATGTGATGATGGTAAAAAAAAAATACTACTACTGCTATTATTATTATTGTTGTTGTTGTTGTTGTTGTTGTTGTTGTTGTTATAACACTAATAATCTGTATTTTAGAAGAGTGATGACAGCTGATTCATTGCCTGCTGTCTTTCTGCTGTCTGTTGAACTAAGATATTCACAATCTTTATACGTCACACTTTGATAAATGGTGGCTTTTACTTATAACATAGATTTAAGTCAAACAAAAAAATGCTGAAAATACAATTCAAATGTATTGTTTTAGGGTATTGTGGGTCACTTTTTCTTTTTTTAACTTTTGGGCTTAAGAGAGTGTCCTGAATGAATGAAGAATTGCATTCAACAAATAAAGGGACATTACCATGGACATACTGAACATTACCCATGGACATATACAGTTATTTGTAATATGTGTCTCAATAATGGAGTGGTCACTTTAAAAAATGACAACTCCAACCTGCCTTCAGAGATGCATATGAGGGCATGCAAGCTTTAAAAAGTACATTTCGATTCCCAAAACACAACTCCAAAAGCATAACCTCTCATCCAGCTGAAGGATGTGATAAGTGATTGATCGATTAATTGATAGATTCTGGAACATAGCATCATCATAGCACAGTCTCAGCCTCCTGTCATTCAGTGAGGTGACCTGCGTCCAGAGGCCTGCTCACCATCTGCTGGAGATGTTTCTGATTTGAGCTCAACACAGACAGGAAACCGTATGTCTGAGCTCTTCAGCCTACGCAACCACACACACGCACACACGCACGCACGCACACACACACACACACACACACACACACACACACACACACACAGAGTCTGAGACATTCTCCTCGTCAGCAGAGGGCCATGCAGCGCTCAAACACACACTGGTACGACAGCTATGAGGATTCCCCAAATGTTGTTCATGTATAATACAAGCAGCACTTCCTTTTTATGTTGACACACTTGTTATTAGACGGCAGCAACTTCAAAAAAAAGAAAAGAAAAAGTAAACACCCACACCTTCTGAAATGCATAAGAATAGATTTAAAAGTCAAAACACACACAGAGTTTCCTTGTCTGTGGTTGGGGAGAAAGTGAAGGAGGGCGAGTGTGGGAGGGTGGAAGGACGACTACAAAGAGATGATTTATTGTTAAATGAAAGACAAAAGCAGCAATAAAGGCAATGGACATGAATGCATTCACTCATTCACGGCTGAAATATGAGTGAAGAGCACAAATGTAGCTCCCTGCTAAGCAAATAACGTCGGATGAGCTGCACTGATTTACTTTTTTGGGATCTTTTGCCAAGGCTTTGCTAAAAGCAGCTGAAAGCAGGTGTGATTACCATGATTTGTCTGATTTCTTGCTGTCCTGATATCTCCATCAAATACATTCAGAGTTGCTGTAAACAGACAAACATAATGATGAGCCTGACAATCAATGATCCATTAACCAACAAAGTCATGAAAGAAAAAGGCCAAAACCCAAACAGATGTGCCTTTTTGAGGGTCAAGGGTCAGTACTGTGAGAATTTCATAAAAATATAAAAACTGGTCCAGAAAGCGTGGGAGCAAAAACTGCAACGTATTTGTTAAAAAAAATGCTGAATATTTGCTTCTCTGAGCAAATGCATTGTTGTCAAATATATCCTGCACTGTGTTCCAGCTGCATATTGTATAAATACTGGGGGGGGGACACAGTGGGTAGCGCTGTCTCCGCACAGTAAGGTAGTTACGGGTTTGAGTCCCCCTCTGTGTGGAGTTTGCATGTTCTCCCCGTGTCTGTATGGGTTCTCTCCTGGTTCTCCAGCTTCCTCCAACCTCCAAAAACATGCACTTCAGGCGAATCGGCCGGTCTCAAATTGCCCGTAGGTGTGAGTGTGTGTGCGCGTGTTTGTCTGTCTAAATGTGGCTCCGCAGTGCACCGGCATTGCGCTCAGAGTGTACCCTGCCTTTCGTCCCCAGTCCGTTGGGATGGGCTCCAGCAACCCGCAACAGCGAAAAGAAGCAGTTATTGAAGTTGAATAAATATATACATACTGTATTTTGGATTAGGCTCAGATTATTTTTGTCAGGAATATGTTTGAGTGGTAAGAAGCATAGAGCTTGCAGCACACACACTCAAGCATCCCAGAATTTATCATGTCCCCTCAGCGACTTTGCTAGGTCTCTTACAATCTTTATATATATATCAGTGACTAAATTCACTCATGAGGAATTGGCTCTATCGATTCTGAGTATCAGACGGCACAATTAAAGTTTGCTACAATGCAGCACCATGTTTAGTGTAACTAGTTCCACTCTGTGTTGCTTTAGGTTATCTTTATAACTAACATACAGTCATGTCCTGCTCCTCCTGAGGGCTCCTCTCACTCACAGCTCAAATTCTTCCTCTTCTCCCTTGACACCCACATTGCCATCTTTACCTTCATTTATCAGTCTTTCAATCACACATGAACTACAAGCTACATTACAAAAAAAAAAAAAAAAAGACAAGAAATGTCTACAAATAATACTGTGAAATATGACATTTAGTGGAAGGTGTAATGCTAATTTGGATTTTTGATTGATTCATTCAACAGAAGTTGGAAGATTAATGTGTTAAGGTTATTGGTAAAGCTGTGATAAGTACATGATTAGCACAGTATCAGACAGTGTAATGAGGTTTTTAATCATTGATCCAGAAGACGATATACAATTCAATCTACAGTATGCTGAATGATCTAGTGTACATAAGCTGCACATGCACACAAAGGCCTGTGTATGTAATAAATATAAAAACTTGGTTTGTTAACTTGTTTTTTACCTTACTCTGAATGTGTTCATTCTCATCTTAATATTGTAGGAGGATTTTCATGTACTCACTAGGAGAGAATAGCAGCTTGTCGTTACACTCCTCCTCGTCGGTACAGGAGCAGAAGTAGGCCATCCCACCCGTAGTGTTCTTCTCCTTCATCACACAGGTGGAGCTGTTGTAGTCGTCCAGCAGAGCGCCATACAGAGGCTTGGACGGGTCATGACACAGGGTTTCAATGGAGAAGTGTGTCTCATTCTTTCTCCTAAAAGGCAAAGAAACCACATTAAGAACTGATTACCTGATAACTCACATCTAAGAGATGGAGAGGTGATGACCTACCAGATAGACACACACACTTCATTCAGCTCCTCACAGATGGAGGTGATGGAGCAGTTGGACATGCAGGTCCCTACACCGGTGCAGGAGGACAGCTCCAGGTCACAGAACTTACACAGCTGGTTCATGGGGTAAAAATGGGGCATACCTGCAGAGGACACAAACATATTAATCAGGCTTCAAGGTGTCACATTTGAAACACTATTTAACCCCATTTCCCTGGTTATTGCTCTAGTACAAATCAGGAATGTGTTGGCTTAGTAATTGTCAAGTCTCTGGACTATTATTATTGTTTGTTTTCCGGTCACTAACTTATCATGCTATTTCAGAATCAGTCCCACTTGCAATCAGTTCATTCCCTGCACCTGCCTTCCCTTCGCTCACCTGCAAGTACTCCCCTTATCAGCCATCAGTCTTCATAAACCCAGCTCAGCCCTCAGGACTCTGCAAGATTGTTTAGTGTTCGCCCTGACTCTCCAGCCTTTGATTCCTGCCGGTTATCCTGATTTCTGTTTTCCGGACCCTGCCTTTTGTCGACCCCTTTTGGATTTGTCTGCCTAGTTTGTTTGAAACATTTTTGTGTATGAACTGCCTGATTTTGGACTCTGCCTGTTTGCTTGCCATCCACCTCACTCGTCTGCTGTTTGGACTGATTACCTGGTACCTGACCCCTGCTTGTCCTATAAAACCTGTTTTTGGACTTGATCCGCCTGCTTCACTGTCGTGTTTTTGGGTCCTCACCTTGTCTTGTTTGAGCTGTGACAGAACAATCTGGCCAAAATGAACCCAGCCGACAGTGATCCTACTCAGCGAGACCCTACATTCGAACCTAATCGGACCCAGCGTTATGACCATTACCTCTAGTTTTTAACTGAGGTCATTCGCTCCATGACCGCTCGCCAGGAGCGCAGTATGGACCTTCTCGCAAACATCTTGCTTCGTTTTTGCCGGCTCTACCGGGTCGCCGAGTTCCCTCTGCCGTTCCCAAATCTCCTGCTCTGTCGGCAACTGGTTCTGAGGCCTGGATTCCACCTCCGAAATGTTGTTCCGGGGCCCCAGGTACCTGCTGCCCTTTTCTGGTCCAATGCTCTCGTCTTTGAGCAGCAACCCTCAGTTTTTCCAACTGAGCGATCCCGCCTGGCGTACATCATCTCTCTGCTCACGGGAAGAGCACGAGATTGGGGGACCGCCGAGTGGGAGTGGCAGTCGCCTGTCTGTGCCTCTGTCCAGTCCTTCTCCCCGAGTTTTGAAAGGTCTTTGATCATGTGATGCCGGCAAGAGAGGCAGCCAGGGGTCTGTTGAACTTATCTCAAGGGGAAGATCTGTGGTAGATTACTCAATAGAGTTCCTCACCATGGCAGCGGAGAGTGACTGAAACCCCGCTTCTCTGACATTTTTTATAATGGACTGGCAGACCGTATAAAAGATGAATTAGCAACGTGGGATCCTCCTGCGGATCTGGACTCTCTCATCGCTCTGGCTACTCGCATTGATGGCCGCCTAGGGGCAGACTGTATTTCTTCTCTGCGTCCCGGCCTGCTCCCGTCTCTGCGCCCGGACGCCAGCTTTCTCGTCCCCACGTCCAGACGTCAGCTAGTTCCTGCACCTGCACCTGGTTCTGTTCCTGCACCCCAGTCCGAGTCTGCTCCCGTTCCCTGCACCCCAGTCCGAGTCTGCTCCCGTTCCCTGCACCCCAGTCCGAGTCTGCTCCCGTTCCCTGCACCCCAGCCCGAGTCTGCTCCCGTTCCCTGCACCCCAGCCCGAGTCTGCTCCCGTTCCCTGCACCCCAGCCCGAGTCTGCTCCCGTTCCCTGCACCCCAGCCCGAGGCTGCTCCCGTTCCCTGCACCCCAGCCCGAGTCTGTTCCCGTTCCCTGCACCCCAGCCCGAGTCTGCTCCCGTTCCCTGCACCCCAGCCCGAGTCTGCTCCCGTTCCCTGCACCCCAGCTTGTCCTATAAAACCTGTTTTTGGACTTGATCCGCCTGCTTCACTGTCGTGCTTTTGGGTCCTCATCACCAGTCTTGTTCAAGCCGTGACAAGTAATAAAAAATTCCAAGCCACAGCTGGGCACTGAAAGATGTCATCAAGAGAAGACTCATGTCTTCTGGGGCAAACAACGTAGATATGGTTGGCCTTTGGTTCATAACTACCTTCATTTATCAGTCTTGTGACATTTGTTATAAATACATGTGATCCCCACAGGATGAGACATCATATTTATGACTCCTTACCTTTATGTAAAACTGTCATCTGACAGTCTATTTCAGAATTCACTCTTCATGTAGCTCTGAATCAGCGTCCACCCATTCCTGAGACCAGTGTTTGGTTCTTTAGCGGCACAGTTTTTTTTACATGTATGCCTGATGTTTTGTTTTATGCGAGTAGGTAAAGGACAGCACATTATGAGAACTGTTTTAATCCAACCAGATTCATTTTGATGTTGGAAAAACTCTTTTGCTGAAAGATTCTAAAAGCTGCCTAGATCTGTTTGGAACTTCTCTGCAGGGCAGTCCAAGACAATTTTCATCTCTAAGACTAACACCTTGCATGTGAAATAAGATTTTCTCATAACACCTAAAAATGAATTATGTGCACTTAATTTTTCCATGTTTCCATCAATGAAAATAAGAAAACTCACTGGTTTACTAGATGACAAATTTAACCAGGTCAAGAACACAAATGTCCGTACACAAGGACAATGCAACCAGGTCACCACCTACACCACTGACTGTCCCAGCATCAGCCAGCTCAAATGTGCTGCACAGGACCCAAGAAAACCGTCAGGCCCGGTTAAAATAGTCCACAACCACACTAAAGCACAGGCGACCTCAGCTGAATCAATATGTAGCTGTGCCAAGCTGCTGCTTTCCTCAGATCAAACCACATGAGATCCAAACCTAAAACCTCTGCATGAAGAAGCAATAAATCAGATTCCATCTATATTCACACTAACTAGAGGACTAGTGATATCCAATCAAATCTAGGACTAATGGAAGTACTGCATGAACAGACTCGCATGTCAGATCACAACTATCAAATGATTCACGTCTCCAACGCGACTGATGTGGTTAATTCCAAACTCAGGTACAGACAGAGTTCACTGATTACAGGGGTTATAGCTATAGGTTAAAGCAATTAAAGAAATTACAGGCACAATCAGCTCTAATTCATGGTTACGTTGTCGGAGAGCTTCACCTTGGTAGTTTTGGAGGGTATTACATGTGGTACAAGGGTCGCGCTACCTGGGCTGGCAGTGTAATCACTACCATCTCATCCCTGTCATTCTCTGAGCATGACTTGAGCCGCGACGCCTCTCTGATCTCCTGCTCTTACCGGTTCAGACTTGCCTCCCTGACTCCAAGGTTCCTGACTGCCGGCCTCAGACTGGCTGCATGTGAAGCCCAGCTAAGCTACATTAGACGAGTGAAAGTTGTACTTTTGAATGGTAGGCGTGCCTGTGTTGCTTTTGTGTGGAAATAAAGCTGACTTCCAGGGTGGGATAAAGCTGTGTGTGTAGTATGCAGGTCAGGATGAGTGGGAGAAGGCTTCCTTCAACTGGGAGGTCTGAGTGTAACTCTCCATGTCGGCAAGCCCTGGTTCACTGATCAGGACGGAATTCCTTAAAGCTCTGCACCATGTGTATCACATAGGAGTTCTGTTAGCTATAGAATAGATGCTACAAGCAGTCAACTATTTACCTCAGGTGAATATACACACACAAATCTACACCAACCCCTTTATATGACTGTTTCATCCCATTTGTGCCAGAGAGGTGCAGAGCCAGAGAATGACAGGCATGTAGCTGATAAGATAACCTCTTTATAATGTTAGAAGGAGCCTCTTTCTCACAAACAACAACAATAACAACACCTCACACACATCTGAATTCCAAAACGTAGTCAAAACAGTAGCTCACAGCGCCATCTGCACTATCGCTTAATCAACTGACATGGCAGCGTAAAGCGTGAAACCAGACCAGAGCAGGATCCACAGGATTTCTCCTTTTCCTCCCTAACATCCTCCAACCCGACAGATCCCCCTCTAACAGTCCGTTGATATGTCGGTGTTTTTGTGTGACACGCGATCACAGGCTGGATTATGCATCTGACAGGAAGCTCAGTTAATAGACTTTCAAGACACATGCCGTCACACAGAGTCTCCTTTGGTGGACGGAGTGTGGATCACCCACTCACTGCCTCGGAGGCAAATAAAGCATGCAGTTTGGTGCACCACAGGGTCTGAAAGCATCTCAATGATTAACAGGAGTCATATGTCCTCTATTAATCCCTGATGCTGTTACTATCTGACAGAAACAAACCGTTTAACTGTCCAATTCCAGGGTATGTTTACTTGCTTCCTCTCTGTGGCTAAAGGGATAAAGGATGACGTCTTCACTGTGCTGAAGAGCTCAAGCCAAAACGTAATAGCATAGTTTAGCAACAAGTAGTGAGAGTGCTGCGTATAAAAATGGCCACCGTACTTCTCTGAAGCTCAAAGGAAGTCGTGGTTTCAGGGACAGGTGAGTGCCTGGACTCTGTCTTGATGAACTAATCTCACTGACTGGATCTGGCAGCTTGTGTAACAACCAGAGTAACAGAACTGAGGAGTCACCGAACTGTTGCTCACTGGGGTATACTCCCTCAACCTCAGACTGCTCTATTTACATTTAGGTTTAATTACTTAGCAGATGTCTTTGTCCAAAGAGACACCAACATTACACGTATTATGGTATTCCCCCTATGCAGTGAATTTTAAGGTGTAGATGAACATATTTTACAACTTGGGAGAAACCAGGTGAGCAGTTTAGTCCTGATTCCAGTCTTTATGCTAAGCTAAGCAAAACTAAGCTAAGCTAAGCACTTTTGGACTCAAGCACCATATTAAAGAAAGGATGTTCACATTTCAATGAAAGAAAGCAAAGATGTGTTTTCCAAAGTGCTCCAACAGCTTTTACGTTACAGCAAATAATTATTTACAGAATACTGTAAGTCCACATTAACATCTCATGTCAAGTACTATAATGGGTTCTACAGCCCACACTCTAGGACACTTCATGAAGGTTCATTGGTTAGATTTTGCCTTTTGTTCCGACAAACATTTCATAAATGAGTTTGCCATTGTAGTTCCCTTCATTCAATGTATTACTAATGTTAGTATGATGGCAACAGTTAGCAGCTGATTACACCATAGTCCAGTATTTATATTGAGACTGCATATTATGGTAGATTACAACCTTTATTTTTGGTCAATTTTCGTTGAGTCTTCAGTTCCTGCTTTCACCATTACTGATCAAAGTGACCTAAATTTTGTCTGCTTGGAAATAAAATATGGGCCTTAATGGCAGCCATCATTTAAGATACTGTTCTGCTGATTCCAATATTTAGGAGCAACGATGTTACGGATTCTGCTTTAAATGGTTCAAAGGGTCCTTTGAGGCAAAAGGAAAACACCACTCTAAGCCTCTATTTATTTACTTTTCTGCATTTATGATGAAATAACAGTGCTGTTGATCTCAGACAGCTAGAGGCTGCAGCTTTACACCCTTCACTTTGAAGATTATGCTGGTGCACTAAGTTAAAGGGCAACTGTGCTTGCAAGACTATGATGGTATGTGGCTCATTGTTCCAGCTGCTAAAGCACTTTGACTGTCTTTCTTCTTACCGCTGCTCTCTTTCCTGCTGCTGGTCCGTGTGTAGGAATTACAGTATGAAAAAACAGTGCATTAGAGGAAATGTGGAGGGGGAAAGTGTCTCATTAACTGTGCTCCCGGTGGTTCCTGAAGGGGCCATAATTGAAATGTAAGATTTCTTTGTGATCCTGTTATTGCAGAAGGGGTATTGTGTTACTGTTATCTACTAATGTCTGCTGGTGGATCCCACAAATGACTCTAATGCATGCCTTTGCTGGACTTGTTGATATTAAAGAAAGTCAAGACGAGTGTGTAAATCACTTGTTTAGTCCAGCGTAACATTAAAACGTAATTGTGCATGTCATTCAGATGCAAATGGAGTGTACTTTTCTCCTCTACTCATCCCCTTCCCCCGTTTGTCCAAGCCACTGAGGATGTGAGCTCACAGCAAGCAGGAGGACAGACAGGAAACTAGACAGTAGTTTATCACCCATGAACAGGAAGAACTGCTTCAAATTGCTCAACCATAACTGGAAACTGAAAAATCTTCAACTCCACCCAACAAAGTGTCAGTTTAGTGACCGTAGGGACATTCTGTTGCAGCTCTAGTAGCATCAGCCATGATTTTGTGAGAGAAGTGTTAGAATTAGGGTTAGGGTCAGGGTTAGGGTTAGGGATTGGGGTTAGGGTTTAGGTTAGGAGTTAGAGTTTAGGGATTGAGTTAGGGTTAGGAGTTAGGTAAAATGAAAAACTTTGGGTTGGGGTTGAGGTTACTGTTAGGGTTAAGGTGTTCAGTTAGGGTTAGAGTTAAGGATGAGGGTTCGAGTTCGGTAAGGGTTAGGGTTACAGGAGTCAGGGTTAGGGGTTAGCAGTTAGTGTCCATGTTCGTGTTCCATCCATACATCAGCTGACTATGGGCAAGAGGCAGGGTACACCCCAGACATGTCACCAGTGCATTGTGGAGCCAAACATTAGCAAGATAAACATTATTTAGTGAGTCACATAAATGCATAGGGTTTAATCTACCTGGACCTCAGAGTTCAGAGGGTTAATGAGAGTAGATCCCTTTGTCTTCTAAAGGTCCTCCAAAAAAAAACCTCTGCAAGAGATTCTTGAACACTGTTTTAACTTTCCAGCAAACCAAACCCTGACTGAGAAAATCTGAGTAGAGTTCTACTTTTCAGTCCTGAAACATAAATGAGAGGAGACAACAGGCAAGAGGCTGTCCAGTGGTTTGTAACTGCCTCAGCAGGAGGCTGAGCACTCTCCCTCTGCTCTGGAAAGTTATCCTTCCACCTCAACAACTCCTTCTCAGTGCACCTCAATCCAACTTGGCTGTAATCCCCTCATTCTACATGTCTTTATCTTCACCTTTGCCTCATCCATTCTTCTTTTTTGACCAGAGAAGTCAACAAAGCCAGTCAGGTGGGTAGAACACGAGGGAAAGTTGACTAATATGGTCAAAAATCACAAGAAAATACTTAAAAGGAGGTTGTAGTGGGTCTCCTCTCCTCTCCTTTCCTCTCCTCTCCTCTTATCACAAAGCACATTAAGTCAGGGTAAACATAGCAGGAATAAAGGCTTTGCTGGACTTAACATGAGAATATAAATTCATACATAACCTCTTCCTCCTTCTGCCTTTAATTTTTCACTGGCCCTTTCATACAAGCTTGTGTTTGACCAACAACAAGGACTAAGTTAAGGAGGGAAGAACAAACTACTTCACATTGACTAAAAAAACCAGAAAGAAATCCAATCTAAGGGCAACAGGACTGGTCCTGGTGCTTCAGGCGGGTCTGGAGATGACAGAGTAACAAGGAGTGCCCTATGGGAGCGTGAGGGCATGAGGGTGGATGTTTGTGTATTGTCCTGTGCGCGTGTGTCTATTTGTGACACATACAATGCAACAGCACCACTCAGTCCTTCTGGTATGTGGGATTTCCAGCTTGAAAATAGGATGCATCGTGGGAGGAGGGCAGAGACAGCCAGCAGAGAGAAGCAGGAACAGAGGAACAGCCACCATATGACAAGAGCTGAGGGCAGAATTTACATTTCATGTAAATGCTGCTTTCAGTTGTTGGGGAGTTTCTGCGGTTTAACGAAACGGGAGATGTCACGCTTTGACAGATGGAAGCTGGCCAAGTGTGTTAAATTGCGAGTGTTAGCACATGGGTTTACAGTGTGGACAGGAGAAAGTGGGACTGACGTCTTACAAGTTCAACACATTACCCAACTAGAATTGAGCTCAGCAGATCTCTCTCTTACAACAGTGTCTTTAATTCAATCGCAAACTGTCCACAATCAAACCTTCATTTAGATTATGCTATGTGAACCTATTTTAATTTGCTGGACCCAGGATCTTATCTAGATCAGGATCAAACTCCACACATCTAAGGATACCATCTCCAGATTCATGAATGCTTTTAGCAAAAGCCAGGAATTATTTCCTCAGAAACAAAACAAAATTAAAAATGAAGAAGAAAAAAATCCTGCAATAAAACTAACTGAAGAAGAATCCTGGATTTGGCCCCTTGGTCCATTCCCATGTCTAGATGTTGCTCTTCAATGAGGGCTGGACTAGTGTGTGTGTACAAACACGTGTGTTGTTGCTGCGCAGGCGGCAACACGGAGCGGAGCTGCCGCGGAGTGAGTCACCTGTTGCGCCTGACTCACCTCAGCTCTCTGGAGAGCCATGCGTAACGCACTGGAAGGAAACTTTCCCAGACTGATTGCCTACCACAGAATTTGGTCCAAAAACACTGAGACTGCCAGAAGAATCGAGTGGGATGAGCTCATAGCAGCGAACAGGTTTGGTGAAGTTTAGGATATGTGGAACTCACCCGCAGTCCCGGGCTCCAGGAACACTGTTAGGAGGAAGATAAGAAATAAAGGTCCACGTAAAGTTGAAGAAGAGCTCTGCTCGTCCATGTTTCCAAAGACTCTCAATCACATTAAAAACCGACTTAACGAGAGTCCAGAGGAGGAAGGAGTTCTTGTGTCCGCTGATCCGTGCGCTCCAATCCGCTCAGCAGCTGGAGAGTCACTGCTAAACAAACTGTACTCTCTCTGTCTCCTTCACACACACACACACACACACACACACACACACACACACACACACACACACACACACACACACACACACACACACACACACACACACACACACACACACACACACTTCTCCAGGAAACCGGAGGAGGGAGGCAGGACTCTCCCTCTTCCCCTCTCTCTCTTTCTCTGTGTATGTAGTCTAATTACCTATCATTGAAAACGGGAACTGTAAACAGCTCTGTAGTCGTTTATTTGAACTTTTACAGGTTTAAGTCACAGACCTTCAGTTACAGTCATGTTGAGGTTTATCTATTTACTCAGCACAGATTCTCCCATATTACCTCAACCAATGAGGTCATGTTGTCACTGTTGGTTAAACCAGAGAACAACTGTCTAAGTACAGTATTTTCCGCACTATAATGTGCACTGGACTGTAAGGCGCACACTCAATAACTTGTTTGTTTTATAATTTATTTCATATTTAAGGCGCACCGGATTATAAGGCGCACACAATAAAAAATAAATCAAATTTATTTGATAAACTGCAGCGGCTGTAGTTGCGCAATCCGTCCACTAGATAGAGCCGCGCTGCTCAGGCAGTCATGATTGCATTCGTGACTTCCTGACTTCCTGACTACCTTTGATCACTTGATCACTTTGCCATCGTAGAAAGAAGTCAACACGCATATTAAAAAACCTGACATTAAAAACTGGTTAAATTCATTACGAGTGCAGTCAGTGCGAACAGAGCGGATTATTTCCTGACGCAGATATTTAAGCTCCGACGTTCGTCTTCGTTTATTAATTAAATATTGTTTTGATCGATCGGTAGTCCAGTCGGAGGTGAGGTGCAGCTATTTGCTGCTGTGTGTCCTAAACAATTTTTTAACTAGTTTTTAATGTCAGGCTGCTAATTTACTGGCAAATATGACACTGTTTTACTTCTAGAACTGACTTTAACGTCGGTGTCTCACCGCCATGAATCTCACAGCACGTCACTACAGACAGAATACACAAGCCTGAATGCGCCCCTCCGCTGCCCGCCCAGAGCTATCAACTACATTTGTAAATCAATGCAGCACACCCGTTGGCACCTTTGTCTAGCAGTGACTCAGCTCTTGAAATTTCAGAAAAGGCTGGAAGTTCATCTTTGAGGGTCTTTCATTCACCTTTATGCCAGACTGCTGGCTTTTTTTCAGCGATCATGTTTTTAACCAATATTAATATGAATATTAATCCATATATAAAATGCACCAGATTAAAAGGCGCACTACGGGTTTATGAGAAAATTTTAGGCTTTTAGGTGCGCCTTATAGTGCAGAAAATACGGTAATCTGGTAGGAGGGTGGATCCCAGAACAGACCACATTAGATGTTGCAAATTGATGGGATGGAACTATATTTTTCATCTGGATTGAATAAATAATAAATTATTTGGGGCTAGTATGTCGGGGGGGGGGGGCGTTTCTGTCTCCTGGGGGTGGGGGGTGGGTGGGATGTGGCGGATGGGGATGGGGGCTGGGGGGTGTAGTGGGGTGGAGTGGTGGTGGGGGGCTCCTTGCCCTGTGCCCCTTGGGCATGTCCGGTGCGCCCTTGTGGTGGCGGCCGTTGCCTCCTCTGGGTCCCTGGGTCTACGTGGTTCTTGGTGCCCCCGGTGGCTGTTGGGGTGATGGCTTCTGGATGCTCCTGGCTGCCAGGGTTTGGGGTGCTTGGCTAGCGTGGCCCTGTTGGGTTCTAATAGCCTATCTGGGTGTTGATGTCATTACACATGCATGTTGGGTCAGGGCTTACCAGCTCCTGTCGAGTCCAATTATTGAGAGGCATTGGGTCCCGTCAGAATGTTATGAGTCTCTCTTCAGGCATAACAATCTTATGCCCTCTATCTTCCTCCTACACTGGTTTCCTCTGCTAGCCTATTCTATACTGTCAGGACTTCCACTAATCTGGTGTTTTATAACATTGGTGTTGAGGTATCAGTTATAAGATATAATAAAACAGCCTAAACCTTTTTCACTCCAACAGCACTGCCTGTCTATCCACTACCTTGTTTGTTTTTTCCCTCCCTGTCTCCTTTTGCCTTCCCCCTTAACGCACAGAGGTGCAGCACTTACCTTTTTGGCTCACAATAGGAAATTCTAATAAAGACTGACAATTTAGTTCCCAGAGAGGAGTGGTGACGGTCACACGCACGCATTAAAATATATAAAAGATTTTGCTGCAAGACTAAAATAAGCATTGATCTCATAAAAGGTTGACCCCATTTTATGGGATTAAACTATGAGAATACATGCAGACAAAAAAAAAGGAAAGAAAGTAGTACAACACCAAATAGAAAAATTAATAAATAACCCGTCAAGAATATACAAATAGAAAATCATAAATAGGCAAAGAAATAAAAAAAATAAAAAACAGACCTAGTCAAGCAGGTAGAGTGAAATGTCTATAGTGTTTGCATAGTTCTTGGTGCATTTTTTGTGTCATCCCTCAGTTCTCTTGTGGAGTCTCTTCTTCATCTCCCCCAGAGAGGAGTTGAGCAGTTTAATGGCTCGGGGGATGAAAGAGTTCTAAAGTCTGTTTGTCCTGCATGTTGGGAGGCGCAGCCTCTGGCTGGTCAGGCTTCTCAGGCTCCTCTGGTTATTGGTAACGGTGTGCAGAGGGTGGCTGACATTGTCCATGATGTCCAGCAGTTTGTCCAAGGTTCTCTTCTCTGCCACCGTTGCCAGAGGGTCCAGCTTCATCCCGACCACTGAGCTGGCCCACCTGATCAGCTTCTCCATCCTGGAGAGATCCGCCTTAGTCATGCTCCCTCCCCACCACACCGCAGCGTACGACAGGACGCTGGCGACCACAGACTGATAGAACATCCACAGGAGCTTCCTGCAGATGTTGAATGCCCTCAGCCTCCTTAGAAAGTAGATCCTGCTCTGTGCTTTCTGGTACAGCTGCCTCGTGTTGCTGGTCCAGTCCAGTTTGTTGTCCAGCCACAGCCCAAGATATTTATAGGTCTGCACAACCTCCACCTCCTCCGTTCCTAAGTTGTAGAAAGTGATAGAAGGAGGAAGGGTGGAGAGAAAAGAGGAGAAAGATATATACTTTTAGGAGAGCAAGTCTTCTCAGAAGAGATGGTTCTTCAAAAGCTTTTTAAAGGAATAGAGGGATTCCCCTGCTCTGCGCTTGGGAGGTCATTGCACTATTGGGGAGCGAGGTTTGAAAATAGTCTGTAATGCCGTGTCTGTACATCTGACTACCAGTCAACACTCATGTGAGGAATACAGCAGAGGAGAGGAAATATGGGTTCTTACTGATTGTTCGGTTAAGAGGGAACAGATCTGGTTTGTACTCTGTAGGTCAGCATCAGTTATTTGAAATTAATGGGGGCAGCAACAGGTAGCCAGTAGAACTCAGCGAGCAATGGGGTAACATGGGCACACTTTAGTTTGTTGGATACCAACTTCACTGCTGCATTCTGGGCCATCTGAAGCAGTTTCACCAAACACATCGGTACAATAGTTTGAAGGGCATTGCAGTAATTGATGCAAATTATGTAGACTACCATGGTTTTTAACAGCAGTTGTGTAGCATTCTGGGTTAGGTACGGCCTGACTTTACCATGTTGAGTCATGCAAAATGGTATGACTGGGAGACTGAGGCCACATGATCAGAAAAAGTCAGTTGGTCTTCAGTCAAACTCTGAGATTTCAAGCAGCCTTAGTTAGAAGTGCTGGTCTTGTGTCTACAGTATCTCTGAGGTCTTTGCTAAGGCTGAGGAACAACTGGGCGTCATCTGCATACTCTTGGTATGAAAAACAATGAGAGGAGATGATGGGCCCCAGCAAGGTCGTGTATATAGAAAAGTGCAGCAGCCTTTGGTGAGGAGTTGACTTTGCCTAAATGAACAGCCAGATTGATAAGACTTAAACCAGGAAAGTGTGGTGACAGAGAGAGGGATGCAATGATTGACTGTATCATATACTGCAGATAAGTCAAGTGAATGAGTGCCAAAGATTGAACAGTTACCTGGGCTGTTTTGAGCGCCTCTGTCAGAGAGGACATTGTTGGATCTGTGGAGGACTGCTTTGAAAATGGACTGACTGGGTAGACTGACTATTGAGATGGCAGCTCAGTCCACTCTTGACTTGGGAACAGGAGGGTGGTAGGTTCAAGACCTGCATGGTCCAAAATTATGGCATGTGAACTGGTAGCGGAGACGTGCCAGTTTACCTCTTGATACTGCTGAGGTGCTCTTAAGCGAGGCACCAAACCCCATGAGCTGCTCCTAAGGTGCTACGTAGTGGCCCATCAATCGACCATCTCTCCCTCCATAATTTGCATGCTTACGTGTGTGTGTGTGTGTGTGTGTGTGTGTGTGTGTGTGTGTGTGTGTGTGTGTGTGTGTGTGTGTGTGTGTGTGTGTGTGTGTGTGTGTAATATACTGTATATAAAAAGAGTGCAAAAAAATAATTTAGTCTCTATGCTTCCTGGACTGGATTTGGTGAAGGAGGTGGTTCCTTCACAGGAACTCAATATGTTTTGAAGTTGCTCAGTGGTTTTAAAATTACTCATGAAATGAGTTATAAAGAAGTCTGATTTTTAATCTATATTTTTATTTCTGTACAAATCTTTCAGTTAAATGCATAACCCCTTTGTCAACAGATTACAGCAATGTATAATCCTCATTTCTACGAGTGTTTGATCACAACAATAATTAAAAGTTCACATATACAGTATGTGTAACTTTACATGTTGTGGTATAACTCTGGGCTCTTGAACCATTGGGTCAAATATACAGTGCCTTGCGAAAGTATTGGCCCCCAAGAACTTTCTGACATTTTTCTACATTTCAGGCTTTCAAACCTATAAATAAAAAACTGAAAATATTTTTCAAGAATCAACAACATGTGAGACACAATCATGAAATGAAACCAAATTTATTCAACATTTTATATTGTGTTTACAAATAAAAAACTGAAAAGTAGGACGTGCAAAAGTATTGGCCCCCTTTGAGTTAATACTTTGTACAACCTCCTTCTGCTGCGATCACAGCCGCAAGTCTTTTTGGGTATATCTCTATAAGTTTTGCGCATCTTGAGACAAATATTTGCCCATTCCTCCTTACCATATACAGCTCAAGTTCCTTAAGGTTTGATGGAGATTGTTTGTGCACAGCAATTTTCAGATCTTTCCACAGATGCTCTATTGGATTGAGGTCCGGACTTTTGCTTGGCCATTCTAACACCTTAATATGGTTGGTTTTAAACCATTCCGTTGTAGATTTGAATTTATGTTTAGGATTATTGTTCTTTTGGAAGGTGAACCTCCGCCCCATCCAACAGATTTTCTGCCAGAATCGCCCTGCATTTGGCTCCATCCATCTTCCCATCAACTCTAACGATCTTCCCCCTGCTGAAGAAAAGCAATCCCAGAACATGATGCTGCCACCACCATGTTTGACAGTGGAGATGGTGTTTTCAGGGTGATGTGCAGTGTTACTCTTACACCAAACGTAACATTTCGCATTCAGCCAAAAAAGTTAAATTCTGGTCTCATCTGACCAGAGTTCCACATGTAATCTGTGTTTCCCATGTGGCTTCTTGCAATCTCCAAATTGGCCTTTTTATGGTTTTCTTTCAGAAATGGCTTTCTCCTGCCACTCTTCCATAAAGGCCAGATTTATGCAGAGTACGACTAATAGTTGTCTTATGGACAGATTGTCCCACCTTAGCTGTCTATATCTGCAGGTCATCCAGCGTGATCATGGGCCTCTTTGTTGCTTCTCTGCTTAGTTTCCTCCTTGTTTGGGCTGAAAGTTTAGAGGAACGGCCAGGTCTTGGTAGGTTTGCAGTGGTTTTATGCTCTCTCCATTTTGATATTATTGCTCGCTCAGTGCTCTGGGAGACATTTAAATATTGTGAAGTCTTCTTGTATCCCATTCCTGCTTTGAACTTTCCCACAACTTCATCCCGGACCTGCCTGGTGTGTTTTTTGGTTTTCATGATGCTGTTTGTTCTCCAGTGTTCCTTTCACAGACCTCTGAGACCATCACAGAGCAGGTGCATTTAAACTGAGACCAAATGACATACAAGTGCACTCTGTTTGTCATTGTTAGTCATTTAGGTCAACATTGGATCATTCAGAAGTCATCAGGGAACTTTTGGAGTCGGTTAGCTGAGCTGAGAGAACAGGGGGCCAATACTTTTGCACGTCCTACTTTTCAGTGTTTTATTTGTAAACACAAAAGAAAATGTTGAATAAATTTGGTTCCACTTCATGATTGTGTCTCACATGTTGTTGATTCTTGAAAAATATTTTCAGTTTTTTATCTTTAAGTTTGAAGCCTGAAATGTTGCAAAATGTCAAAAAGTTTTTGGGGCCAATACTTTCGCAAGGCACTGTACCTTGGTGGTTTGTAGTCTGCTGCCGTACTGATTAAATCTGGTTTATTCAATATCTTCATTCATGTTTTGCATTGATTGGTTGTTTTTTTCTAAAATAATGATGAGCTTTATGGCCTGTTGACTTTTCTGGACAGCTTGTTAACTTATGAGGATCAGTGATCTGAGCTGCACACGCCAGAAAGAGTCCATTGATGGAGAGATGCCTGCTCATATGAGGCTGCAGGTCTGGACATGTTGCTCGACCACCCCTGGAACTCAGCCACACACCCTCTAGTCTCACAGCCCCTGTCGACCCCTCTCCTCACCCGCCCCCCGGCCTCCAGCCTGCTCAGCCACAGGCCATGGCCCTGGGGTGTTGGAGCTCTGTTTGCTTTTTTGGTCCCACATGACTGCCATAGTAGGAATATGTTACTTAGCCGAGGCAAATAATCTGTGGTTGGCTTCACGCCAAAAAACCCAATACTTTTTTCAAGCAAATCATTGTTGGATGTATTTACTATGTAACTGTTATATACAAAACTTTATACTGTATGATCAGGGGATGATTTCCAAATTGCATGCTAACATTCAGTCAGTGGCAAAGCTAATGGATTAGAAAATTGTCAGAGATCTTGAGCCTGTCATATTTTTTATGATTGTAACCACACCAACTGATAACATTTACATTAAACTGGAAATAATGGAAGAAATTATTTCCTTCAGTTCTGCCTTAGGACCGCAACACTGAGATCATGGTCATTACTGGATGTATTCAATATCCTAACTAAGAGGTTTGTGTAAAGTTAATCAATTGTAGTGTCTTGTCCATCAACTGCAATAAGTTCTAAACAGGCCTGAATCTCATTCATCTTCCTCCATTCTCCATAAGTTCAAGTTGTTCCTGTTTTGTACGTCTGTGTTGTGTGTGAACATCCCGAAATTCTCTAGTTGGTTGTGTATCGCTCTTCGTCAGGGGAGTTTCACAAGAATGGAAAGCTGAACTCTCTTGGTGCCTGTGTGAGTTATCAAAAGAAGATTTCATTTGGATTCATGTGCTGGTTTGTGTCTATTGTCCCATGAGATCTCTGATGTGATCTGTGTGTAGGTTGTGTGTGTGTGTGTGTGTGTGTGTGTGTGTGTGTGTGTGTGTGTGTGTGTGTGTGTGTGTGCGCGTGTGTATGTGTGTGTGTGTGTGTGTGTTTGTGTGTGTGTGTGTGTGTGTGTGTTTGTGTGTGTATGTGTGTGTGTGTGTGTGTTTGTGTGTGTGTGTGTGTGTGTGTACATTATATAGACCGCAATATACAGTATATATACACTATATATATATAATATATTATATATACTGTAAATATGTACTGTATATATATATATATATATATACACACACACAGTATAAATATATATATACCATTAATATATAAATACATATACATATATATTATATACGTATATACTTTTGTCACTACAGCAACAGTGTTAAATAGAGCATAAAAATTTAGTTTTAATCATATAAAGCTAAAACAAAGAAGAGATAGGCAATCTAAAGAAAGAACCAAACATGTCTAGTGTAAAAGCAGACAACCCAACTAAATGGAGAAATATATGGTCAGCTAATTCTGGACAATGAATACAGGAAATCACATCTGTGGAAAAAAATCCACAAAGTTGTTTTGTAGATCTGGAGAAAGCTGATGACAAGGTGTCCAGAGAGGAATTGTATTGTATGAGGAAGTCTGGAGTGGCAGAGAAGTATGTTAGAGCGGTGCAGGACATGTATGAGGACTGTAAGACAGTGGTGAGGTGTGTGTAGGTGTTACAGAGGAGTTCAAGGTGGAGGTGGGACTGCATCAGGGATCAGCTCTGAGCCCCTTCTTGTTCGCTATGGTGATGGACAGGCTGGCAGACGAGGTTAGACAGGAATCTCCATGGACTATAATGTTTGCAGATGACATTGTGATCTGTAGTGAGAGCAGGGAACAGGTGGAGGAGAAGCTAGAGAGGTGGAGGTTTGTCCTGGAGAGGAGAGGAATGAAGGTTAGCCGCAGTAAGACAGAGTACATGTGTGTGAATGAGAGGGACCCAAGTGGAAGAGTGAGGTTACAGGGACGAGAGATCAAGAAGGTGGAGGATTTTAAGTACTTAGGGTCAACAGTCCAGAGCAATGGAGAGTTTGAAGAAGAGGTGAAGAAGCGTGTACAGGCAGGATGGAACGGGTGGAGGAAAGTGTCAGGTGTGATGTGTGATAGAAGAGTTTCAGCTAAAATGAAAGGAAAGGTGTCCAAAACTGTGGTGAGACCAGCGATGTTGTTTGGTCTAGAGACAGTGTCACTGAGGAAAAGACAGGAGACAGAGCTGGAGGTAGCAGAGATGAAGATGCTGAGGTTCTCTTTGGGAGTGACCAGGAAGGATAGGATCAGGAATGAGTACATCAGAGGGACAGCACATGTTAGAGGTTTTGGAGATAAAGTCAGAGAGGCCAGACTGAGATGGTTTGGACATGTCCAGAGGAGAGATAGTGAATATATTGGTAGAAGAATACTGAGTTTTGAACTGCCAGGCAGGAGGCCTAGAGGAGGTCCAAAGAGGAGGTTTATGGATGTAGTTAAAGAGGACATGAAGGTAGATAGGAGAGAGGATGCAGAAGACAGGGTTAGATGGAGGCAACTGATTCACTGTGGTGATCCCTGAAGAGAAAACCCGAAAGGAGAAAAGAAGATTTTTAAAGACTCTCAAATCATCATAAACCAGACCTGAGGGACACCTGAAGTCATGTGTGGACCAGAGGGTCAGACGTCTCTCTTCATGTAATAATGCTTTGAAAGACAATGATTTTTTAATGACTGAAAAGGTAAATGCTAATGTTAGCATGCTAACATGATTGAATATAGCGTAGGTATAATGCACATAATATAGAGTAGGTATATCAGCCTGACTGATTCAATCAATCATTCAATCAAACTTTATTATATAGCGCTTAATCACATCATCAGACATTTTGAAGCACTTTAAAAGACAGAGAAACCCATCAGAACCCTCCAGATCAAGCATAAGGAACAGTGGCAGGGAAAAACTCCCTGATTGAGGAAGAAACTCCGGGCAGGACCCAGACTCTGGAGGGCGGTCATCTGCCTTGAGCGGTTGTGTGGGAAAAGAAATGCAGTGGGGATAGAGACAGGGCAAGGAAGAGAGACAGACAGACAAAGAGAGTGGTAGATAGACCAGACAGAATTTCCAGTCTATATTGTGCTGTTGTTGCTGAAGTGGGGGTGGGATTTCCAGGTCTTTAGGTCTCTTGTCTTCTATGCTTGTTCCCCACCTATTGAGCAGAAGCTCAAACACAGCGGCAGTATTTTTCAAACTTCATTCATTCATTCATTATCCTCCGCTTTATCCGCTGCAGAGGGTCACAGGGAGCTGGAGCCTATCCCAGCTGGCATAGGGTGTGAGGCGGGGGACACTCCGGGCACAACGCCAGTGCACTACGGAGCCACACACAAAGACAAGACAACCACGCACACACACACACTCACTCCTACGGGCAATTTGGGGCCGGCCAATTAACCTGATGCACATGTTTTTGGAGGTGGGAGGAAGCCAGAAAACCCGGAGAGAACCCACGTGGACATGGGAGAACATGCAAACTCCATACAGAGTGGGACTCAACTCGGACCCACCGTGTTGTGCAGCGACAGAGCTACCCACTGCACCACCATGCACCACCCTCTTGCAAACACTTGCAAAGTCTAATTTAATATCAGTAGGAAAAGAAAAGAAAGAGTAGTAGAAACTCCAAAGTAATTAAAGTAACTCCCTTTAATGAGAGAGATAGAGAAAATACCCTCACCAGTCTAAACCTATAGCAGCTACTTGTAAAGTAAAGCATAACTTCTGTGTTCATACATTATGCAGATATTTCAGCCTGCAGTGACAGCGCGCAAACTCTCTACCTTTGCTCAAGGAAACTGCTCTCAGATCAGTTATCAGTACAGTGGAACTATTGTCTCTTCTCATGGTTCATGTGTTCATTCTTCGTAAGTGACATCATGGCCGAGTGCTTTGCTGAAGTCGTAAGTCTCTGACCACAGGGATTTCCCTCTGAAGGCAGGGCGCATGAAAAAAGAGAAGAGAAGAGAAGAGAAGAGAAAAGAAGAGAAGAGAAGAGAAGAGAAGAGAAGAGAAGAGAAGAGAAGAGAAGAGAAGAGAAGAGAAGAGAAGAGAAGGAAACAGAACAGAAAATGCATTGCTTAAATAAACTAACTCTAGTCTAACTCCAAATCAGTCGAACTCTTGAGATATCAAGCTGTCCAATCAGGACAGCCTGATATCACAGATTGTGAATCAGTTTTGTCTGCTGTTGTGCAAAACAAAAAGACAACAGATGGAACGGAGGCAACTAGAAAGACAACCCCTTTAAAAATGATTTCTAGGTGGGGTCATAGACCTTTTCCCTGTAGCATCGAGAGCATGAAGGAGATACCAGGAGACAGTACAACAGGAGAAGTGGAGGAGGCCATAGGAGGGCAACAACCCAGCAGCAGGACCACGATATGCTTCTTTGTCCATTTTGTTCACACCCCTGCACCGTGCAGCCTGACTGGCATATGCCAAAGAACACCAGGTTCACTACTGGGGCTGAGGTTCACCCTGAACACATGTGGCAGACACTGTGGAGGACTTTATGCTGCGTGATGTTACGATTCTGAATCCAGTTCTGAAATTGTTAGTGATTTGGTTTTCTTTCAATCGTTTTTACATTATTTTGTTCTGAACAAATTACGCTATGGAGCTAATAAAGATTTTCTCGTAAGCTTCCTCCCCTCCATCGGTCCTTTTGAATCCGCCTCAAACTCAGATCCACCTGAAACTGAACGTTTGTCACATTTGCGAGTGTGTCTCTGTGTTAACACCACCCACGACATGACAACTTCTCTGCTTCACAACCCACTGCAAAACCATTGACATATAAACACACATCACATTACTCATCACACAAAACAAGAAAGCTACAACTCTGTAACCTATTCTATTTCAGTAACCTTTCCCTGCATGTATCTGGTAAGTCCCTACACCAACCCACAGTGAGTCAGACCTGCCCACTCTTTCTTTGTCAACATACTTACATTCCTATAGGTAGTGATCACTGATCGTCATGACAACCTACTCAATAAGCAGTGACTTACTGATTACTGTTTTCAAAGTGTGCATGTTTGGGGGTTGTAGCAGGACACAACGCTAGTGGTGGCTGTTAGAGACACACACACCGATAGCACAGATGACCTTCGTTCATAGTGGTGTGTGTGTGTGTGTGTGTGTGTGTGTGTGTGTGTGTGTGTGTGTGTGTGTGTGTGTGTGTGTGTGTGTGTGTGTGTGTGTGTGTGTGTGTGTGTGTGTGTGTATGTGTCTTTGGGTTAGGTTTCTGTGTAAATTCTTTTGGTCATGTCCACAGCTGTTCTCAACATTCCATACTGGAGTCAACTGGACTTACAGGAGCACGCACGCACACACACACACACACACACACACACACACACACACACACACACACACACACACACACACACACAAACACACATATATTTTTCAACGCAGGTTTAATAGTAATTCACAATACAAGAAAGCTTAACAGTGTGATACAGAACAAGTAACTGCTGGTCTTGTCTCTATCATCAATAATTTTTTACTTGAAAATGAATCAAAGCCATATAAGAAGTCTCAACAGTCTGTACATGGTTTTCATGCAGTGAACAACGTATAATTAACATAAAATTATATCATTTTACTGAACTATTGAGAGCATTAGCGCTGAATTAGTACCGACGTGTGAAAGTATGTGCTTTTGTTTTTATTGTGATGAATGTTGGGGTTATGTACTGTTCTGTTCAGCATGTAGTGTCACAGTTTAGTTTTGCTTCATAAACCCAGTTTTTATTTTACCACAGTAGGGGAGGGACACATGGCCATGGGGTGAAACAGACTCAAATAAGTTAGAAAGAAGATAAATAACAAGCTTGATGCAGTTCATCCTTCTAAACATGATTTATTACTAAGTCCAATTGATAACTACACATCCAACGAGTCCTCTATGATGGTTGACAGTTAAGGATCAAGTTTATGTGATGAAGATGCAAAGTCAATAAAAACCTGCATGAAAAGAAAATTCAGTAGATTCTGTTTGTAGATATAATCTCTATGAATAGTAACTAATTTATCTTCACTGTTACTTATCAAGGATATCAGTTTACGTGATATAAAGAGGTTCATAACTAGATGGGAATCAATTATTTATGACAACTGACATTTTAAACGATCTCTGAAGATTGCGCCCAAATAAGCAACTTGTAAAGGGGGACAGCGCCTTGCTCAAGAGTGCTTCGGCAGTGCTCCGGAGGTGAGCTGACACCCACTGTCAGCTCACAGTCTGGGTATTTTTGGGTGGGAGCGGGAATCGGACCGCCATTCTTGGAACATTGGACGACCCGCTCTACCACTGAGTCACTGCCCCCCCATTGACACACAGCTGATCATTACCAAGGGTGGATCCGGCACACCAAGAGGTTCTATCCCAGGTGCATCGCCTCGGAAGATATCAAAGATCGTAGAGATTAGGGACAGTAATTTTGTGATTTTTTACGTAGGCCCCCCTTTTTTCTGGGCTTTTTGCTGTTGTTGTTTTTTTTCAGAATGCTCTTGTGTGTTTCATGGCTATTTTGTTCACTGTAAGCTTTTTCTTTTTTGTCATTTTGTAAACAGTATTTTTACTGTACCTCCTGTAATAAATACTAAAATAAAAAAACTGTTTTGCTCTTTACTCGAATGCTTTTGAATGTGAACAAGGCATGCAGACATACAGTTCCCAACCAAGAAATTTTGTGTACATTTTGCATACAAATACCAGTAAAGCTGAAACATGAAAGTCTATGCAATTTTTATAATGTCAGCAATACCCAGTATTTTGAGACCTGGTGTACTTTGATTGACTGCATGTACCTTATGAAGTGAAAACAAGCATTATTGTTTGACACAGTAATTTCATTTTGAGTCGAATATCCAGTGTTTTGGTAAAGTGTGTGTACAGAAAAATATGTGTTCTATTTTGAAATGAAGAGTTAGAATTTATTTAACAAGATGTGTTTTTGAGAAGAAAATGAACCATTTAGTCAATCGTGCTTTCTAGGTGTGAGTTTGTGATAAGAGTTTAGAAAAAATATTTGAAGTATGGGTAAGCGCTTGCTAGCGACTGAAAAAAACTGTAAATGAAACAGTATGATATGAATGTTGAAAATTAAAATATTAAAGAAATCTACCATTTATATTGATTCATAGATCACATAATGACAAGGATTTCAAATGATCAATAAAATAAATCCACCAAAATAAAACTTCTTCTAAAGGAAAGTCTGCTGCAGACACACATTCACACATTGTCTCCCTGTCCTGGTGACGTTTTTGTCTCCACACATGTTCATACATGTTGTATTGTTGAAAAGAACATGTTGTCTTCAGGTCTTCACATTTCCAACCTAACAGTAAGCAGAGGGCTTGAAAACTTTTAGTTAATTCATGAAGAAAACGCTTCTGAACTTTGAAGTATCACAGCTTTAGATCCATTTCTGGATGTTGTTCCTAAATCACAACGTTTTTGTGTGAACACACTGCAGCCCTACTGCTCACACAAATAAGTGTAATGGAGCACGCACAGACACACACACGCAGAGACGCACACACACACACACACACACACCACACAAACACAAAGATAACATCCTGGGTAATTAGCATGATGCATAGGGCTAAAACGAGGTCATCATGTCAATCCCAGGCTCTCACAAATGCACACACACACACGCACGCACGCACACACGCACGCACACACACACACACACACACACACGCGCACGCGCACACACACACACACACACACACACACACACACACACACATTCACACCACTAATTGAAAGCAGCCATTTGCAGTGTGTTGAAAACAGGTGCGGTGTGTGTCCTCTCCACCTGCTGCCGTGTGAACTAAATGGAAGCTAATGTTGCAGCGTGTGGCGTCAGTCATACGTTCATTAAATAACCAACAGCCAGACGCTCGTCCCACTGCAGACCCCCCATCCTACCCCCCATCCTAAAGACGATAGTCATTACACCAACTGCAAAACTCTCATGTGTTTTATGTAACACAACACGCCAATAGAAACTCTCCAGCAGAGGCCCTGAACATCACTTTTTGATTTTCAGTCATGTTTTACTCTCCATTGTTCACAGCCACAGGTCAAACAGATGTTTTCTCGAGGTCACTGATGTCACATTGGCTCCTCTGGAAACTGAAGACCCTTTCATGAAATTCTCACTCAGCAGTTGTTAATGCTTTAGGAAGTATCCTCCACCCCACCCTGAATTTTTCTCCCAAACAGTGCTGTCCTCCACCCAGCAGTCCTGATGAAGGAGTATTTGGAGTTTGGTGACATCACCCTGCTTTCAGCTCTCTGTGTGATTCCACCTCCAGTATCCCTCTTCTTTCAATACGTTATTAAATACAAAGCAGAGAGTGGAGGATACAGGGTGATCTGGTGGCAGAAAGGGAATCAAACAGTTTTTAACGCTGCCTAGGCTCTACAGTAGCCCAGAATGGACAAACCAAACACTAGCATTTCAAATTTACAAGTGTTTACAGACAGGAAGTTTGGAATCTGCTATGACTCATTTAGCAGCTGCTAAATCATACTGTCCATTTGTTAACGTGCTTCTTACATTTATATACTTTAGATCTGAACCGTGGTTGGACCAGAATAAATGGTTGTAGTAAACCATAGTGATGTGGATTGAGCTAAATGCTAAAGTTAATGTGCTAATGTCCAAAATGCTGGAATGTCTAATGTTTACCATTTTCAGTCACTGAATGACAGTATTACTATGCTAACAATTGCTTATGACGTTAAACCAATGCATCCAAGTCTACTTATATCCATATTTGTTTATTTTTTTATCCTTTAACATATGTCACAGGGGGTGACATTACATTACACAACATCCTTTAGTAGGTTTTCTTTCCTTAATGTTAGTTTGGCATCCTTGGAATTTAACCATAATCTTAACCACAATCTTTGCCATGTGTTAATATGTGTCTTGCTAACTTAGTTAAAGCATGATCAGAGTAAAATATTCAATAATAATGACAATCCAGAGAGGTGCAAAGGGTGTGTAGTTTAATCCTCATCAAACTGTTGAGTAGAAAACATCTAAAAGTCCTGAGAGAGAATAGACTTCAAAATGACATCAGAAATGATGCATCTTCAGGGAGTAGAAGGGGAAGTGGACATTTCAGGGCTATCACAGAGACCACCCGGCCCCTGCTCCTGAGCGTTGTCCTGCTTGGAGGTGGTCATGGCTAAAGGCCAGGTGGGCAGGCACACCCTGATAGAAGAAGTAGAAGAGGAACCTGAAGGTCAGAGGTGAGGGAAGACATTTCCCACCTTATCTGGACTGTGACACGCTAAAGGAACCGAGGAGCCCACCGCCATGCAATTATGGTTGGTTGCTTCAGTTCCAGGTTCTCTGATTTCTCTTGAAATAATGTGAAAGTTAAAAGAAAGATAACACCGATGCGCAATAAATCAATCAATCAATCAATCAAAAGGAGAATAGGTGACTCATTTAAACTGCGAGATGTGAAAAAGTGAATTTTCTCAGCGTGGTGGGGCGGTGGCCTCCAGACTCCTGGCATGAACACACTTCAGTTGTGTTGGAGTCGCCTCTCAGCTGTGTGTTTCTGGGGAGCATCAGCTAACAGTCCTACAGCAGCTGTCTCCACATAAACCATCACGAGTAATCTGGGGATCAAACTGGCTTCCTGTGTCATTTTATAATGGGATCATTTTGGGAACTCACAATTACCGGATAACAGGATAGTAGTTTGATCTAATTTCTCTATTCTGATTGATAATAATAATGTCATTATCACACATTAAGTCAATAAATGTAGGGTGGTGGTGACACTGTGGAACTGAAGTTGGCAGTCATTCAGGTATTAAATACACGGCTTACAAAGTGAATTCCTGCCTTCGCTTCAAACCACTGTAATTACACCATTGTGCACACACATTTTCCCCTGACAATAAAGGATTATCAGAATTCTCTGTGGTTTGCTTTCTCCAGATAAAAATCATGAATTTTGCTATACTGGCTTGCTAATAAACTTGTCTTATTGTCTTCGTGTGTGCATGTATGTGTGTGTGTGTTCATGTGCATGAATGGTTGTCTGTTTTTGTGTGTCTACAATGCCCTGGTGATGGATCTGGGATGTACCCTGCCTTTTGGGTCAACCCCTCACAAAGCTTTTGTTGTTTTTTGGGAAAATGTTCACAATGTGAAAAAAAGTGAAAAAAGTGACAAAAGTTTTTTAAAAAAAAGATCTACAATCCACCCTTTGATTGGGACAAGTAATTGCATTCTGGCTCATGCGTCATCTTTCTCATGCATCCACTCAGTAGTTCACAAACCAATAAATAATAGTCAACACAAGAAGAAGCCTCCGCCATGGAGGACTTGTTTTACAGTTTTTTTCAGTCGCTAACAAGCGTCTGTCAAAACAGTAGTCACATTGTCAAAACTCTAAACACAATCAGCACAGCATCAGTCTTTCGGGGTCATACCATTCACACATTTCATGTTGTTTTCACTCAATATGCAGTCAATGAACATATTTCCACCATGCTTTCATTTTCTTAACAGACAAGCTATACCTCCCAACAAAATTATGGATTGTTTTTTTATTATTTACTAATGTTAACACACAACATCCCACAATAGCAACAACAATGTTCCAAACCTTAGATACGGTATAAAAACCTCTGATTCTGCAATAATATCAGTTCAAAAACAATATATCACAGCTGATAAACAAACAATTGAATTTTTTTATTTTATTTTATTTTATTTTATATACTCAATTAATCCTGAAAGGGAAATTAGTGGCACACTCTAGTGTTAGTAATTCAAACGTGCATATATTAGTGTGCACAGGCACTGAACACACACTCACACACACAGGGGTCCTGTACGCATGCAGGGGGATGTAGAGTGGTGGGCAGCTCCTATACGGTGCGCCCAAATGAGCAACTTGTAAGGGTGACGGCGCCTTGCTCAAGGGCGCCTTCGGCAGTGCTCTGGAGGTGAGCTGACACCCACTGTCAGCTCACACTCCGGGTATTTTTGGGTGGGAGCGGGAATCGAACTGCCATTCTTGGAACATTGGACGACCCGCTCTACCACTGAGTCACTGCCCCCCCATGGACACACAGCTGATCATTACCAAGGGTGGATCCGGCACACCAAGAGGTTCTATCCCAGTTACATCGCCTTGGAAGATATCAGAGATCGTAGAGATTAGAGACAGTAATTTTGTGTTTTTTTAACATATGCCCCTCCGCCCCCTTTATTCCTGGGCTTTTTGCTGTTGTTGTTGTTGTTTTTTTCAGAATGCTCTTGTGTGTTTCATGGCTATTTTGTTCACTGTAAGCTTTTTCTTTTTTGTCATTTTGTAAACAGTATTTTTACTGTACCTCCTGTAATAAACACTAAAATAAAAAAACTGTTTTGCTCTTTACTCGAATGCTTTGAATGTGAACATCGCATGCAGACATACAGTTCCCAACCAAGAAATTTTGTGTACATTTTGCATGCAAATGCCAGTAAAACTGAAACATGAAAGTCTATGCAATTTTTATAATGTCAACAATACCCAGTATTTTGAGACCTGGTGTACTTTGATTGACTGCATGTACCTTATGAAGTGAAAACAAGCATTATTGTTTGACACAGTAATTTCATTTTGAGTCGAATATCCAGTGTTTTGGTAAAGTGTGTGTACAGAAAAATATGTATTCTATTTTGAAATGAAGAGTTAGAATTTATTTAACAAGATGTGTTTTTGAGAAGAAAATGAACCATTTAGTCAATCGTGCTTTCTAGATGTGAGTTTGTGATAAGAGTTTAGAAAAAATATTTGAAGTATGGGTAAGCGCTTGCTAGCGACTGAAAAAAACTGTAACTTTCTCATCATATTTTTGTTTGACATACAAGCAAAATACGAGATACAAGTCGTGCTTCAGGACACCACTGCTCATAGGTGGATGGATATGACATCAGTGAGACGGGATCTCGTTCTTTCCCACATGTTGGCGGATGGATGCAACATCAGAGACCGGATCTCGTTCTCGGTGGGGTAAAGACGTAACTTGTGTGTTCTCGTAACTTTTGCATTTCATTTCATACTTGTCATTGTTTACATAACATATATAATTAATCATACACAAGTACCGCAGTGCACTGGTGTCACACCCAGAGTGTACCCTGCCTCACGCCTGAATTCCGCTGGGATAGACTTTAGCAATACTTCCCCTGACAGCAGAGGGAGTATTGAAGATGAATGATGGAATGAACGAGTAAAGTCTATTGGCTGATGAAAACTTTTTTTTTTCATAAACAAGCCAAGGCTGAAATGGATTAAAATGATTTTGTTATTTTAAATGAGGAAATGTTTTTTGACTTAGGAGCTCAGTCATGGAACTGATTAACCCTTACAGCCCTATGATCACGCCCACATGATCAGATCACATGATGTTTTTAAACCATTCTTAACAAATAAAGTCTATCATGTGGATTCCTGTGCTCATGCTTACGTGACAGTATAGATGTGAAACTGTCTTCCGGTTTTTGTTTGGAGCCGATTGACCTCGAAAACCAGAGATATGATCGTTTACATTTGATCTAAGACAAGCAGTTCAAACGGCTTCTTTATAATCAGACGGCAGGCGCCGTGTTTCTGTCCATGTAGTCGCCATCGTACAAGCGTGGATGCATGTATTCACGTGATTCGAACATGTCTCATGATTTGTACATTTTGTCACGTGATGCAAACATGTACCGTTATTGCTGCATTTGGTCACGTGACTCAAACGACTGCGCACGATTCACGCATTTTTATGTGCGAATCGTACGCATAGTCTTATTTTTAAAAGCTCCTTTGAAGAGTGGCATAAATGACATAAACTGTATATAGTTGTGTTAGAAGCCTATGGCAAACTTTTTGGAGCTCAAAGTTAATTCGATGAGAATGTTTTTCGTTTTTATGCGCGATAAAATACAACTTTTCCATTTTCAAATTTGATTGATTATGTCAATATAGTAAGTTATAAGGAAATGAAAACTATCTCTTCATATAGCTGAAGTTGTGCTGAAGATAAACATATCTAGTATGGGCATGTTAAATGATTTTTAATGTGGTATATAGAGACCTCTAAACTCCTTTACCACTAACTCCTGGTTGGTCAAGGCACCCGCTGCTGCCTGTGTGATGCAACCACATCTCAAACTACTTTAGGATGTTCTCACATTAGAAAGTCAGAACCCAGGTCTTTGTTATGTTGGTGGAAGCATACATTAATTTTGGTCTCATGACACATACCTGCATCCTGTTTTCATCTAGACAGACAACGTCTCCCTCTGTCTGATGACTGATGGCCCAGAGTTCTGTCTGGCTCCTCAGAAAAAGGAGAACTGTGCTCCTCCTGTGACCCTATTCTCTTATATTGGCCCCTAATGATTAATGGCCCCCAGTGTCAGGCTGTAACGGGGTGGGGGGCCAGGATTAATGTGAGCATGGGAACAAACAGCTGATAAGAAGGGTGGAGGAGCGTGTGGATTTCACTAGCACACGGACATGCACTGACATGTGTGTGTGAGCATGTGTGTGTTATTCTTGCAGGAGTTGTTCAGTCACACACAGACCAACACACACTTACTCACAATTGTATCACAAAAGAAAGAATAACGTCGGATCTGCATTTTGTTTATCAGGAAGGACACAGTGATAGTATTGAATCATGTTTAAAATAGATTTGTCTTCATCTAATTTATTGTTTCTGTATTCACTGCCCATCAGAGCCCATCAGTAGAGCCTTTAAACACAATCTCTTCAGCTCTTCCTGCATTTCCGTCTCTACTTTATCACTTGTCTGGGGCTTCGGGGCGCAGATGCAGGAAAGACAGACGTCAGCACTGAGAAGCGCTGGAAGGTGGGGATTCCTGAGTAGAGACGGATGTAGTGTTTAGTGTCAAACACCTCATCAGTCATGATGAAGACAGAAATGGAGTGGTGTCTAAATTCACAGTGAAACGCTGTCATCATTATGTTTAGTGGATGAAAATTGCAACAGTTTTTCTTTGCTTCAGTGGTGGAGGGGGTGTTTGTATCCTCACCCCTGAGAGGAGGAGAGGATCATAAATTAAATCAAAAATTAATCAAAAAAACAAAAAACTTGCTGAGATGTCAGATTTCACTGTTGTCAGTTAAACTCTTTTCCACTGAAGTGTGAAAAAAATATGGACACAGCAGCATCGCTACGACTCGTCCAGTGTGAAGATGAATGAATGAATGAATGAATGAATGAATGAATGAATGAATGAATGAATGAATGAATGAATGATTAATAAATGAATGAATGAAGAGAGGGGTGGGCAGCTCCTTCCTGGTGTGCCCCGATGAGCCACTTGTAAAGCTGACAGTGCCTTGCTCAAGGGTGCCCCGGCAGTGCTTGGGAGGTGAGCTGACACTGTCAGCTCACGATCCGGGAGGCTGGGTGGAGCGGGAATCAGAAAAGCCTTCAGCGTCAGAGGAGAAAATATCAATACCTTATTAAATATATATGTAATCAATCAGATTGTGAACAGGCATCCATCAGTCCGTCAGTCCGTCCATCCATCAGTCCGTCCATCAGTCCATCCATCAGTCCGTCCATCAGTCCATCCATCAGTCCGTCCATCAGTCCATCCATCAGTCCGTCCATCAGGCCATCCATCCATCAGTCCATCCATCAGTCCGTCCATCAGTCCATCCATCAGTCCGTCCATCAGTCCGTCCATCAGTCCATCCATCAGTCCGTCCATCAGGCCATCCATCCATCAGTCCATCCATCAGTCCATTCATCCATCAGTCCGTCAGTCCGTCCATCAGTCCATCCATCAGTCCATCCATCAGTCCATCCATCAGTCCATCCATCAGTCCATCCATCAGTCCATTCATCCATCAGTCCGTCAGTCCGTCCATCAGTCCATCCATCAGTCCGCCCATCAGTCCATCCATTGGTCCGTCCATCAGTCCATCCATCCATCAGTCCATCCATCAGTCCATCCATCACTCCATCCATCCATCAGTCTGTCAGTCCATCCATCAGTCCATCCATCAGTCCATCCATCAGTCCGTCCATCAGTCCATCCATCCATCAGTCCGTCCATCCATCAGTCCGTCCATCAGTCCATCTATCAGTCCATCCATCAGTCCATCCATCAGTCCATCCATCAGTCCATCCATCCATCAGTCCGTCCATCAGTCCGTCCATCAGTCCATCCATCCATCAGTCCGTCCATCCATCAGTCCGTCCATCAGTCCATCTATCAGTCCATCCATCATCCATCTGTTCATACATACATCAGTCCGTCCATCCATCCATCAGTCCATACATCCATCAGTCCGTCCATCCATCAGTCCGTCCATCCATCAGTCTGTCAGTCTGTTCATCCATCAGTCCGTCCATCAGCCCATCCATCAGTCCATCCATCCATCAGTCCATCCATCCATCAGTCTGTCAGTCCATCCATCAGTCCATCCATCAGTCCATCCATCAGTCCGTCCATCAGCCCATCCATCAGTCCATCAGTCCATCCATCCATCAGTCTGTCAGTCCATCCATCAGTCCATCCATCAGTCCATCCATCAGTCCGTCCATCAGCTCATCCATCCATCAGTCCATCCATCCATCAGTCCATCCATCCATCAGTCTGTCAGTCCATCCATCAGTCCATCCATCAGTCCATCCATCAGTCCGTCCATCAGTCCATCCATCCATCAGTCAGTCCATCAGTCCGTCCATCAGTCCATCCATCAGTCCATCCATCCATCAGTCCGTCCATCCATCAGTCCGTCCATCCATCAGTCCGTCCATCTTCTTCTTTTCCTTTCGGCTTTTCCCTTCAGGGGTCGCCACAGCGAATCAGTGTCCTCCATCTAACCCTGTCTTCTGCATCCTCTTCTCTCACACCAACTACCTTCATGTCCTCTTTCACTACATCCATAAACCTCCTCTTTGGTCTTCCTCTAGGCCTCCTGCCTGGCAGTTCAGAACTCAGCATCCTTCTACCAATACATTCACCATCTCAGTCTGGCCTCTCTGACTTTGTCTCCAAAACCTCTAACATGTGCTGTCCCCCTGATGTACTCATTCTCGATCCTATCATTGATGGTCACTCACACAGAGAACCTCAGCATCTTCATCTCTGCTGCCTCCAGCTCTTTCTCCTGTCTTTTCCTCAGCGACACTGTCTCTAGACCAATGGTTCTTAACCTGGGTTCCATCGAACAATAGGGGTTCGGTGAGTCGCTCTCAGGGGCTCGGCGGAGACAGAGGCCAAACATACACGAACCACTGTGTATCCTACCTGTGCTGCATGGGATTTTGCACACTCAGTAGTCAATTTATGCCTGTCATGATGGTACGCCTTCTGATTGCTTAATTTGATTTATAGTAACTATGTTGAGCAAAAAAAGGAAGTGGTCGGACGAATATGTGCCACAGCGGCCGTGGCTCAGTGGTATCGCGGGTCAATGATTCAAGATCGGCGGTTCGATTCCCGCTCCTATCCTCCTCCTATTCACTATCTCTCCTCTGGACATGTCCAAACCATCTCGGTCTGGCCTCTCTGACTTTATCTCCAGAACCTCTAACATGTGCTGTCCCTCTGATGTACTCATTCCTGATCCTATCCTTCCTGGTCACTCCCAAAGAGAACCTCAGCATCTTCATCTCTGCTACCTCCAGCTCTGTCTCCTGTCTTTTCCTCAGTGACACTGTCTCTAGACCAGTGGTTCTCAACCTGGGTTCGATCGAACCCTAGGGGTTTGGTGAGTCACTCTCAGGGGTTCGGCGGAGACGGAGGTCAAGACAAAACACTCGACATGATGTGTCAGGTGTTTTTGGCAAACATACACGAATCACTATGAACGTTTGACACATCACGTCAATTCGTGATAACATGCCCTCCTTAGCCATCACTGGCTGCAGGTGATCACGCTGCATCGATTAGCCTACCCGTGCTGCATGGGATTTTGCGCACTCAGTAGTCGATTTATGCCTTTCATGATGACACGTCATCTGATTGCTTCTTAATTTAATTTATAGTAACGATGTTGAGCAAAAAAAGGAAGTGGTCGGACGAATATGTGCAACAGTGGTATCGCGGGTCAGGGATTCAAGATCGGCGGTTCTATTCCCGCTCCTGCCGAGTCATTTGTCGTTGTGTCCTTGGGCAAGACACTTTACCCTCCTTGCCTCTAGTGGCGCACTCGCTGGTGTGTGAATGTGTGTGATTGTTCTGGTGGTGGTCGGAGGGGCCGTAGGCGCAGATTGGCAGCCACGCCTCCGTCAGTCTGGCTACACATGTAGTCTACCATCGCCAAGTATGAATGAGGAGTGAATGAATAATGGATCCAATGTAAAGCGTCTTTGAGTATCCAGAAAAGCGCTATATAAATCTAATCCAATATTATTATTATTAACGTGAATTTACATGTACTGTATAACGGAACATGATGGGAGTCAACTGTCTGCATGATTTGCAATGTCAAGTTGAGCAACTCTAATCCCGCACTGGCAAAAATAAAGGAACACTTCCCTAAGCTGCATGGAAATTAAGTATATGTATATTGTATGTATATATGTCCTCCTCCTCCTCCTCCTCCCCCTCCTCCTCCTCTTCCTCCTCCTCCTCCTCAAACTTGGATCTGGTAACTCGGCTGATCAACTTATTAGCTGGACTTATTAGCTGAATTTGTGGGTTCTAATGAAACACCTGAGGCCATCACTTCAGACGTCACTGACGATGGATCCGATTGCGGGGGTTACTCTTCATCACTCCGTCCAGTCACACATGAACCTGGTGATGGAATTACAACCACACCACTTGTAGAATGCTTCCTTTCACTTGTCAGTATGGCAGGACAGTAAATTCACACACACACACACACACACACACACACACACACACACACACACACACACACACACACACACACACACACACACACACACACACACGAACACACATAAATGACATATGCTTAAACACTTTTCATTGTGGTGAGTGAAACATTCTGAGCTGAAAGAACCGTTACTGGAGAGGGAAGAAATATTTCCAGACTCAGTTCAGATGTTAAGGAATGACACTGAGGAGAATGAGGAGGACAAAAAGGGAGGCATTGATAAACACACAAGACTAAACAAAATGAATACACTTTTCACACTATGCTGTATGGAAGGAGATTTTGTGTGTGATCACTAGAGAGCAGGTTCTCATCAGTCAGCAGAGCTGGATCTGTGATTTCCCTTCTGCCTCTGTTCTACTTCCTAACCTCTAGCTCTGCGTCTTCCACCAGAACTGAACCCTGGAGAAGGGCGGGGTGGAATAGGAGATGATCAAGGACAGAGGGAAGCTGTTCTCACGCTGCCCTCAGTTCAACAGAATTCAGCTGTTATGATCTGGATTATTTTCAACTATAATTTGCTGCTTTTGAGCTTGTCTTCAATTATCCTTGCTGAGGTTAGGGTTTGACTGGTGATGTGTTTTGTTCTGAAAATACAAGTTACGTTTTAAATATATTCAGTTCATGCTAAACCTTATCTGATATATTTGATTTATTACAGGAATTTGCTATTACAATGAATTATTTCAGAAAAAAAGGGGTGAAGGTGCCAGAATTCAAATCAGTGTTCTGTGCTTCTGACAGCTGTGACTCCTCCAGCTCCTTCAACACCAACTGCTGGTGATGCAATGATGGAGGAAACACAAGAAAATGCCAGATGAACATTTTGTCACCACCAACCCTAACCACCCAACCCAGCCCCCATTCCACTGGAAGTAGGTTGTGGTAAAAAGAATGAAGGGTGGAACCCAATCCTTCATGGCTTGGTTTGAAAACCACTCTGCTGCTCTTTCCTGCACAAAGATGTAAAGTCTGATAAATTATAATTTTATTCATGGAGTTAAACCCTAGGCAGATAAAAGGGATGGGCAGTGTATCAAATGGAAAAACATGACCAATAAAATAATATAGAACTAAAATATGATATCGTTACTGTTATTTGTATCATGATGAATCGATATCGGCTACTGACAACAACTATCATTTCTGTTGGGCATTCATATGAAGATATTACAAGTTCAACGTGCAGATTAAATGATGATAAATTTTGAAAGATAGATAGATAGATAGATAGATAGATAGATAGATAGATAGATAGATAGATAGATAGATAGATAGATAGATAGATAGATAGATAGATAGATAGATAGATAGATAGATAGATAGATAGATAGATAGATAGATAGATAGATACTTGCCACCTCCCCCCCGCTCCTCCTGACAGACTCATTGTACCCCCTGATGGCACGGAGCATGAAGGAGGACCTCAGCCTCTCTGTGGAGGTGCTGTGTGACAGCAGTCTGTCGCTGAAGGTGCTCCTCTGCTGGGAGAAGGTGGTGTGTAGGGGGGGCTGGTGTCGTTCATAATTGCCTTAACTTTAGACATGGTCCTGCTCTCCAGAAGCGTCTCCACAGAGTCCAGGCTCAGACCGACCACTGAGCCCGCTTTGTGGATGAGTCTGTTAAGATGATCCATATCTGTTTTCCTGGCCCCGCCACCCCAACACACAATGGCGTATGACAGCACACTGGAAACTACAGACTGATAGAACATGAGAGGGAGCTTAGGACACATGTGGAAGGAGGTCAGCCTCCTCAGGAAGTACATCCTGCTCTGCCCTTCTTGTACATGCAGTCCGAGTTGAGTGACCAGTCCAGTCTGCTGTTTAGCTACAGGCCCAGGTACTTATAGTTTCCTACCACCTCCACCTCACTGCCCTTGATGATCACTTCTGTATGTGGCATGTATCCGAGTTGTGCTTGAAGTCCGATGTGTAGAGGGTGAAGAGAATGGGGGAGAGAACGGTCCCCTGTGGCGCCCCCGTGCTGCTGGTCACCATACAAGACAAACAGTCCTCCATACGGAAGTACTGGGGTCTGTCCGTTAGGTAGCCTGTAATCCAGCTCACGAGGTAGGGGTCCACAGCCATGGAGGTCAGTTTATCCTGCAGGAGCCGGGGCTGGATGGTGTTGAAGGCACTCGAAAAGTCAAAGAAGAGCACCCTGACGGCACAGCCCCCGGCGTCCAGGTAGGAGAGTACGCGGGGGAAGAGGTACAAAACAGCGTCCTCAACCCAAACCTTGGTCTTATAGGCACACTGGAGAGGGTCCATTGCACCCTGCACCTGTGAGCATGAGCTCCAGGACCAGTCGTAATGAAGACCAGGGTCTTCATTACGTGGTAGGTAAGAGCGACTGGTGGTTGTTGAGCTCAATAGTGCGTCTTTTCTTGGGTACCGGGACAATGCAGGACGTCTTCCACAGTGACGGGACCCTCCCCAGCCGCAGACTGAGGTTGAACAATCGCTGCAGGGGGTCCCCCAGTTCCGAAGCACAGGCTCGGAGGAGTCTTGGGGAGACCTTATGTGGTCCAGCCACCTTATAGGGACTGAGCCTCCTCAGCATTGTTGTCACCAGGTCTGCAGTGATAATGGTCTCGGTTGTGGTGGTGTTGTCCTTGTTTGACCCATGGTGCTTAAAGTAATGATGAATAAAACTGAACTTGCAGTGACTAACCAGTATTCTGAATGAAGGATTTTGAAAATCACTACAGACTTGGCCCCATCCTACATCCTGGCTTTGGTCAAACCAGATCCGCCTGTTCACTCTGTCTCGCTGATGGAACTGGAGTGTGTTCGCTGTCCCAGCGATGTGTTGACTGTTTCCACAGTATTGAAATAAACAAATTGTATTTCTAACACCAGAAACTCTGCATATCTGATAATATCTCATTTGTTCGGACTCACAAAAAAACAAAAACAACTACAGATAATGAAAGTCTACCTATGCTCCTTGAAAATGTTCAGTATGTTGGAGGCTAATCTACTTGCAAGATAGTTACTTCCTCCATGATGGGACATGACCACATTTTCATGGGTGACTGCACTGACTGCCTGTTGCTTTGAGTGAAATTATCGCCCAAATTAAAAAAGCGTGGCCCAGTAGCGCATGGAAACTAAGCATGTTGATAGTCTCTGATTGCGGACTTGCTAGTCATCTACTTGTAACAGCACAACATGTTTGCATGTAATTTGATATATTATGCCACAGATTGTAGCAATGTTGGTGCAATGTATAAGAATATCAATTGTGCGCAGCAATATAAATTTGTATCGTACCACTGGATTATTTGAGATTATCTGATTGATAAATTGCTGAACATCCAAAAATGAGAGCAACACACATCTTCCATGCAAACATTCTGCTTGAAGTTTCTAACTAAATGGAACATGAGGATTGAAGGGCAGGGGAGGAAACACTGAGGAAGTACTTGAAAGATTCAGTGTAAGGTTTTCTGGTTGGAAAACGCTGAGTTCACACTGTATAGGATGTAAAACACAGAAAAGAAGTGCAGTTAGGGCATGAATATAATTCCCTCTTTTCTATAGTCATAATCCTGCATTCAACTCCCACATTTTCTCTACCCTCGACCTGCCAAACCGCTGGCAGGGAAGTGCCTTCCCAACAGGAAAGAAAGACTTCATTTCCCTTGCTGGCTAGGACTGGTAGCAGCTGCCATAGGTCGTTTTTTGGGTGGGTCATCTCTTCCTAATAAAACCCAGCAGGCTGAGAGGCATGAATGTCAGCAGAGACAGCTTCATGCACATTTGTTGGAAATACAAACAAAGGAAACAGCCAATATGTGTTCACTCAGAGAAAAGCTTTAAAAGATTCATATATCCAAGATCATCTTATTAAAAATGATTACAAATAAAGAGATTACAAAGAGATGCACCAAACAGGAATGATAATAGAAGTAAAAACAAATTAAACAAAATGGCAATCAGGACATGCAAAAATCAAACCCCTATATAGAGGAGACGATCAAGATCTGGTATATTTCTATTTTTTACTGGAAAATTACAGCGCAAAACTACAGAACTCAGATATTCAAAAACCCCAGCAATAAAGCTCTTTTGGATAAGTGTGAGACTGCCTCCCTGCAACAAATCACTGATCACAGGATTCCTACAGCCCGGTCCGTTAAAGGTGTGCATGTGATGAGAAGGACCTTGAAAACAATTTTAGATGTTCAGAGAGGCTAAAACTACACCGTGTGCTCTCTCCTCTTGGTTCTACTTTACAGCTGAGCTGCAGTTTGAAATTATGAGTATTGTTCCCCCAAGCAGCCCAGTAGACAGCCCATCACAGGAAATAAATGTTTGGTACACGTTTTGATTGTAATTTTCATTTATTAACGGTATTTCTCTTGCTTTGTTTTCCATAGTGGATGAATTTCAAATAATATGATTTAATGCCGTCTGGTCCAGCCTGGTCTCCTATTGCTATGACTATGTAGCCTCTTTTCTTCTCCTTCAACATGTTCTTTCAATATAAACTTCAATTCTTCCCTCATGCTAATTTTTTTCAGCTCTGAACCGATGTACTTGATGCAAAACAGACGGGTATGTGTTTCATTGTGGTGCGCTGAACCACTTTGTGTTTCTGTTCCTTGAGGTTGGATGTCACTTTTGTCAGCTGATTTCAGGATTTGTCATGAGTTGTAAAACATGACTGCAGTCACTGGTGTACGAGTGTGCTTGCGTCCGTCCGTACGTGCGTGCGTGCGTGCGTGCGTGCGTGCGTGCGTGCGTGCGTGCGTGCGTGTGTGTGTGTGTGTGTGCGCGCGTGTGTGTGAGATAGTAGGCTTACATGGACCCACTTCTTCAGCCGGATGATGGGTGACTCACATGAAACTGCCTGACTATCATTTATCACACACAGTCTAGACTGCGGACTGTGGACACATATTTCTCAGAAAGATTTCATTATGCTGCAGAAGCACAATTCAAGACACACACTTGGCCAAAGACTAAACACATGCTATTTTGTCAGAAGTGAGTAAATCTGTAGACAAATATAAAATACATGACCAGAGGCATCGGAACAAGACAGTGGAAGTTGATCATGTCATCCTGAATCATCTCCTGTTCAGACAACCCAGCACATGTTGCACCTTGCTGCAGGGACCAGTTCCCATTGACATGCGCAAGCATTACTGAGGTGCAGTGGTCGAAGGAGAGGAGGAAAGTGTGTCTGTAGGAACAGAGAGAAGAGGAACGCCAAGAGTATCGGACTGAGAGTAGGGACGTTGAATGTTGGAACTATGACAGGAAAAGGTAGATGGTTAGTTGACATGATGCAGAGAAGGAAGATAGACATACTGTGTGTCCAGGAGACCAGGTGGAAAGGTAGCAAGGCTAGAAGTTTAGGAGCAGGGTTCAAGTTGTTCTATCATGGTGTAGATGGGACGAGAAATGGACTAGGAGTTATCTTGAAGGAGGAATTTGTTAGGAATGTCCTGGAGGTAAAAAGAGTGTCGGATAGAGTGATGAGTCTGAAGCTAGAAGCTAGGTGTGATGTTCAATGTTGTTAGTGGGTATGCTCCACAGGTAGGAAGTGAGCTGGAGGAGAAGGAGAAATGCTGGTTGGACTTCGATGAAGTGATGCAGAGCATACCTAGAAGTGAGAGAGTTGTCTTTGGTGCAAACTTCAATAAACATGTTGGTGCAGGAAACAGGTGATGAGGATGTGATGGGCAGGTTTGGTATCCAGGAGAGGAACGCAGAAGGACTGATGATGGTTGACTTTGCAAAAAGGATGGAAATGGCTTTAGTGAATACTTTCTTCCAGAAGAGGCAGGAACGTAGGGTGACCTATAAGAGTGGAGGTAGGAGCACACAGGTAGACTACATCTTGTGTAGACGGTGTAACCTGAAGGAGATCAGTGACTGCAAAGTAGTGGTAGGCGAGAGTGTAGCCAAACAGCATAGGGTGGTGTGTAGGATGACTCTGGTGGTGAGGAAGATGAAGAGGGCATAGTCAGAGCAGAGGAAGAAATGGTGGAAGCTGAAAAAGGAAGAGTGTTGCATGACTTTTAGGAAGGAGTTAAGACAGGCTTTGGGTGGTCAGGAGGTGCTTCCAGATGAGAAAAGCTGAAGGAAAAGAAAGGAAAAGAAGAACACTGATGGGTCATAATGTGAGCTTGTCAGTCAAAGTTTGTCTTTATCCCACAGGTATCAGATTGTGGGTTGTGCAGATGATTCAGCAGTCCTGAGAAACAGTTGGGTTCTGTTGCAGACTGAGGGTGGTGACCCACTCCATGATGATGCCCCGTTTGAAAGAACATAGAACTAATATCCTGTTGAGTCCTCTATTTGTTTTGGTGCAGCAACACCAAAACAAATAACTTTGTGTGTGATCCCTTTGGGTTGTCAGACAATCACAACCCCACCTCATGTGTACAATCACAGCCTACAACCCTGACCTCTCAATGGTGTGATGTACAACACTATAGCTCTTATAAAAGAGAGGTGGAATAAACTGACACTGCTTTATACCTCAATCAGAAATCCCCAATTCAAACAGAACTGCTGGGTGGAATAGAGGTGCACCAGGCCTGCAATAAAGAAACTGCCCACATACTGTGTGCAAAACATGGTGAAGTAGCCTTATCCAAACCATGAAAACCAAATCCAAAAGTACCTGAAACAATGTGGATAGGATGCAAACTCTCCTGTACTACTTACTAGGGTTCTAAATAAGATGCAAGATTGCACACATATATGGACAAATCTGTAGAGGGGCTATGCAAATCCTAAAAAGAGAAACCTGCTCAGCTGGACAACTCGAGTCTATCATGAAAGTATAGGGAACATTAGTGAACATGCACCTCAGACTAGAAGAGCACATCACAAATTGTGATCATCGCATGGTGCTCTATGTAAAGGCCCAGTTGATGAGGTTTATTTTGAAACATAGCCACTTACAATCAGTGCATCCAACATAGGAGACATATAGATCAATTCTGTATAAATGGGTGTAAAAGTCAATCAAATAATAATAATAATGAGAATTAATGGGAACCCTGAGCTTGTTTCTCTGCCGGTCCCATCTTGGGGTAACGGGAGACAATGACACCCAAAGTGTGTTCCAGATATCCGGAACACACTTTGTTCCAGATGTCCGGAACCAAACGTAGTTTGGTTTTGTTTGCTGTCACTGCAGAAAATCCCAACCCTCTCTGTCTTTCTCTCCCTTACCCTGTCCCTATCAGTATTGTATTTATTTCCACCCAACTAGTCAAGGCAAATGACCGCCCACCAGAGTCTGGGTCCTACCCGGAGTTTCTTCCTCAATGAGGGAGTTTTTCCCTGCTGCTGTTGCTTATACTTGCTCTGGAGGGTTTGGTTGGGTTTTTCTGTCTGCTAAAGTGCTTTGAATGGCTGTTGATGTGATTAAGCGCTATATAAATAAAAGTTGATTGATTGATTGATTATATTTGTGACACCCAATAACATCAAATTAATTATGCCTTGAGTATTTTATTGTATATACAGTAATCCCATGTTCGTAGCAGTTAATGCATTCCAAGGCCACCTGTGAAAAACAAAATTCTGCAATATAGCGACAAACTATTTATTTTATTATTTACAGAAATTTAAATGTTTATGAACCCTCCCCATATTGATATTAAACTACCTTATATCTGTATTACCTTTTCCCACATCCTAATACACTGTTTACAACATTTTTGTACTGAAGAAAAGTGTTTCTTTAATACACTGAAGTGTGCTGCGTTCCGTGAGTCTCGGAATGTGACTACCTACTAAAAATGTAGTGAAGCCATGCATATTGAAAAGCGAATAAGCGAGTGATTACTGCATTTGTTATTAGTGCACATCAAGCACAGCTGTAACCAGAAAAGACAAACCAAAGCTCAATTGGCCACACGAACATAAACATCAGATGACTGTGGTCACATTGTTAAGGATCAAGATTAGCACATTATCGGCTGATCTGACAGGTTGTCGTAATAACGACGTTGGGGAGGAGGCATCATTTAGATGTGTGAGGTCATATAATTGCGACGGCGGCAACAACAACAACAACAACAATTAACATGAAGTTTTGCTACCTTTGCGTATTGGCGGTATCACTGTCTGGTAGAGGTGAAGAAAATCTCACACACACCAGACACCATCAACTTCTTCTTCCATTTTTTACCACTCTGTAATGTGCGATGCTCAGCCTTCTGGCACCTTGGCTCTCTCACCGCAGATATGACGTCACGGTCCACCATATCCGATCGGACTGTTTGGAGCTGTTCAGACTGAGATGCATCTGTCCATATCTGATATGAACTACCCCCCATTAGATTTCATGTTGTCTGGGACTGTTCCGACTACAAAGGAGATATGCGACATCAATCTGGATGGGCTAAAAATCAGATATAGCGACTAGTCTGAACAAGGCCTTGAAGACCTTCCATGACACCATAGTGGCTTCAGCCATTTTTTGGAATGGTCTGGAGCAGCATCACAAAAGCTGATTGAAAAAGCCAGCTCTGTCCTAGGATGCCCCCTGGAGTGGAGGTCGTTGGAGAGAGGAGGGTAATACCCAAAGTATAAAATATCTTTGGGTTGAAGTAAAGGCTCAAATGCTTATAACAAGTGAGAGATACATTGTATTTATTGTCAATGTTTGTTTCTATGGTAGTATGGTTTTTATATATGTAATGTATAACTTTTACAATGACAACTTCCAGTACATTCGGCTCTCATGTTTTCCTACAGAAAAAATCTTCTGCAGTAGGTTCACTGAGTTTTTATGTGGCAGAATTTTGATGGTTTCTGTGCAGACAAGGGTTCCTCCCTCTTGAGAGAAACATGTTTTTTAAAGAACGGGAAATTACCAGCTATCACACTGTATAAGGCACAATGTGTTCTTGGCAGACATCCATACATTCTGTATGATTTTTAATGGATAACTCGGCTCTCCATAAATTGTTTATTGAAATTAACTGTAATAAGTTCCATGTTTAAATGGGTGAGGCTTGTTTGTTACATGATCTATCACGCAGCACATTTTTCTGCATACAACATTTAGTTAATATTTCTTGCATGAGAGGTTCTGTTTTCTCTTAATACTCCTGCAGTCATAGTTAAACTCCCAACCAGTGTTTCAATCTGAATGCATCATGCCTATGTGGACAAACTTTCTAAGTTCTTTAAGTTCAAATATGTAACAAAATCTGTTGTGTAGCAGTTTCAGTCAAAAAGGCTAGACATGGAGGTCATCATCTATTTCTACATCATCCTCTCATTCCCATCTCCTAAGCATGCTCTGTCTGTCCCACTGTCATTGCAAACATAGATACATAGATGTTCTCATCAGACCACCAGTTCTAACCAACACAGTGGTGCGCCTTTATGTTTATTTGAACAGGATCTTCTATTTTTCTTCAGTTTATTCATTTTGCTACACCTCAACCACCCTATAAGTTGCTAATTGCACTAATTGCACCCTGAACCTAATAGCGTGTTGTGCCACCTTTGGAGGCAAAAACTGAAATCAAGAGTTTCCGATAATTGGTAATGAGTCTTTCACACCGCTGTGGAGAAATTTTGGCCCACTCTTCTTTGCAGAATTGTTTCAACTCTTACATATTGGAGGGTTTTCTATCATGAACTGCCCGTTTGAGGTCACACCACAGCATCTCAATTGGATTTAAATCCGGACTTTGACTTGGCCACTCCAAAACCTTAATTTTGCTTTTTTTGAGCTATTCAGAGGTGGACTTGCTGGTGTGTTTCGGATCATTGTCCTGCTGCATGATTCAGGAGTGCTTGAGTTTGAGGGTACAAACATTGAGGGTACACATTCTCCTTCAGGATCTTCTGGTAAACAGCAGAATTCATTTTTCCAACAATCACAGCAAGTTGTCCCGGTCCTGAAGCCCCAGACCATCACACTGCCACCACCATGCTTTACTGTTGGCATGATGTTCTTTTTATCAAATGCTGTGCCATTTTTACGCCAGATGTAACGGGCTGCACACCGTCCAAAAAGTTCAGTTTTTGACTCATCAGTCCACAGAATATTTCTCCAAAAGTCTTGAGGATCATCAAGATGCTTTTTGGCAAATGTGAGATGAGCCTTTGTGTTCTTTTGTGACACAGCAGTGGTTTTTGCCTGGGAACTCTCCCATGGATGCCATTTTTGGCCAGTGTCTTTCTCATAGTGGAGTCTTGAACACTGACCTTAACTGAGGCCAGCGAGGCCTGCAGTTATTTGGATGAGTTGTCATCACACTCTTGGAGTAATCTTTGTTGGTCGACCACTCCTGGGAAGGTTTGCCAATGTTCCCAGTTTTCTCTGTTTGTGGATGATGGCTCTGACAGTGGTTCGCTGGAGCCCCACAGCCTTGGAAATGGCTCTGTAACCTTTTCCAGACTGAAAGATTTCAATCACTTTTTTTCTCATGATATGTTTGTTCTTGAGATTTTGTAGCCTACTTGACTTGTCTAACAGATTTACATAATTTCTTAATTCAACATAAGTGGTAGCAATCAAGTTTGGGTGTGGCCTGTGAAGCTGAACTCACCTGTTCCAAATCTGTGATTAGTCACAGGGGGGCAATTACTTTTTCACATAGGGTCAGATAGGTCTGTATTTTTTACCCCCTTGGTAAATAAAGTCATCATTTAGAAACGGCATTTTGTATTTCCTTGGGTTGTCTCTGTGTGATATTAACTTTGGTTTGATGGTCTGAAACTTTTGCGAGTGATGAATATGCAAAAATACCACAGAAGTCAGTAAGGGAGCAAATACTTTTTCACGGCACTGTATTATGCACTTTTCATTTACATAAGTTTGAGTGCTACACAGAAAGTAAACAAGGATCCCTGCCACCGAGGAGCTTGGCAACCACCTCTGTGACTTCAGCTCGGGTGATGGACAAGTCCACCTCTGATCCTTTGGCCGCTGCTTCCTCTAGACATTGTAGTGGGATTGTGAATATCTTCAAAGTATTCCTTCCACCGCCCAATAATTCTGTTGAGATCACAGCTCCGAGTAGACGCTTCCATACTATGGGTGGAAAACATGGACCACTCAGACTCAATGTCCCCAGCTTCTGAGGGATTAGGTAGAAGCTCTATTGAAGATGGGAGTTAAAAACCTTGCTGACAAAGGGTACCACTAGATGTTCCCAGCAGATCCACAAAACACATTTGGGCTTGCCTCCTGTGGGGCTATAAGCAAGCAACACCAGCCCGCTGATTTATTTCTTTTCATAGGGGTTTTTGAACCGCTCTTAGTCTGTCCCGTCACCTAGGACCTTTTTGTCATGGGAGATCCTACCAGGATCGTAAAGCCCCGGCAATGTACCTCTTGAGATCATTTAGTTACTCAAACTGCACCACGATAAGATGGCAGCTCAAGGGGGAGAAAGAAAAAAAAGATAATACAGGTTAAATATCAGTTTTCTTGCTTGGTTATCATAAAGGAACAAACAGAATTGCCTCACATTATTAACCTGCATCAACCAACATTTCCCTAAGAAAACTTGTGTATATGAAGAATGAATATAGCACAAAGGGAAGTGCAACATATTGTGTTTTAACATTGACGGGGGTAGGTCTTCAAGTCCTGATCAAGTAATTATATAATGATTATGGTGTTAGTGTGACTGGGTGGTCAGGGGATTTGTCATTGAAATCCGGATGGGGATAATTAATTTGATGACTACAGATGGTATTCATCATCATACTGGAATTGGGTTTGGGCATCTAGGCACAGACATGGTGGTCCATTTGGGTGGAGTGGTATTGACATGATTAAGAGCTGGATAAAAGAACATGCTTCAACCCAGCTGAATATCATCCGTGACTCCATGATTAATGCCACATGTTCGGAAATTGGGTGCTCAATACAACACACTCAAAATGCTGCTTATTTTAGAATGAAACCATCAATACTGAAAACTTCAACAAAAGAGACAGTTATGGACCTCAGGAGATCTAGTAGTGCAGACCATGCTGATGATTGTCAGTTTTACTAGATTGGGGTATTCATAGGTAGGAATATTTCAGGGGCTAAAAGTTTGGGAAAACCTGCACAAGAAAAGAAATATGTTCAAAGTCATAAATATGTATTTACTCACTGAACTAATTAGTATCTTATGTCTTGCATTATATGAATGTATGAACAACTGCATAGATGATCTGAATGTGGAGGTAACTACTAACAGACGGGTCTTTGATTGATACCAATCAAAATCCACATTTTGACTGTGGACTGACTGTGTTGTGTCTGCTGGGGATTACTCCAAACTGATTAATGACTAGTGTCTACAGTCCAGGAATAAAAGCACAGACACACACATGCATGTTTGTCTCTCTTGTTTTGTGAATTAACAAACAGTTGTTGCGTAGACCGATGTGTGTTATAGCTTTACTCATCCTCTCTTTACTCATCACAGTCCCCGCGTGGCTGCCTCACATTACTGTGTGGATCTTTACAGGAGGAGACAAGTCACCAGAACCTCTTCAGTCTACTCAGAGACAGACTTAAACAGACTGTGGGCAGTCTCAAATCCTTCAACATAACTAATATTTAAAAATGCCTGTTTGGATTCAGTTTTTTTTTAGTCAACCCTAGTCTGATATGATCACTCCAAAAAAAGTGCCCTGATTTTCCAGCATTTTTAGATCTGTGCATGAAATAATAGAATCCTGTTTACTCTTCTTTTGTCTTTCTAAAACTCTGATCACTGACTTTAATGCAGTCAAACATTCTCAGCTGTGTGCATTCTCCTCCAGTTCCTTTGTGTATGGAATTGTTGGAGAAAAGTGCACGTGGACCAGATGTTGAGGGATTAAGTCACATGATCTGACTCAAGTCAACCTGAAGTTACAAATATCAGTACTCACTTGAATTAAAAGCTGTTTTTTTCCTCCCATGTAGCAGTGATTGGATATGATTCAGGATCATGTAATCAGCAGGGAAGAGCAGGGAATATGTGGAAATCAATCCATTAGGAATCTGATATATGAACTTACATGTGTCACCTAAATGGACAGATTGGATACATCCTGTCCAGTCATGAACCATTATAAATGCAAACACACAGGCTGAAGGGACCTCATCTACTGTCTTTTGTATCAACGCACTGCAAGGTTTATTAGCTGTTCTTCTTGTACTGGTGCAGTGAAGTAGTAAATGAAAACACAGTACTTCTCTCTTGCATAGGTCCATCTTTAATGATGTCTTTGTTCAGGCAAGTAGCCCATCCACACAGGCCCTTCCCTCCTAGCCACATTGATTCCAACTCCCTCTCTTTGTTGCCCCTTGGCCCTCTTCTTTTGCCCTTTCACCTCAACTCTCTTTCATCCTTCTCTCTGTCTTTCTCCTCACATCACTGTTTATGTCTGTTGTTTGGTCTGTCCCCATGGAAGCCAGTGTTGGTCCTTAGACCAATGTCTGGGCTTGCAAACATATCTGGAAAGAAAGAGTGGAAAAGAAGACCAATGAGAGCAAGATGAAGCCAGACAGGGAAGGAGAGAGAGAGAAATGAGACCAGACCTAAGGCACTCTCAAGACATAGCTACAAAAAGCACATATGTCTGGAAAAGTTCATCCAAATCTGTTGCTCTTGTTATCTTTAGAAACACATGAGGAAGAACATACAGAACTGCAATGTATAGAGGAGATATAAAACACACTGAGGATTCCTCTGATTTCCTTACAATAAACAGAAAAAAAATGGACCACAACTATACCCCAAACACCAGCGAATGATTAACGGAGAGACAAGGAAGAAGATGACAAGAGTAATGTGAGGAAGACCCACATGGTAAAAAAAGATAGATAGATAGATAGATAGATAGATAGATAGATAGATAGATAGATAGATAGATAGATAGATAGATAGATAGATAGATAGATAGATAGATAGATAGATAGATAGATAGATAGATAGATAGATAGATAGATAGATAGATAGATAGATAGATAGATAGATAGATAGATAGATGCTTTATTAATCCTGGAGGAAATTGTACATATCCACTGCTCAGGCATTACATAACGAATAAATACTGGATAAACACCAGGAGAAAAAGAAACACTGACACCACAGGACATACCACAAGAGATACACTACACTAACAGACACATGCAGCATTACCAGGACTGATATACTAAACTATAACTAAAATATAAACAGTAAAAATATAAAATATAAACAGTATAAAATTAAATTAAATCCATTCAACCGTGTGCTGACCTCACCCCCCCCCCCCGTTCCTGCTGAGAGAGTCATTGTACCCCCTGATGGCACGGAGCACGAAGGAGGACCTCAGCCTCTCTGTGGAGGCGCTGTGTGACAGCAGTCTGTCGCTGAAGGTGCTTCTCTGCTGGGATAAGGTGGTGTTCAGGGGGTGACTGGTGTTATCCATGAAAGCCCTGACTTTGGACAGGGTCCTGCTCTCCAAAAGCGTCTCCACAGAGTCCAGGCTCAGCCCGACCACTGAGTCTGCTCTACGGATGAGTCTGTTCAGACGGTCCATACCTCTTTTCCTGGCCCCACCACCCCAACACACAATGGCGTATGACAGCACACTGGAGACTATGGACTGATAGAACATGAGAAGGAGCTTAGGACATATGTTGAAGGAGGTCAGCCTCCTCAGGAAGTACATCCTGCTCTGCCCCTTCTTGTACACGCAGTCCGAGTTGAGTGATCAGTCCAGTCTGCTGTCTACCTGCAGTCCCAGGTACTTAGTTTTCTACCACCTCCACCTCACTGCCCTCAATGATCACTGGCTGTGGAGAAGGGGGTGCCAAATCCAGTACCATCTCCTTCGTCTTGGAGACGTTGAGCTGGAGCTGGTTCTGTTGGCACCACTCCACGAAGTCCGCGACCAATGCCCTGTACGCCTCCTCATCACCCTCCCGGATACATGCCACTATCGCAGTGTCATCGGAGTACTTCTGTATGTGGCATGTATCCGAGTTGTGCTTGAAGTGCGATATGTAGAGGGTGAAGAGAATGGGGGAGAGAACGGTCCCCTGTGGTGCCCCCGTGCTGTTGGTCACCATAGAAGACAAACAGTCCCCCATACGGACGTACTGGGGTCTGTCCGTTAGGTAGTCTGTAATCCAGCTCATGAGGTAGGGGTCCACAGCCATGGAGGTCAGTTTATACTGCAGGAGCCGGGGCTGGATGGTGTTGAAGGCGCTCGAAAAGTCAAAGAAGAGCACCCTGACAGCACAGCCCCCGGTGTCCAGGTAGGAGAGCACGCGGTGGAGAAGGTACAAGACAGCGTCCTCAAACCCAACCTTGGCCTGATAGGCGAACTGGAGAGGGTCCATTGCACCCTGCACCTGTGAGCATGAGCTCCAGGACCAGTCGCTCTAGGGTCTTCATTAGGTGGGAGGTAAGAGCGACCAGTCGATGGTCGTTGAGCTCAGTAGGGCGTCCTCCCCAGCAGCAGACTGAGGTTCAACAATCGCTGCAGGGGGTCCCCCAGCTCTGAAGTACAGGCTTGGAGGAGTCTTGGGGAAACCTTATCTGGTCTAGCCGCCTTATAGGGACGGAGCCTCCTCAGCGTTGTCGTCACCAGGTCTGCAGTGATGACGGTCTCGGTCGTGGTCGGAGCAGGAGGTTGTGGCGAGGTTGGAAGTCCAGTGGTTGAGGTGGGGCCGTTGAGCTTCGCAGTTCTTGGAGTGGGCTCGGGAGAAGTGGCAGGGGTGGAAGGAGAGGAAGAACAGGAGGAGGGAGCATCAGTGGAGTGGTCTGCAGGGCCGGGAGAGGCCTGGGACGAGGAGCCGGGAGTGGTGGGGGAGCTGAACCGATTGAAAAAGGTGTTTAGTTCATTCGCTCGTTCAATATTCCCCTCCACAGTGCTGCGCCCTTTCCCGTGTCCCGTGATAGTTCTCATTCCATTCCAGACTTCCCGCACCTGGTTGCACCCCAGCTGCTTCTCCAGCTTCCTCCCGTACGCCTCCTTGGACTCCCTCAGGCAGAGTCTCATTTCCTGCTGGGACTTCCTCATCTCCTCGTTCTTGCTCCTGAACGCCCGCTTCTTCCTGTTCAGGACAGCCTTGACTTCCTTGGTTACCCATGGTTTGTTGTTGTTGTGGGTAACACCTGACTGTCCTGACGGGCCACGGTGTCCACACAGAAGTTCATGTAATCTGTAAAACACTGAGCTGCCCCTCAATATCCTCCCCATGTGAGCCCACGATGACATCCCAGTTGGTGGTCTGAAAGCAGTCCCTCAGCATCTCCTCCACTTCCGGGGAGCACCTCATGACCTGCCGTGTTGTTGCTAGCGAGGGGAATCTCTTTTCATTGTCATCCTCCACTGGTTACAGATGACAAAAGCCTTAAATGACCCTGCTGTGCAGAGTAGCACCTCTTTGCCAGGAGGTAACAAAGTCCTCCGCCTTGGCCCAGATCAAACACTGACAGTATTGTTCTTTCACAGACCTTGATGAGTGGGGATCCAGCATACATGGAGAGGCACAACCAAGTAGCTGTGATAGTGTACAGGAACATCTGTACCCAGTATGGACTAGAAGTACCCATATCCAAATGGTACATACCACCAAAGGTAGCTGAGAACAACAAGGCTAAGATCCTGTGGGACTTCAGCTTCCAGACTGACAAACATGATTTGGCTAACCAACCGGACATAGTGGTGGTGGACAAAGAGAAGAAGAGAGCAGTGGTAATAGATGTGGCGATTCCAGCTGACGCCAACATCAGGAAGAAGGAACACAAAAAGATTGAGAAAGTATCAAGGGTTAAAAGAACAGCTGGAACATACAGTATGTGGAAGGTCAAGGTTAATGTGGTCCGCATGGTAGTAGGAGCACTTAAGGCAGTGACCCCCAAACTGGTAGAGTAGCTCCAGCAGATTCCTGGAACAACATCTGAAGCCTCAGTATAGAAGAAGCACAGTCCTAGGAACAGCTAAGATACTGACAGACTCCCAGGCCTCTGGTAGAGGACCCAACACACAGATACCACCCTACAACAGTGGTTACACCCAAAAGATACCACCCTACCAGGACATACTGTATGTTAGTCTTGGTTATAGAAAAAAACAAACTCAACTAGACATTTCTCTACTATGAACTAGAGCCTCTTTGCACAACAATAAATACCATATGACCAGCTGACCAAAAATCAATAATTATGTTCCAGATTTTCCAATAGACATATCTTTAACATACCAATTGTACCCAGATGCTTTGAACACTCTACAGCACATAGGTCAAAGTCAAGGCCCAGCAGCCGAATCCGGCCCGCAGATTAATGGATGATATTTAATTACTATTAGAACCGGACCGCAGGTCACAGCTGCCTGCTGGTGTTTTGCATGCACCAACACTACATTCCCCACAATGCAACGGTAGCCTGCAAAGTCACTGCAGCAAGGGGGCCTCGGCTTTATTATTCATCAACAGTAAAAGCAGAGGTTAACTTTCAGCTACCCCACTCCGAAAAAATGGCTAAATGGAAGGTGAGAGCTGAGAAATCCGGGGTTTCAAGGCAGGTGGGAGTCAGACAACATGTTCACGGAGGTAAAAGGCAAACCTGTGTCTCTACCGTGTAGACAAAGTTTGGCTATAATGAAAGAATATAATCTCAGCAGGCACAGTCAAACGTCTCAGAAACACAGACAAGGATGTGATTTTTCATTAAAGCAAGTTCATTTTTGTCTGTTCTGTGTTAGCTCTTGGTTTAATAGTAAATGTGTAATCAATTCAATATGTTTTAATAAACACTGAAATACTCTGGCCCTCGGCTCGAAGCAAATTCGTTTTTTCGGTCCTTTGGGTATTTGACTTCGACATCCATGCTCTACGGTGATTAAAGCAGGGGACATCTACTTTGGGAAGTTTTTTTGTTGTAGAGCTCACATGACTGAGCCTTCATGCGGACACACACACACACACACACACACACACACACACACACACACACACACACACACACACACACACACAGATGTACTGTTGATTCTGTTTCTCATCCACAGTACAACAGTCTTCTGAGTATTATCATCACTCACGCTGGAATGAGTCCATGATGCTGAGTTTATCTCTCTGTATTTATTTGTACTTGTAAGATGATTGTCTCCCATTCACAAGACCTGTAGCTATATTAAGTGTCAAGTGAGGGTACTGTACAGTGTTGGGAGGGCACAAAATATCCAATCTACCTTGATAGTGTTCCAGACTACAAACGTGGTGGAACCTTAGTGGAAATACCTTAGTTAAACATTTAGTCTTAAACTAAACTTCACAACAGTTTCACATACATCAGCACTACAGCAGACTTCAGAACAGAAAAATGTAGGATTCATGAAGACTGGGTCGATAGAAACAATAAAAATGAAAAAGGAGTGTAAAGAAAGTTGAACAAAAACATTGCGTCATGGTGGTAAAAGTCTTGGCTGGTGTTTCCCCAGACCTCTGAAAGCAGTAAATTATCTCTATCCAGCAGAATAAAAATACAACAGAGCTTATCTGATAACGGTGGAAGTATGTGTTTGTGAAGCCAGGCCCTGTTGTTATCTCTGACTGTGACTCATGACCTTGTAGTTTTTAAGGTGCTTGTCTCTAACGGACAGCTTTGGGAGTTCCTGCAGATTCAAATGAAACTCGTCTCAAAATAGATGCAAGATATAACCTCAGCAGTGTCGACAAGGAAATGTTTGATGTACGTCTCCCAGGTCTGGTATCTAAGATGCACATTTCTCCACATTTGCCTTTGTTTTCTAGGACATGGCGGATGAGGTATTCCCTCTTCACTTTACTTTTACAAGACATGTCCTAAGTACAGAACATTATAAATGAATGCCATTTGAATGATGCTGCAGTCTTCTTGTATAATAATGTACAGAAGTGTAAAGCCTGAGGAATGCTGCCACTGAACAAAGCTTTTACTGTGTGGCACTGAAACATCTTTCCTATATCTGTGCCTCTGCGGTTCGGAAATATTCTCCTTCTGTTGTCAATAAAGCCTGCGCAGCCTCATAGGCTGGAATGATCCAGTACGAGTGAGCACAAATATGTACTGTACTGTCGTCTAGGACAGTACTCACCGCTGCACACATACTCTATACACACAGTGTTCTGTTAAACAGCTCTTTGTTTGGAATGAAAATGTCATATAGTTTAAGTCGTAGGGGTTGTGTGGCTGAGGGGTCAGGGGTAAAGGTCAGGGGTCAGTGGAGTCGGATGAAGCAGTTGATTGTCTAGTAGGACCGTACTTGTGAACATGAGGAATGTGCGAGGAGGCAGAGAGGTCAGCGCCAAGATGGGAGTGATCAACTGATCTTTGTGTTAAGACGGACACACACACCCGTTCACTTTCTTCCACTGGGTTTCCACACATAACCATGTTTCTTTGTGAATGCACTGTATGGATTTTACTTGTTTTCAGACAAGTATACATCTGGAACTTTTATCTTTTGGATGTGTTTTGATGCACAAGCAGACTGTAAATTTAAAAGCACATTAATGTTTTTAAAATCTTCACATCTGCTTTTTTCGGCCCTCATGAATTTGCGAGGGCGCACTGTGTGTATATATAAAGGTTATATATATATATGTGTGTATATATATATGAAATACTACAACAATGCTACGGCAAGGGGGAGCCAGGACGCCAGGTCAGCAGGGGGATATCACCTCCCCACAATCTGAGATTGGGTACCAAGCCCCAAGAGACATACACAGCCTCAATACAAGAGCTGCTGACCTGAGAAGGAAGATCGTGACCCAAATAGAAACCTGGAGCCTCCGACAAATACCGAAGCTAAGTTGTCAAGTACCTTCAGAAGATCTGCTAGAAGATGTGAATGCTGCAATAACAACCATCCCCACAGGGAACATAACTGAGACCAACAAGCTGATCCACAGTACAGCAACAGTAATCCTCGAGATGCTGGGATATAAGATCAACACAGGGCATAACAAACAAGACCCTCCATGGAAAAGACGGTTAGAGGCTAAGATAAAGGCGACACGGAGAGAAGTCAGCCAGCTAGCCGAGCTACAGAAGGGGAACATGGTGAATAAAGGGGCAACCAGGAAATACAGCAAGCTCTCCATACCTGAAGCACTCGAAACTGCCAAACAGAGACTAACGGCTCTGGCTACCCGACTGAAGCGATACACCAAGGAGATTGAGGCCAGGAGAATAAACAAGACCTTCTCCACTCAACCAGCAAAGGTGTACTCTCAGTGGCAGGGAAATAGCATCTGGCCAGACCCACCAAGAGCTGAGGAGGAGAAATACTGGAAGGGCATATGGGAAAAAGAAGCATCACACAACACCGATGCCCAGTGGCGAGTGGACCTGAGGACTGACCACAGCTGCCTCCCAGAACAAGAACCAGTAACCATCTCAATGGCAGACATCCAAGAAAGAGTGTCAAAGATGAAGAGTTGGTCATCACCGGGCCCGGATATGATCCATACATACTGGCTAAAGAAGCTGACAGCACTCCATGAGCGTCTAGCAGCACAGATGAACCAGCTGCTAAGGGATGGGATGCACCCAGAATGGTTGACTGAAGGCAGGACAGTCCTGATCATGAAAGACCCACAGAAGGAATCTACCCCATCCAAATACTGGCCAATAAGCTGTCTCAATACAACATGGAAGCTCCTGTCAGGCATCATGGCGGCTAAGATGAGTAGGCATATGGATCAATATATGAGCGAGGCACAGAAAGGAGTTGGTAGCAACACCAGGGGAGCCAAGGACCAGCTACTGGTGGACAGAGAAGTACACAGAGACTGTAAGAATAGGCAAACCAGTTTCAAGTTTCAAGTTTATTTATTTTTATATAGCCCAGATTCACAAACAATGTCTCAAAGGGCTTTACAATCTGCACATGGACGATATCCCTCTGACCTTTGTGCACTGCAAGCAGTGCGACCCTCGCATCGGATAAGGAACAACTCCCCCCAAAACCCTTTTAACAGGGGAAAAAATGGATGGGAGAAACCTCAGGAAGACTGCAGAGGAGGGACCCCTCTTCCAGGAGTGGACAGACGAAGCAATAGATACCGCATGTACAGATTAACAACACAATAACAGTAACAATAACAGTAACAATAAATGTATAACAAAGGCACGCCGATCATCCAGTAGAGCGAGTCACCACCAGCCGATGAAGCACACAGAGGTCACCGATTGCCGAGGATCCACCACTCTGAGGACAGACCAAACAGTGCCTAAGTCATTGAGCTCAAAAAAGTTATAGTCAAGGTTACTCTGGCAAAACCCTAAAACCACAGCAGAACCAAATGAGGCAGAACCAGCACTCCCCTAGTGTATGGTGAAACAGGACCACTGTACAGCTTGTGCTATCGCCAGCCATGGAAGCAGACAGAGAGGGCCGATTGCCGATGATCCACCACACAAAGGCCTGTGAGAGAGAACAGCAGAAGAAGGGAGAGAGACAGAGAGAGCAGGGGCGCGAGTGGTGCTAGAGGGACCAGAATAGCAGAGGATTAATGGGAGGCAGGGGCCTAACTAAGAAATCCTATGACTCGTCGGCAGGACTAGGCTAAACCTAAACATTGAGACTGCCACCCCCGATATTACTTCTATGTTAGGTCGAACAGATATGTTTTGAGTCTAGATTTAAAGACATTTACAGATTCAGACTGTCTAATACTTATAGGGAGGTTATTCCACAAGAAAGGGGCACGATAGGAGAAGGCCCTCTGGCCAGCTGACTTCTTTTTAAATCTAGGAACACACAAGAGACCTGTATTCTGAGAGCGGAGAGCCCTAATCGGCGTGTAAGGTTTAACAAGATCAGACAGATAGGTTGGAGCAAGCCCATTAATGCTTTTGTATGTTAATAAGAGTACCTTAAAATCGGATCTAACATGAATCGGGAGCCAGTGTAATGCAGCCAAAACTGGGGTGATATGGTCAAATTTCCTAGTTTTAGTTAATAGTCTTGCTGCTGTGTTCTGAACCATCTGAAGGCCCCTAGTTCTAGACCGAGGCAACCCTGATAACAGAACATTACAATAGTCAAGTCTAGAGGACACAAAGGCATGAATCAAAATTTCTGCATCAGCCATGGCTAGAGAGGACCTAATTTTGGAAATATTACGTAGATGAAAGAAGGCGATCTTTGTCACCTCTTTAATATGCTTGTCAAAGGCAAGAGTTGAATCTAACGTCACTCCAAGGTTCTTGACTGTTGAACTATGGGTTATAAGACAGTTATCTACAGATATTGTTAGGTGTTGAAATTGGTTTATATGTCGCGCAGGGCCAATGATTAACATTTCAGTTTTATCTGGGTTTAGGAGCAAGAAATTACTGGACATCCAACTATTCACAGCAGAAAGACAGGCCTCTAGTTTAATTAATTCAGATCGATCATCTGCTTTTATGGGCATATAAAGTTGTGTGTCATCCGCATAACAGTGGAAACTTATTCCAAAGCTGCGTATAACTTGACCAAGAGCTGCAACATACAGGGAGAATAATAGAGGACCAAGGACAGACCCCTGAGGTACGCCATATTTGACGTCGGAGAAGGCAGAAGTTTTATTATTGTAGGAGACACATTGTGTCCTATCAGATAGATAAGATTTTAACCAAGCAAGAGCTAACTCACAGACACCAAACTGTCTCTCCAGTCGGTCAAGGAGTATACAGTGATCTATAGTATCAAACGCTGCACTAAGATCCAAAAGAAGGAGAACAGAAGTGGTATCAGAGTCCAGATTTAATAAGAGATCATTCACAACTTTGGTAAGTGCTGTTTCAGTGGAATGGCGGGCCCGATAGGTGATTTGAATGGTTCGAAAAGACCGCTTAATGATAAATAATCTAAGAGCTGTTGAGATACTACCCTTTCTAGTATTTTAGATAAGAATGGAAGGTTAGAAACTGGTCTATAATTATTTAAAGACTCTTGGTCGAGATGTGGCTTTTTAAGCAGAGGTTTAACTACGGCCGCTTTAAAGCTAATGGGAACAACACCAGTTGCAAGAGAAAGATTAACTACATTTAATATAGTAGGGCCCAGCAATGGCCATAATTCTTTAACTAATTTAGCAGGGAGAGGGTCTAAGAGGCATGTAGTAGGTTTGGAGATTGAGACCAACTTCGATAATTCTTCCAGAGAGACAGTCTCAAAGTGTGTTAAAGAGAGAAGTTGGGTTTTAACACCCAGCGAAGGAACCACATCAAATTTTGATCCAGGTGAAGCTGAAGAAGTAATTTCATGTCTAATGTTATCAATTTTACGGCAGAAAAAATCTTGGAAATCATCAGCCGCCAATAACAAGCTGCTTGCCGTTGGCTGTTTCTGGGTCAATCTGGCTACAGTATTAAACAGAAATCAAGGATGTGTTTATTTTTACTTATTAATCTGGAGAAATAGGCAGCTTTAGCGGTGGACAGAGCACGTTTGTAATTTAAGACACACTCGTGCCAAGAGATGTAGAATGATTTAGATTTAGATTTACGCCACCTGTGCTCTAAACTCCTACAGGCCCGTCTGAGAGCGCGTGTCTCCTCGTTAAACCATGGTGTAAACCAACTTGTGCACCGCCTGGATTGACTACCAGAAAGCCTACGACTTAATGCCACACACGTGGCTACGGATACAGATTCCGAAGTGGGACAACAATCAGCAAACTCCTCTACATGGATGACATCAAGCTGAATGCCAGGAATGAGCGAGAAATTGACTCACTGATCCACACCACCAGGATCTACAGCGATGGCATAGGGATGTCATTCGGATTAGACAAATGTGGCTGGATGGTATCAAGAAGAGGCAAGATGATCAGAACTGAATACCTTGGAATCCCACAGGCTAATGGCAACCATGAGGAGGCCGCAAGGAAGTCATCCACAGCCAAATACCTCCAGAGAGTAAGGCAAGTCCTGAGAAGCCAGCTGAATGGTAAGAACAAGGTCCGAGCCATCAACATGTATGCACTGCCGGTCATCAGATACCCCGCTGGGATCATAAGCTGGCCAAAGGAGGAGATAGAAGCCACAGACATCAAGACGAGAAAGCTCCTCACCATGCATGGAGGGTTTCATCCCAAGTCCAGCATCCTGAGGCTGTACACTAAGCGGAAAGAGGGAGGCCGAGGACTAGTGAGCACCAGGGCCACTGTCCAGGATGAGACATCAAAAATCCACGAGTACATCAGGAAGATGGCCCCAACAGATGAACTGCTCAGTGAATGCCTTAGACAGCAGAAGCCTGAGGAGGAAGAGGAGGACGAGGAGACAACATGGAGGGACAAGCCCCTACATGGCATGTACCACCGTTAGATAGAGGAAGTGGCTGATATCAAGAAGACCTACCAATGTCTGAATAAAGCTGGACTGACAGACAGCACAGAGGCACTGATCATGGCAGCACAAGAACAGGCCCTAAGTACAAGAGCAATAGATGCCAATATCTACCACAGTAGATCTGACCCAAGGTGCAGGCTATGTAAAGAAGCCCCAGAATCAGTCCAGCATGTGGTAGCAGGGTGTAAGATGCTCGCCAGCTCAGCATACATGGAAAGGCATAACCAAGTAGCTGTGAAAGTGTACAGGAACATCTGTACCCAGTATGGACTAGAAGTACCCAAGTCCCAATGGGACATACCACCGAAGGTGGTTGAGAACGACAAGGCTAAGACCTGGTGGGACTTCAGCTTCCAGACCGACAAACAGCTGCTGGCTAACAAACCGGACATAGTGGTGATGGACAAAGAGCAGAAGAGAGCAGTGGTGATAGATGTGGCGATTCCAGCTGACGCCAACATCAGGAAGAAGGAACATGAAAAGATTGAGAAGTACCAAGGGTTGAAAGAACAGCTGGAACAGATGTGGAAGGTCAAGGTTAATGTGGTCCCTGTGGTAGTAGGAGCACTTGGGGCAGTGACCCCCAAACTGGAAGAGTGGCTCCAGCAGATTCCTGGAACAACATCTGAAGCCTCAGTCCAGAAGAGCGCAGTCCTGGGAACAGCCAAGATACTGACAGAACCCTCAGACTGCCAGACCTCTGGTAGAGGACCCGAGCTTGAGGATGACACACAGATACCACCCCACAAGGGTGAGAGGGACATTTTATATGTATACAGTGCGCCCTCATGAATTCACTCATCAACAATTGCAACTCCACCTCATTGCGGAGTTTTAGTCGGCAGTCATGAGATACCGTACACGCATTCTATTGGATGATGGCATCCTGAAGTGTGCTACGTTCCGTCAGTCTCGGACTGAGACACAAATCGCTTTAAACAGTCTATCAGAGTGTAGGAAAAGGTAATACAGATAGAAGGTAGTTTAATATCAGTATGGGGAGGGTCCAGAAACTTTTAAATTACAGTAAATAATAATAAATAGTTCCTCGCTACATTGCGGAATTCCTGATTCACATGTGGTTCCTGGAAAGCATTAACCGCAAAGAACGGGGGCGCAGTGATAACGTGTATATGTGTGTGTGTGTGTGTTTATATACTGGCGGGAACTTCCACGATAACACAATAATATCAGAGTTCGTACCAAACATATGAAAACAAATGTATGATATTATATGATATTATAAACCAAGCGCACCAAACATAGTCAAAAGTCAACATGGTGACGTAACGACTTTGTGTTGGCAAATCATGCATTGGCTGGGTGGGCATTGTGAAGCCATAGATGAATGTTAGCAGGATAACTGGAGAAAGAAAGCTAACTAATGGTGAGATTGGGAAATAACCATTACTTCCATTGTCCCTCTTGGGGAAATTCTTTTTGCACATCACACTTTCACATGTACATATATGTGTTAATTACACACGCAGCGGTTACAGGCCCCAGAACACAGCACACACTAGGGGCCTGCAGGCTTGTAGTTAGTATAGAGAGGACATACAGAGGTACAAGGAGGTGGAGTGTTGGGTCACGCACAAGGGTCGCGCCCCAATGAGCATCTTGTAGGGGGGACGACGCCTTGCTCAAGGGTGCCTCGGTAGTGGCTGGGAGGTGAGCTGATGCCTCCCACCGTCAGCTCACACTCCGATGGTTCTTCTGGCGAGAACGGGATTCGAACCCCCGATGGCTGGGCGATCCTGTCTTCAAGACGTTTTGCTCCACCACTGAGCCACTGCCGCTGAGCCACTGCCGTTATCTCCACTGCAGGAGCTAACGTTAAAGGAAAAGACACCTGTCAAAAGAGCAAGTGGAAAAGAAATGTTAGAGAAGTGATAGTTCTGTTAGCTGACTACATGAACACAACTGTGTGTAGTTACTTAAAGAGCGTTTTTGTCAGATGCCCCAGGAGCATTTTGGATACTACATCGATAGTCCCATTCCAAACAGAAACCATACCTGGACAGACTGTTCGCACTAGCCAGCTAGTTTCACTCAGAAATTGTTACCGTTTTCTGTGTCGTTCCTGCTGTTTCTGCTCAAAAACATGAAAATTGTTGGAACAGTTAGGACACTCTAAAATGATGTTAACTGGGAAGTCCATGTATAGTTAGTGATGGGCAGATGAAGCCCCATGAAGCATTGAAGCTTTTCATCCCAATCGGTTCACTGCGGTTCAAAGCTTCATGAGGCTTCTTTTGTCTCTAGTAGTGGGTCATATCATTGGTTTTTATTTAAAAGCAACATTTTTGTCCACCGTGGCAGGTCGTAGGTAATTTCATTTTTTTGTTTTACAATATTGACCCTAGCGGCACGGTGGCGCTGTTGCTGCACAACAAGGCGGTTATGGGTTTGAGTCCCGCTCTATACAGAGTTTGCATGTTCTCCCCGTATCTGCGTGGGTTCTCTCTAGGTTCTTCAGCTTCCTACCACCTCCGAAGACGCGCGCTTCAGGTTAATCCTAAATTGCCCGTAGGAGTAAGTGTGTGGGTGAGTGTTTGTGTGTCTTTGTGTAGCTCTGGCGCTACACTGCACTGCACTGGCGTCGCGCTCGGAGTTTGCCCCGCCTCACGCTCAATGCCAGTTGGGTTAGGCTCCAGCTCCCGTGACCCATTCAAGCGGATCCAGCGGGTAAGAAAATGAATGAATGAATGAATGAATGAATGAATATTTCCCCTGCTATAGAAAGCACCCACCTTATATCGCTGTAAAAACTCAGGGCACAAACTGAACCACTACCTGAATCAGGCCATGTCCACACGTAGCCACATAAGTGCGTTGATCAACACGTTTATAAGCTGAACAACTCCAAGAGTGGGACCGGGACGTGTGGAAATTCATGTTGTTCCTCCTGGTGGATGACCTCCATCACAGAGTTCTCCCATCAGCAAGCAGTGCACCCTGATCTGACCAAGAACTGGCGTCTTTGGCGAGGAAATGTGAATGAATGAATGAATGAATGAATGAATGAATGAATAAATATATAAACTTTATGACTCATAAAGAAAGAAAAACACTAACAAATATCAGCATGTTTATCAATGCGTCTTCGACATGGAGCTGTTATACATCACAAATTGGCCAGTTTTACATGTAGATGCAGGTCACACACACTAATATCACAGCGGTTTTCATCGCAGGGAGACGCACCCGGGATAGAAAAAGTTTCGGTTACAGCGTCCACATGACAACGCAGACCCGGCGTTTTCAAAAATCTTCACTTTGGCCAGCGTTTTCGTCCCGGATATCTGCGTTGTCGTGTGGAAGAAAGGCATAACCACAACAAAAAGTCTTGCTGTCCGATGCCTTACGACATATTGTTCACGTGATTCCTTCTGGCACATGGGCCGTGATTGGTTGAGCACCGTGATTGGTCAGACGCTTGATTGAGAGGTAGTGGGTGGAGTTAAAGCGTGACGTGAGCTTTTCAAGTGAGTTTATTCAAATACAGTGCGCCCTCGGTCTTTGCAGTCAATCCATTCCAGGAACCACACGCGATTGAGGAATCTGAGATCGCGATCTATTTATCTTATTAATATTTACGGTAATTTAAACATTTATGACCCCCCCCCCATACTGATATTAAACCACCTTTTATCTGTATTACCTTTTCCCAAACTCTGATAGACTGTTTAAAGCACTTTTGTGTCTCATGAAAGTCCGAGATTGACGGAACGAGCGCACTTCCGGATGCCGTCAGCCAATAGAATGCACGTATGGTATCAAGTGACTAACAAACAAAAATCTGCGATGAGGTGGAGTCGCATTTCCTGATGCGCGATCGCACAAGGGCACACTGTATATATTTGGGATATATATACATATACGTGTGTGTGTGTGTGTGTGTGTGTGTGTGTGTGTGTGTGTGTGTGTGTGTGTGTGCGTGCGTGCGTGCGTGTGTGTGTGCGTGAGTATACATACACATACACAGAGTAAGATTTGTTGGGGGGAGGGTCATCCCCCATCTGGCTTTTTCATCTGTATCTCTGCTCAATGAATTTTCTCCTGGGGGGTGTGGAGGCTAAACCCAGCTTTAATCCACTAAGGTATTCCATTACACTGACCTGAATGACGCGCTGCTGCACTTCCTGGTCATCATAAGTTAGACACGCCCCTTTAAGTTTGATTACTCTGTTTTATTCCACTAAGTTTCTCAGTTAACTCCACCAATAGTTTACGCCAATAGCAAAAAAGCAAAACATTTACAGTGAGGCATTTAGCACACACACACACACACACACACACACAAACACACACACACACACACACACACACACACACACACACACACACACACACACACACACACACACACACACACAATCTCAGTAAGTGAGTTGGTGTGAGGTTCATGTTTTAGTCATTCTCGATTGCTTACACACATTTTCTGGTACTTGAGACACAATGACCACAACATGTAACTGAGGCACCAGGCCCCTGAACCATTTCTGCTAAACTACAAACACAATTTCTGCTTTACACTCAAATTTCGATTGTAAAACACACTTTTTTCAAAACATTACACACAATTCTCTGCATTACACACAATTTTCATGAAGAAAATCTCCTTTTTTCACAAGGAACACACTGTCATTCAAAATTGTAAACTTAATTGCCCTACTATGTGCACTGACTCACCACATCAGCAAACACTTGCCACAGAGTTTTACAATTAGCAATCACAACTTTTGCATTAAAGGGCAACAGGTGAGCTTGTCTGTTTTGGAACAATGGATGCCAACAGAGGCAGAACCAGAGGAAAACTTTGCCTGTGATGTGGACGAGGTGTTGTGGCCAAATCCAAACAGAAGACAGGATGCAGCATAGTTTCTTTTTCTTTTTTTTTCTTACTGTAACTGCATTTTTCTATTTTGTATTTGCAATATTGTGTTGGTTTGGATGTACACTGTGCACATTGGTTTTGTTGGGAAAAATAAAATATATTTGTTACAGTGTATTTGTCTGTTCTGAGTATAAAAAAAATATTCTACAATATTTGACACTTTTTTCTGTACTGTCTGTAGTAAGTGTAACACTGAACAAAAAAGGCCCAAGTCCTTATGATGAAAGGAGAAGAAGTGTTTTCCATTCATCACAGTGTTTTACATTGAGCACATCAGTGTTCAAATGGTTCTTATAAATGTCTACTCATTTGATGGTTTGTGTTTGTCATTTGACAACAAGACACCCTTTTGAGAAGAGATAACATTGTTTTGCAAGTAAAGTTTCATTTTTCAGGAGAAGTGAGCGGTTTTGACCTTTGCGCATATGTTTTTGGATTTGTGTGTAGAGTCCTGAGAGTATGACGCATGCTTTCAGAAAACGTGTGTAAGCAATCGAGAAAGACTGTAATGCTATCTAACTTGAACAATGACGCCTCCTGCTGGTGCTGATTGGTACCTGCATTCAGGAGGAAAACTGACAGGGAAAACCTGAGAGGTAACAGGAGTAACTATTGTGAAAAGCACTTAAAAGTCATGCTGGCTTTATTTAATTTGATTTGTCTTCCATTCAATTCAAGACAGTTGTGTCAGTTACGCATTTATTTTTATGTGTCTGATTAGTACTGGTGTTATGAAATCTCTGTGAACACACCATGCCCTAGTTTTCTACACAAGTTGACTACACGTCTTTTACCTGTTATAAATGTGGGTACATCTACAAGTGTGATTTTACAGACTGTGAATATTTTTGTGAAAATCTTCCTCTATAAAGTTTTTTGTTATACTCTATAATTTCAGATAGATAAATAGATAGAGAATTGCACATATCCACTGCTCAAGACACACATAATAAATTAATCCTGGATGAACACCAGGAGACATAGAAACACTGACAACACAGGACAAGACATACCACAAGACATGCACTGGTGGGTAAGGTACAGTCTACTTACATATTAAGACACGTCATTATCCCAATGTCTCTGTTTGCACAACTCCTTGGCCCCACTACACTGCAGCACAGGCTAACATCCGACCCCCCCCCCCATTTCAACCGCGTGCTGACCTTGCCACCTCCCCCCCGCTCCTCCTGAGAGACTCATTGTACCCCCTGATGGCACGGAGCACGAAGGAGGACCTCAGCCTCTCTGTGGAGGCGCTGAGTGACAGCAGTCTGTTGCTGAAGGTGCTTCTCTGCTGGGAGAAGGTGGTGTGTAGGGGGTGACTGGTGTTATCCATGATAGCCCTGACTTTGGACAGGGTCCTGCTTTCCAGAAGCATCTCCACAGAATCCAGGCTCAGCCCGACCACTGAGCCCGCTCTGCGCATGAGTCTGATAAGACACCCCATGCCTCTTTTCCTGGCCCCACCACCCCAACACACAATGATGTATGACAGCACACTGGAAACGATGGACTGATGGAATATGACAATAAACTCAGGACACATATTGAAGGAGGCCAGCCTCCTTAGGAAGTACATTGTACTCTGCCCCGTCTAACTGTAACCACCTCCACCTCACTGCCCTCGATGACCACTGGCTGTGGAGAAGGGGGTGCCCGCCGGAAATCCCGCACCATCTCCTTCGTCTTGGAGACGTTGAGCTGGAGCTGGTTCTGTTGGCAACAATCCAGGAAGTCTGCCACCAATGCCCTGTACCCCCCCTCATCACCCTCCTTGATACATGCCACGATCTCTGTGTCATCGCAGTACTTCTGTATGTGGCATGCATCCGAGTTGTGCTTAAAGTGCGATGTGTAGAGGATAGATGGATGGATGGATGGATGGATGGATGGATGGATGGATGGATGGATGGATGGATGGATGGATGGATGGATAGATAGATAGATAGATAGATAGATAGATAGATAGATAGATAGATAGATAGATAGATAGATAGATAGATAGATAGATAGATAGATAGATAGTAAGATAGATAGATAGATAGATAGATAGATAGATAGATAGATAGATAGATAGATAGATAGATAGATAGATAGATAGATAGATAGATAGATAGATAGATAGATAGATAGATAGATAGATAGATAGATAGATAGATAGATAGATAGATAGATAGATAGATAGATAGATAGATAGATAGATAGATAGATAGATAGAGTCCTCCTCTCCACCACAACCTCCACAGTGTCCAGACTACAGCCAATCAGAGCCAGCCTTCCTAATTAGCTTGTTATGTCTGTTTGTATAGCTGGCTCTGATGCTGCTCCCCCAGCAGACCGTGGAAAAGAAAAGTACGCTGGCCACAACAGACTGATAGAAAATCTCCAACATCTTGCTGCATACATTGAAAGATATCAGCTTCCTCAGGAAATAGAGTCTACTCATCCCCTTTTTGTAGACAGCATCGACATTGGATTTCCAGTCTAGTCTGCTGTTGATCTTAACACCCAGGTACTTGTACTCTTCCACCTACACTACAGCCTCTCCCAGGATCTGTATTGGTAGTGGCGTGCTCCTCTTCTTCCTGAAGTCAATCATCATCCCTCTGGTCTTGCTAAAGTTAAAGCTCAGGTGATTGGCTCCAGCTCACTCCACAAAGTCATCTACCACAGCCCTGTACTCACCTTCCCTCCCCTGAAGCCCCGTCCACACAATGCCGGAACTTTTTGAAAACGCAACTTTTTTGTTGCGTTTACGCCTTCCGTCCACACGACAACGCAGATATCCGGAACGAAAACACAACTTTTTTAAAAACACTGGGTCTGCGTTGTCGTGTGGACGGTGTACCCGCAACTTTTTAAAAACGCTGACGTCTTGCCTGCGATGAAAACCTCTCTGACGTCATATTTATGGGCCCGTGTGTTGTGACAACAAAACACGGAGGATTCCTATTGGATAAAATTGACTCAATACTGCCACCACATGGTTTGGCATGCTTATATCCGTCTTCAAAAATGCACTGGTGCGTTTACGTGTGGACGGAGATTTTTTTGAAAACGCTGTCGTGTGAACGCAAATCGTTTTCCATGCGTTTTTAAATGGTTGCGTTTTCAAAAAAATCCGTCATGGTGTGGACGGGGCCTTACTTATACAACCCTGTACTCCCCGCCCCTCCCCTTACCTATACACTCACTCACTGATACAGGATGAAGAGAAGGGGGGAGAGCATGGTCCCCTGTGGAGCCCTCGTGCTGCTGGTCACCATAGAAGACAAACAGTCCCCCATATAGACATACTTGGGTCTGTCTGTATGGTTTAATGTTTTAATGTTCATGTATGGTTTAATGCTTCTAAATACAAAGGTTTATGTTCCATATATGTTTATATTGCCTGCATAAGTTTAAAATGGAATCCACTATCTGATCACTCTCTCAGAGAACGAAGAATTTGCCTTTGATAATGTATTGTTATAAATGCAGCGTAACGACATATTTTCTATGAGATACAGAATAAACTAGAGACAAAGATGCAACCTGTATCATGACTCGAACAAGACTGGTGGAGAACCTAAAGGCACGACAGACAAGCGTGGGGGTCAAGAGTCTCAAAACAGTTTTAATAAGACAGGGAGGGTTCTGGTACCAGGGAATCAGTCCAAAAAGCAGGTATATCACACAGACGGCAGGCAAATAGGCAGAATCCAATAATCAGGCAGGGTCAGGCACAAAGCAAACAAAAACCAGGCAGACAGATCCGACGAGGGGGTTGGCAATAAAAAACAGCCAGTGTTCTGTGTTTTCTTATTATAAAACACATCCTAATATCATCTACAAAGGTGATACAGTATTAGACTACAGTCTAGATAGTTTTCATCGTATGCCCTATTATACTAGGGCTCAATGTTTATGTCAATCATGACAGCACCAAACAAAATGACAGTATGGACGACACCTCTAAAAAGCATGCAATAAAATGCATCCATCTGGTTTTAGACCTTTGCAGAGTTGACAGAGAGCTGGAGCCTATCCCAGCCGACAGCTCACACCCTGGACAGGTTGGTAGTTCATCACTGGGCTGGAGGGCCAACTGTTATTTTTTAAGAGAAATATTCTATGGTTTTTGTATTTCTAATGTTGTGTATTGTTTAGCATTCTGACATATTTGTTCTTCTTTTCCCTTCAGGGGTCGCCACAGCGAATCAGTTGCCTCCATCTAACCCTGTCTTCTGCATCCTCTTCTCTCACACCAACTACCTTCATGTCCTCTTTCACTACATCCATAAACCTCCTCTTTGGTCTTCCTCTAGGGCTCCTGCCTGGCAGTTCAGAACTCAGCATCCTTCTACCAATACATTCACCATCTCAGTCTGACCTCTCTGACTTTGTCTCCAAAACCTCTAACATGTGCTGTCCCCCTGATGTACTCATTCTCGATCCTATCATTGATGGTCACTCACACAGAGAACCTCAGCATCTTCATCTCTGCTGCCTCCAGCTCTTTCTCCTGTCTTTTCCTCAGCGACACTGTCTCTAGACCAATGGTTCTTAACCTGGGTTCCATCGAACAATAGGGGTTCGGTGAGTCGCTCTCAGGGGTTCGGCGGAGACAGAGGCCAAACATACACGAACCACTGTGTATCCTACCTGTGCTGCATGGGATTTTTCACACTTAGTAGTCAATTTATGCCTGTCATGATGGTACGCCTTCTGATTGCTTAATTTAATTTATAGTAACTATGTTGAGCAAAAAAAGAAAGTGGTCGGACGAATATGTGCAACAGCGGCCGTGGCTCAGTGGTATCGCGGATCAATGATTCAAGATCGGTGGTTCGATTCCCGCTCCTGCCGAGGCATTTGTCGTTGTGTCCTTGGGCAAGACACTTTACCCTCCTTGCCTGCAGTGGGGCACTCGCTTGTGTGTGAATGTGTGTGATTGGTGGTCGGAGGGGCCATAGGCACAGATTGGCAGCCACGCCTCCGTTAGTCTGCCCCAGGGCAGCTGTGGCTACACACGTAGTCTACCATCACCAAGTATGAATGAGGAGTGAATGAATAATGGATCCAATGCAAAGCGTCTTTGAGTGTCCAGAAAAGCGCTATATAAATCTAAACATTATTATAATTATTATTAACGTGAATTTACATGTACTGTTAAACAGAACTTGATGGGAGTCAGCTGTCTGCATGATTGGCAATGTCAAGTTGAGCAACTCTAGTCTCGCACTGGCAAAAATAAAGGAAAACTTAAGCTGCACGGAAAACAACAGAAACAGACTTTGCTGTGAAATTGACATCAGAGTAGCACTTGCCAAGGTGAAGCCACACATATCTGAGCTGGTCTCTCAATAACAACAGCAGAAGTCACACTGATTTGCAGGTAGGTCATTTCTTGTGATTTCATGCACTTTCTTGGTTTTGTTCTTGAAAAAGGTGACATTAATGCACAATTCATTAAATACACCAGTAAAACATATACTTATGCCTTAAATTAAAATTATTTTTTTTTAAATTTTACTAAAGAAGGGTTCGATGAGTGAGCATATGAAACCGTCAGGGTTTGGTACCTCCAACAAGGTTAAGAACCACTGCTCTAGACCAAACAACATCGCTGGTCTCCCCACAGTTTTGTACACCTTTCCTTTCATTTTAGCTGAAACTCTTGTATCACACATCACTCCTGACACTTTCCTCCACCCGTTCCATCCTGCCTGTACACACTTCTTCACCTTTTTTCAACACTCTCCATTGCTCTGGACTGTTGACCCTAAGTACTTAAAATCCTCCACCTTCTTGATCTCTTCTCCCTGTAACCTCACTCTTCCACTTGGGTCCCTCTCATTCACACACATGTACTCTGTCTTACTGCGGCTAACCTTCATTCCTCTCCTTTCCAGGACAAACCTCCACCTCTCTAGCTTCTCCTCCACCTGTTCCCTGCTCTCACTACAGATCACAATGTCATCTGCAAACATCAAAGTACATGGGGATTCCTGTCTAACCTCACCTGTCAGCCTGTCCATCACCATAGCAACAAGAAGGGGCTCAGAGCTGATCCCTGATGCAGTCCCACCTCCACCTTGAACTCCTCTGTCACACCTACAGCACACCTCACCACTGTCTTACAGTCCTCATACATATCCTACACAGCTCTCACATACTTCTCTGCCACTCCAGATTTCCTCATACAATACCACAGTTCCTCTCTGGACACCCTGTCATAAGCCTTCTTCAGAACTATAAAAACACAATGCAGTTCTGTCTGGACTTCTCTGTACTTCTCTATCAACATCCTCAATGCAAATACTGCATCTGTAGTACTCTTTTTTGGCATGAAACCATACTGATGCTCAGAAATGCTCACTTCTGCCCTTAGTCTAGCTTCCACTAATCTTTCCCATGACTTCATTGTATGGCTCATCAGCTTTCTTGCTCTGTATTTGCCACAACTCTGCACGTCTCCCTTGTTCTTAAAAATGGGCACCATCATACTTCTCCTCCATTCCTCAGGCATCTTCTCGCTATCTAAGATCCTGTTGAATAACCCAGTGAGAAACTCTACTGCCACCTCTCCTAGACACTTCCAAACCTCTACAGGTATATCATCAGGACCGACTGCCTTTCCACTCTTCATCCTCTTCAATGCCTTCGTCACTTCATCCTGACTAATCTTTGCTACTTCCTGGTCCACAACAGTCTCCTCTTCTAGTCTTTGTTCTCTCTCATTTTCCTCGTTCATCAACTTTTCAAAGTACTCTTTCCATCTTCCCATCACACTACTGGCCCCTGTCGATAGACTTCCATCCCTATCCTTAATCACCCTAACCTGCTGCACGTCCTTCCCAACTCTGCCTCTCTGTTTTGCAAACCTGTATAGATCAGTCTCCCTCCTTACTGTCTAACCTAGCAAATAAGTCATCATAAGCCCCTTGTTTGGCTTTTGCCACCTCTACTTTCACCTTACGCTGCATCTCCCTGTACTCCTGTCTACTCTCCTCAGTCCTCTCAGTGTCCTACTTCCTGTTAGCTAACCTCTTTCTCTGTATACACTGATGTACCTCCTCATTCCACCACCAAGTCTCCTTATCTACTTTCCTTCCAGATGACACACCAAGTACTCTCCTACCTGTGTCCCTGATCACATTAGCTGTAGTTGTCCAGTCATCTGGAAGCACCTCCTGACCACCCAGAGCCTGTCTTAACTCCTTCCTAAAAGTCATGAAACACTCTTCGTTTTTCAGCTTCCACCATTTCGTCTTCTGCTCTGCCTTTGTCCTCTTCATCTTCCTCACCACCAGAGTCATCCTACACACCACCATCCTATGCTGTTTGGCTACACTCTCACCTACCACTACTTTGAAGTCGCTGATCTCTTTCAGATTACACCATCTACACAAGATGTAGTCTGCCTGTGTGCTCCTACCTCCACTCGTATAGGTCACCCTATCTTCCTGCCTCTTCTGGAAGAAAGTATTCACTATAGCCATTTCCATCCTTTTTTGCAAAGTCAACCATCATCTGTCCTTCTGCTTTTCTCTCCTGGATACCAAACCTGCCCATCACCTCCTCATCACCTGTTTCCTGCACCAACATGTCCATTGAAGTCTGCACCAATGACAACTCTCTCACTTCTAGGTATGCTCTGCATCACTTCATCGAAGTCCAACCAGAATTTCTCCTTCTCCTCCAGCTCACATCCTACCTGTGGACCATACCCACTAACAACATTGAACATCACACCTTCTATTTCTAGCTTCAGACTTATCACTCTATCCGACACTCTTTGTACCTCTAGGACATTCCTAACAAACTCCTCCTTCAAGATAACTCCTAGTCCATTTCTCTTCCTATCTACACCATGATAGAACAACTTGAACCCAGCTCCTAAACGTCTAGCCTTGCTACCTTTCCACCTGGTCTCCTGGACACACAGTATGTCTACCTTCCTTCTCCGCATCATGTCAACCAACTCTCTACCATAGTTCCAACATTCAACGTCCCTACTCTCAGTCCTATACTCTTGGCGTTCCTCTTCTCTCTCTTCCTATGAACACACTTTCCTCCTCTCCTTCTTCTACCAACAGTAGTCCAATTTCCACCGGCACCCTGTAGGAGAACCAATGGCGGTCGTTGTTAACCCAGGCTTTGACCGATCCGGTATGGAAGTCATAGGTTTGATTTGCATGTTTGATTTAGCAAAAGTTTTACACCGGATGCCCTTCCTGATGCAACCTTCTGTATTTATCCGGGCTTGGGACCGGCACAATAAGATATTGGCTTGTGTCCTCTTGTGGCAACTTTAATATAGATATATGTACTAATTTTAAAATACGTAGATAGAAAAAGGAAAGAGAAGACTATCTAATCAGGAGGCTGATGTCTTTTTGAGTGCTGGGGGAACTATTGAAGACCTTTTATGACACAACCATTTTCTATGGAATTGTCTGATGGGGGAGCAGCATAACAGCAGCTGATGGAAAGAGACTGGACAAACTCATAGACAATGGCTTAGCCATCATCCATGATGAAGAGAGATTCCCACCCCTTGCCGGACATTTTAACATCACTGGAAAGCTCCTTCAGCGATAGGCTTCCTCACCCACAGCCTGAAGGAACAACAGCACAAGTCTCCGTCCTGCAGCTGTCAGACTTTACAACCAGCATGACTCCTAGTAGGGCCACATTCACACACATCAAACATCCAGTGCAAATTTGCTGTAAATTTGTAAATTGTAAACAGTAAAATTCCAAATTTATATCTATGGAACATCTTCTCCTTATTATTTCTCATATATTTTGACATATTTTGCATTGTAAACAAGATCTCCAATGCAAAGGAAACACTAAGATGGATAAGATGGTTAAGATGGATGTTCATGTTACTTTATAACCTCTTAGCCTGTTAAATGGTAATTATGTTACCGAAGTACTTAGAGGAAGTGTTGTCTGCTGGTTTTGACAGCGACTGTACATAAATGTAGATGTGTGTGGTAAGACCCTGGTTGAACACTAGAGAGCACCCTAAATCTTCCTTGGAAATGAATCGAGTACATCAGTTGAGACAGTGATAGAGGTCGTGCTTGTATGATTCCTTGTCTGGTGCTGTACATTTTCACTAATGTAAATGAAACTTATTCATTAAACTTCAGAATTCCCAGTATGTTGAATCGCAGAATTACAATGCCTGGTTAAAGAGGCAGAAAAGGACAGCTTCTGACTGTATTTACGGCGCTGGAGATCCTGACCTAAAAGTCGGCTGTTATGTGTCGTGAGGGGACAGCCATGTCGCTGTCCTGCCACTGAATGCTCCAAGGTTAATGTTAAAGCTTCTGCTGATGAATCTGAAGCTGACCCTATTTAATCATGCAGTAAATAGCACTACCCACTGCGCGTGGTTATTGCGTCAGAGCAAGAAGGTTCCGGGTTGAATTCCACCTGATGCGTTTCTGTGTGGAGTTTGCATGTTCTCCGTACGTCTACTTCTCTCTAGGTTCCTTCTAGGTTTGCCAGATTTAGATTGGCCACTCAAAATTTGACCATAGTTGTGAATGCATAATGTGTGCGTACGCAGGTATTTGGCTATGTGAGGCCCTGTGATGAATTGGCGTCTCATCCGGGGTGTACTCCACCTCTTGCCCATAGTCAGCTGGGATAGGCTCCAGTGTGACGTATGGCCCTTAATAAGTCATAAGTGGCTGTAGAAGGTGAATGAATTTGAACACTAAGAGATGGGAATAAGTATGTAATTGAGCATGAACTATATGTCCCATGATGTAATCATATGTAAACAAAAATAGAAGTTATCTGAGGGGAAATTACATAAATATATAAAGTATAATTTTGCACTAAGAAATTTCAAGGCCCCTTTGATATCATCATTCAGTTCATAACATATTTGTAGTGTCACAACTCAGTCACAAAGTCACAGCTCCGAAGTAGAGTAAAATATAACAATAATTAAACAGACAATTGAACTGTACAAAAGGGAGCAGAGGAATTTTATTTCTGTGCTAATATTTCCTGTCAATGCATACACTGAGTTATTTAACACCATTAAACATTCTGTGTGTGGATGTTCCTGGCGTGTTTTTACAATGAATGAATGAATGACAGCAACGCAATCGTGCCCTTTAAGTTCCACGAGGTGAAATCTTTACCTTTTGTATTCTTTTTTTAATTGTCGTTCGATAATTATATTGAAGAATGATATGCGTACAACTTAGGTCCACTTTTGCATGCCATAAGATAATTAACTTGTTTCTAGTGGATAGTTACTTTTAGACGCGAAATGATCCAAGAACTCCAAGAACATCTAACAAGGACTTTTCAAAACTTGTATTTCTCTTGGGTTGGATCATATGAGACATTTATAATCTAATTATGTGTTAGGTAGACGGACGTTGCCCGCTTTCCAATGCAAAGACTAACGAAGTTTCCTGTTGGTGGAAAGAAACCTCACACTGATGACATTCTGTCACTTCCTCCTTGAACACGTGGACTTTTACTTTGAAATCAGCTTTTCCAGACGCGCGCGAGTCGCAGCGCGTGCCCCCGGGAATTGAGGCTGAGCTCGCGACAGCGAGTCTGCCAGTGTCAAATTTGCACCGATCAAACGGCAGTGTGGTGACGTCACCGGTGCCGCTGAGATAACGTGTTGACAGAACTACTCCTGTTTCGTAATTTGTCGTCGTATTTTTTTTTAAATATTTAATTTAAACTAAAGTTATGGAGCTTTTCGCGCGCCGCTGCAGCTTCAGGACCAGCGGCTGTCCGGAGTAACTTCCAGAAACCTCCGTGGACGTCTTCACGGTGAAACGCCTCAGAGGGGCCGGGGAGGGATGCGCTCCACCGGGACGTGAACCATGGTAAGACCGCTGACGGCTCTCCTGCGTCAGAGCGAACCGGAGCGGAACCTGTGACAGTCGGTGCTGAGTCAGCAGATCCAGGGCCAGTCCGGTTCTGACTGCAGCTTTAATCCTGCAGTCAGAGAGAAAGGTGGACTCAACTGATTTAAAAAAATGTGACACTGATATGAAATTATTCATTCAAAGTCAAACTCTAAATAAGTTAAAGGACACAGGTATTGAGAACTTATTTATATGACGACAAACAAAACAGTTTAATGGTTAATACAATCTACAAACTGGACAAATGTAATGTTTAACATTGCATATGCATATTACATAAACAAATGCACATGCTTCCCAGTGTGACTCAATGCAATCAATGATATTATATGAGTACATAATTGTTTTCTGAGATTTTCATTCAAAGTTTGTATAAAGAGGTTAACTTGGCTGGCAGTTCAAACCAGTGTTTTCTGATCTGGTGTCAGCTGATTGTCAGTCAAACTGTCCCTATAGTCTCACATTTCAACATTTCAAATTGGTTCCATATGCCGAGCAGACAGCCTCCTGGTCTCAGCTGCCACATAGGAACCCATTCTGCTTTGTTCTCTTTCTTTTTTCTTGTTTCTTGCATTTCTATGGTTGGACATTTCTGATTGCATAGCCAATCAGTTTGTTCCTCTTGAACGTGGAACTGTAGCACATGCAAAAAAAATTTTGATTTCCATAGATAAATAACATCGATGGTGGTGACACACTGACCCTGATGTGGGTGAGTTGTGTTTTTAAAGCTGTCTAAGCTGAAATGTAACCAGCTAGTCGTCCACAGACCTCAGGTCTTACTACCTCTGCTCTTCAGTTAGTTCTACTGGAATTCATTGCTGAGCAGTCAGTCAGTCTTTGCATGTTAAATATCAAGGACTTGAACCCTGCTACCACTCATTGTGTTCTCAGCTGTGCTTTCCTGTTCCTTCCTTCCTCCTCTTTGCCAGTGTGGGGAGAGAAAGAATAACAGAGGGTGGAGATTTTTCTCTGATTGGAGAGATTGAGCCTCTATCAGGTGTATGTCGTTAGATGTTTGAAAATGAGGACTGCGCTTCAAGCCAGTTTTTTTGCTTGTTGCTGTTTTTCTTTCTGGACATAAACACACACACACACACACACACACACACACACACACACACACACACACACACACACGCACTAGCTGTATGATTTATCATTTCAATCTAACAGATCAGTGTGTGGATGTGCAGTAGTCATATTGCCGTCAAGTAACAACTGCATATGAAAGATATCATATGTTGTGCTGCTCCTTTTTTATGCTTGATTTAAGGGAAACTCTCATGTTCTCATTTTCTGTAACGGGTCTGATAACAGATCACAAAAATTTATTTCCTCAGATTGTAGACTTCTTGTGTGTTGATTAATTGTTGTAGAGTTTGTGTCAGAGCCTCAAGTGCTGGTTGGTGCGCTGGCTCTTCCCCTTAACATCTGACAAGGGCTCAGCCGGTGTTAGGTTAGGTACATATTAGTTAAGTGACAGTGATGGAATGAAAAATAGCAACACACCCCTCACCTCTGCAGTAACGGACACCCTCAAAACACTTGCAAGTAGACATCTTTGAGATTACATCTGTTGCTGTATGTACAAAAACAACTTCCTGTTTTTCACATATGCTCTGCCTCATTGGCCACATTTTTCAAGTTACCTGTACATAAAAATCTATGATAACTTTTCATCATCAAAACGTTGAGATTGTACTGAGCATTTTTTTAAGTCCAGTCAGGTATAATTTGTAGAAGAAAATTACTCACTGTTTGTTACATCTGCTGAAGAGGTGTTGTTTTGGAAAATTCTCAGTCATCCAGGTCACGGTTAAATAAAGCCAAGTGGACTTGTAGAAAACACTTGAAGACATTTCTTCAGTTCAATTAAATGGCACTTGGAGTTCTCCAACCAGGAGAGGGTAGGAGGTGCATGTGGATGTGGGCTCCATTACAAATTTGTTTAGAAAAGAAAGGTGTTCCACAGGGAGAGTGAAGTGTGACCACAAATGATTTGAGATAAGATGTGAGATTCTTACTGGAAATGTCAAGGGGAGATTGACCCTCCATGCTGGAGGTTTTGCGTCGTCTGAGTACTGTGTAGATTTACGATATGTTTTAAATTGTATTTTGTTTCTAAGACCAGTTTTATTGGTTTATTTTCTTGTGGAAAGGCTCATAGTGGTTGCAGAGCTTATCATACTTTGGCTAACAATAAAAAGAGAAATATTCTGAGCTGGCAGGTGTGTTAAGAGAAGCTGATGGGTGAATTCCTCAGTCAGAGTTTCAGTTTCCCCAGAGTTCACTGAGTTGATGTTTTGTAGGGATCAAACCCTGGCTCAGACTTTTGATGGGGCTTCCTTCTATCTAGACCTTGAACAGGAAGGAATTGCTTTGGGAATGGAAAAAATATTTAATGAGTGTGTTGTTTGATTTAATACACTGATGGAAAGTGGAAATAATTTTGCTCTGTAGGTTTTACATTGGTTATATTTAGTAATCTACAACTTCTTCCACTTTTGCGGGTCAATTTTTGGAGGTGAGAGGAAGCCGGAGAACCCGGAGAGAATATACAAACCCTGTACAGAACAAGACTCAACCCTTGAATCTTCTTTCTGTGATGCAACAGCGCTACCCACTGCAACATTATGCTGCATTAATTATATTTGATGATGTGTATTTTTTACCACAAAATACTGTTTCTTTTATTGTTGTATGGGTCAGTGAAACTACTTTCTATTTTGTGGAATTTTTATTTGTCAGACATGAGCCTGCCTAGCAACCTTCTACAAGAAGAAATGAGCAGCTTTCACAGGTTTCAGATCATGTGATGAAAACTCCTCCATATTTTTTCATATTGCATTGGACAGTATGTCTCAGAAAATGGAAATACATACACACAAAATATACAAACATTCTGAGAGCAGCTGCTCTGTCACCATGTGCAAAAGCAAACATGCCTGCAGTTTTAGCTTACAGGAAATGTATAACCTCTGTTATACATTTTTTAACATTCTTGCTTGAGGTATTACATTAGCACAAGCCCTAATATATTCGTATTTACACACTCATATCCATACACAGATCGTCTCTCTCTTTTACACTTACTAACACGCACTCAAAAGAGTGTGTATTGACCAAACCGGCCAAGGCGGATTACCGCCCTCCAGAGTCTGGGTTTTGCCCGGAGTTTCTTCTGCAATGAGGGAGTTTTTCCCTCGCCACTGTCGTTTATGCTCTCGAGGGTTCAGCTGGGTTTCTCTGTTCAAGCGCTTTGAAATGTATGATGATGAGATTAAGCGCTATATAAATAAAGGTTGTGGATTTATAGAAAAGAGTGTAGCATTTGGTGTTGTGTTACTCTCTGAATTGCCCATTGAATATGGGCTCCCATACCAGAACATCTTCTATGTTCTGTTGGATGACCAGAGGGGAATTTGAAGTACATTTATCTCAAAGCCACTGGCTTTGGATCCAGTCGTGAAAGAGCTGTCTTTGATGTATTGCCAATATCTCAACGAGCGGCAGGATTTTAATCTACTTCTATTTTCTAATTTGACAAGTCTGTGACAATCAAAGAGTTGATAAGAAGACTTAACCAGCATTGAGGTAGGTCATCTGAGCCATCACAGCAAGACTCTTACTGCAGAGCTGCACCACAAGACATGGGCTTTATATGAAATGGGTACATATCAATTTACTCAGAGTCAAACCACATTATTTTTTCTATCAGCAGAAATGAACAGAGACTCGAGGACACTCACTGATAAGCTAGCTTTAAATATATCCAGGGTTGTATGTAATAGTTAACATACTGCAGGTTAAGAAATATAATGTATCCTTTTTAAAGTAACAATGTTTACCATTGTTACATGGAACCTTTTTCCATCTTCAAGCTGCTTTCTTTCTTTGGTTTCTATAGCTTGAAAAACTCATAATATAAGCTGTTTGGGTTTTTTTTGCTAGTCTTACAACTGGTCTTTAAATGAGCTGTAAGATCTGTGGTTAAGGAGTACAGAGGATTAAAGTCATTAGTATAGGATACACAACACAGGAATTACACTGTGAACAATCTTTAGATGCCCTCTGTTCACTGAAAAGACAAGATGACATGCAGCCAATACTTCACTGTTAATGTGCCTGATAATGACTTCTCCTCCACAGCAGAGGAAACATCATCTGTGTCCTCATCGTAATTAGGATTGTTGTTGTCCATGTTGTGTCGCATGTTGTTCATTTTTTAGGGCCATATCCTTTTCCAGTGGACATTGGAGGCCCCTTTCTCTACTTTAGGACTTCAGGAGCCTGTAGATTGAAAGGACAGAACAAATTTGGTGGTGCCCTTGGCTGAAGGAAGCTTAAGCAGAGGCACTAAATGGGCCAGCCTGCTGAACTGATTGACCAGGGTGAAGATGACAGTGTGACTATGGCACATGGCAAGCTGGTGACAAATTCCAGGAAGATGTGGGACAAGAGGACAAGGGGGTCAAGGGGCAGAAACTTTGGCAGGGTTCCTGTTAATGTTACCCCTCCTGATGATGTAACCAGGTAGGACACAGAAAAGACATGAAACATTTCTTGGCCTATAAAAAGAGCAAGTTTTGAACAAGCCTCTGGAGAGGTGCCCGGACATGATGAACATGTTGATAGAGTGTGGGATCCTGATGGCTGCAGTAGATGGGCATGACACAACTGGTGTGCGAAAGTAGAGAGCTTGGAGATGAAACTCACCAGTATCCCTCCACCTAGTTGTGAGTCTGACCTTTTGTTGGACACCAGGTGACAAAATGGTTGCCATAGCCACAGTAGAGGCAGCAATCACCTCGTTGACATTGTTCCCTCTCCACAGACGTGAGCCTGGTGTGACCCACCTGCATGGGCTCATCCTCCTTCCTCTGCAAATGAGTCTCAGCCCCTGTGTTCACAGGAAGAGGGAGGATCTGGAACAAAGTGTGTCTCTCTTTTTGCCTTGCTGTATGAATGATCCATCTGGGAAGTCAGCTCTGTTAGCCTATCCAGGAAGTGGGTAGATCGAAATAAACAACTCCCTACTGAACATACTTGTCCAAGCCTGTCATATTCTGCCATATTCCACCTACTCCGACTGAAAAAATCAATGACGTACTCCTTGACTTTCCGTCCCACCTGGCCCAGACCTATTAATCTGCCACTTAACACCTTGCAGAACATCTGCAGAGAAGGCTTGGAAAGACAAATGGGCTGGCATGTGTCATTCCCATTCCACTGTTTCCCATAGGTGAGTTTGACCCGTCAGGTGGTGGATAATCTTTCAGGTGTCACGTGGCAAAGGTGAGCAGTTGCAGGGCAAGAACAATGGAACAATTTGGGATGAATGGGTAACAGTCTACCGGATTTCTAGGGTAGCATTTAGGGGTTCCCACCCAGGGCTCCAGTAGGGGCTATAGCGGAAGGGGAATGGGAATCGAAATGGACATGGAAGCTGGAAGTGTCAGATCCTGGGCACTGAGTGTGGCATTTGTGACTATCTAGAGGGAATTGATTAGCCAATGCAGCCAAGAATTGCTCGTGATTAGCGACTCCTAGTTGGACATTTGTGATGAGAGGGGAGGGCAGAGCTTTATGGTGTAGGAGTGTTTATGCCATTTCAAAGCGGTTCTGCGTGGATGAGGAGTATGTTGGATGTATTTGATGGCCAGATGGTAAAGTTAGGGATATGGCAGTAGGATCCAAGTACAGCACTGATGGGTATGTGCTAAATTTTCTTCAGTCAGGCTCTCATGAGAAATATGGCACACAAAATAGATGTGAAACAGACTGAATACGGGAAAGGCAAAGCAAACTCCTAATTGGGGTCAGAAAGGCAAAGAAAAATCAAAGACGGGGATTGAATGGGTATCAGGGAATAGGCAGGGTCAAAATCCGTAGAACATGATCTAATCCAAGAACAGGTAAGGTCAAAATTAGTTTTCCACTGTAAATGACTGGAATTATTTGCAACAGGACTAAAGGCTTAATTCATTCCTCTCTGCATCTAAAAACTCCTTAAAGACAGTTGTCCTAGAGCACTGTACATACTTTTAGCACTTACCGTTATGTGTCACTATGGGTTTTTTGTGCATTGTGGTCAATTGTTTGTTTTTGTTTTTACTGTCTTCATGCCTCTTATGCTGTCTCTTGGCCAGGTCAACCTTGTAAATGAGACCTGGGTCTTGATTTACCTATCAAATCAAATCAAATCAAATCAAATCAGGAAAGCTGTTAATTGCTGTAAAGTCATGCAAAGAATGAAGAAACAATCAAACAGTGACTGAGTGATAGGGAATTGTTTAAGAGGGGAAGACATGATTGTGGACCAGAAGCTGCTGCTGCAACAGATTAGTGGAGTTGAGGAAGGAGTGACTTTTAATTTAAACAGGTGTGGAGGAAGAAGGTAGGTGGAAAAATACTGGGAACCTGACGTGAATGATGTGGAGAAAGCGCACACATTGACAGCTTGTGAGTGTTTTTTAACTGATGAGCAACCTTGTACTAACACTGCCAGTCCAAGTATCAGTGCTAAAGTCAAAGGTGTGATTGTTGGCTGGGAATCTCATATTTGACCCCTAGTATGCTCAGAATATGAGAGAGTCATGGGAATTTGTGACGTAGTTGTAACTCCCACTGTTAGTATCCTCTGCATGCAGTGTTTTGCTATTTCTATAATATCAAATGCTTGTATCAAAGGAACTACTTTGCATAAAATTTTCAGGTTTGCAGTCTGTGTGATTTAATTATCACCTACATTAAAATTTTTCCAGACTACCAGTGTTGATCATCCTTCATCTATTTGCTCAACTAGAAGTTAATGTCAGGTTGCCATAAAGCCCTCAGTGTGATGAAATCAAAGTAATATTAGGAGCAGAAGACCACAAATCAAGTAGCAGACCGATTTTCATAGAACATCTCATGGTGCAGTCACTGACTTTTCACAGTAGACTCCGGGATTGAAGACAAACCTACATTTCCCCAGAGCTATGAACCTGGGTGTGCATTGTTTCTTCTATTTGTTGGCCCTGTAACGGAATGTTCAGGGTGTATCCTGCCTCTCCCCCAAAGTCAGCTGGAAGATGGATGGATGGATGAATGCAAGCAAATAAACAAAAAACAGGGTGACTAAAAGATGATTAGCTAGGACTTTCACAAAAGAAAAAGTCAGAGAGAAGATGGAAACACATGTTTTTTTATTGCCCGTGGTGTGGGTTAACTGCTGCTGTCTGGATCTTTACGGCTCTGGGTTTGTACACTAATAAAGGCAGACTGGACAGAGAACAAAAATAGAGCATTTCAGTGCACTCATTTCAAAGGCGCTTTGCCTCCCTCTCAGTCGCTGTGAGAGGGAGGAAGATTGTCTGTCCAGACAGCCATCTGCCACTCATCACTCTTTTGGCTGGTGCATTGTGGAACACTGCTGTGGGATTTTTGTTTAAGCAAACCAAGTATGAGTGGAGAAAGAGAATGAAAGGCAGAGGTGAGGGGAAGCCAGACACAGGCCTTTAACAGAGAATAAACATAATGACAGTTGAAGGCTGGGATGTCCGACCACAGCAGAGTTTTTAGTCAGTGCTGGTCTTTGTAATTGAGGTGTTATAAAAGCTTAGTGCCAAAAGCAATTTGCTTTATAATGCCTGCTCATTGAACAGACAGAGTATTCTGCTCAAATTTATACAAGTAGAAAGCAGACTTGTAAAAACCGTACTGACAAAGAATGTAATTGTTTTCGTCCTTCTCCGTGACTGTGGGTCTGCAGGAAAATTGTTTGTGGAAATGACGTAACCAGGTTGGACTCCTTATCATTATGTCCATGTCATGTGACTTTTCACTATAAATTCACCATCAGGTCAAGCACTTAATACCTAATAATGCCCATCTGCCACTTTGTGAGATATGAACTCGGAATGGATTACCATTTCACTTGGTGTTGGTGTATATTTACTGGTTCTCTGATTTGTCCTTTATCGCCATTGTTAATTCAAAGTTATCAAATATTGTGTTTTATGGACATGCCTACTAACAAGAAAAAACTCCATTACACAAGCAGTTAAAAACAGGGTGGTAGTGACTCTCCCATTGAGTCTACAAGCAGAGCCTAAGCTTTAAGACTCGATCTACAAATGACTCACTGAACCAGCCTTGCAATTGTGTCTCCGCTTACTCTAGGGAATCTCTTAGTGATCGGTCCACATCCAGGTAACAGCCATCTTTTTTACACAAATATTATTTTAAAATGCAACACCTCTGCCAGTTTTGCAGCTGCTTTAGAAGATGTTTGTCATGTGTCCAATCCTCAGTAGTCAGGCCTCTCCAGGTCCAGCACTCTGAAGTATGAAGGAAAGAACACAAAACATTTGGAATTATTAACTCTCTCTCCTTGACCCACTTCCCAGGGTTACTCACCAGCCAAGACGAAAAAGTCCACCGGCCAAGCATACTAACTGGCCAAATTAATTATTTGTCTTTATGTGCTCCATATACGTTAATATCTATGCTATATATGTATATATAGAGAGAGAGAGGAAGAGAGAGAGTGATTTTGATTTTAAAAATCACGTTTATTCATAAAAGCCAAAGATTCACTCAAAGAGGAGTTCACATCTCAAAAAGAAACAGTACTGTGTGTTTCCTGAACAAAGAACACATGTAACTTTTTAACATTTAAAGAGAGAGAGCAAGAGAGAGAGAGAGAGAGAGAGAGAGAGAGAGAGAGAGAGAGAGAGAGAGAGACAGAGAGAGAGAGAGAGAGAGAGAGAGAGAGAGAGAGAAAGGAGATTGAATAAATACATACACTGTAAATACATACAGTGTCAACTGTGGGCAGGTCCCAAGACAGGGTCAACTGTAGGCCAGTTCCAAGCCAGGGTCAACTGTATGCTGGTCCAAAGCCAGTGTCAACTGTAGGCTGGTCCAAAGCCAGGGTCAACTGTAGGCCGGTCCCAAGCCAGGGTCAACTGTGGGCAGGTCCCAAGACAGTGTCAACTGTAGGCCGGTCCAAAGCCAGGGTGAACTGTAGGCCAGTCCCAAGCCAGGGTCAAATGTAGGCCGGTTCAAAGCTAGTGTCAACTGTAGGCCAATCCCAAACCAGGATCACATGTAGGCCGGTTCAGAGCTAGTGTCAACTGTGGGCCGGTCCAAAGCCAGGGTCAACTGTGGGTCAGTCCCAAGCCAGCATACATGCAGAGGGTTGCAGCAGGGGGGTGCTTTGTGCATGCTAGCATGTAATTATGTAATTTTGGCTGTGACAAGGCCAGATTAATTTGTTTCTGATGTGGCATTAAATTTTGCATGATGCCTTGGTTATCTTTTAGCTGCTACATCAGTTAGTAAAAGTTTCCTCTCATGCCACACCTTCTTCTTCGGAATATGGAATGTGCTGTGGGAACAGATCTGACCACATGTACACTCCCATTGCAGCCATACCGATTGAGGGTTTCTTGTTTCACAAAATAATTACTTTCAGAGCAGTGATCTGGTGTCAGGCTTCTTTCTGTACACTGTGAAGAACATGAGGTAGTTCATCCTTTATTCTTTTACCAAAAGCAGAACAAGTAGCAAGTCAGTTCACTTAAAACATAATCAACACTAACCCCGTCCTCTTATGGTCAGATTAAAGCAACATTGGACAGAGAAAGTTGTTTTATTGCAGCTGTATTTTATTTATTCTGAGGCAGCTTTGGAAAATTGGAACGACTCAGTGGCAGTGGAAAGCCAGTTGGATTGTAACAGGAAATAACCAAAGGGAAAAACGAGTAGCTCAGACTTAGAATGTAGTCCTTCATAATGCAATTGAAGAAAAGTTTGGTTTGTGTATATCTATACATACTGTATATACACACACACACACACACACACACACACACACACACACACACACACACACACACACACACACACACACACACACACACACACAGTCACGCCCAACTAGTCATGGCGCATCTGCCAGAAGAAATCACATGAACAATGTGGTGTAAGGCATCAGTTCCAATGGCGGTCGTTGTTAACCCGGGCCTCGACCGATCCGGTATGGCAGTCATAGATTTGATTTACAATTTGGCCAAATTTTTCCCACGGATGCCCTTCTTGACACAACCCTCTGTATTTATCCGGGCTTGGGACTGGCACAATGAAACACTGGCTTGTGCCCTCTTTCGGCTACATGAATGTGACAAAAGCAACTCTTTTGTGCATATTAATGAAATAATCATGAATATTAGGTTCCATTTCTACCAACATATCTTAGTTTGATTGTGATTGAAATGAAATAACTTGATGTACTATGTGTTAAGTACATAATGATGTGAGGTTGGACAAGGTCTTGGAGTTCAATAGGGAGCTGAGTCAGCAGACATGGAATCTCGAGACTCAGGTAGGCTAAAATATTTGGCGTTTGAGCTGACAGTGGGAGGTTCCAACCCACCTCATGAGCACTGCTGAGGTGCCCCTGAGCAAGACACCCCCCGCCCCCGCCCAGGCTGCACACCAAGATGGAGGCTGCCCATCACTCTGCTGTGTATACATTGCATGCCTAGAGGACCGCTGTATATACGTATATATGCAGTGGTACCTCTACTTACGAAATTAATTGGTTCTGGAAGATATTTCGTAAGTAGACAATTTTGTAAGTAGAGATGCGTTTTCCATGCAAATGCCCTAATTCGTTCCAAGCCCCCAAAATTCAGACATAAATGTTTCATAAAACATAAAGCATAAAAATGCATTAGAAGATGTCACAAATACATGTTACAATAGGATTATTACACAATAAATGAGAGTTGTGCATAACATAAAGGTTAGAGTAAAGAATAAAAATGATGATCATTTACCTTTTAACTGCTGTCTTCATTGTTTTTTGCCCTCTTTGGTTCATGTGTTCTTGCCTCACCATGAACAACAGAGTGAATTCCAGCCCTCCTTTTGAACTTCTCCAACCACCCACGCAATGCCTTAAACTCCTTAAACTTCCTTTTGCTTTAATAACGTGGTGATTGTAGATGCATTACAGCCTTATTCTTTAGCGAGATCAACTAAACGCATCTCTTTTTCAGGCTTTTCTATTATCTCTTGCTTTATTTGTATGGGTTAGGGTTAGGGTTAGGGTTAGGGTCTTTTCTTTTGCTCTTTTCTCTGTCACTTTCTTGGGGTCCATAGTGAATACTCAAAAAGTTAATATATTTACGGAAAACTATCAGAACACGTCACGGGTCGATGGCAAAATGACGAGGACGTTGCATAGACACCTATGCAGCGTGTGCATGGACATGCGCATGCAGCATCCTTAGTCAATGAGGGTCCTTCCCATTGGCTAAGAGGTCCCTCTTAGCCAACGGGATGTCAGGATGCTAGGTAATAGCCAATGGCAGAGCAACTATAAGAATATTGCGTTCAGGAACCTTTGGTAGCAGCCCATACCGTTATTTTTACCTTTCTTAACTCGAAATTTCTTTCATAAATAGAGGCAATATTTTCCTGTTGAGGCGTTTCGTAAGTTGAAAATTAGTAGTAGAAAATATATAGCAGAAAGTATATAGTAGAAAAAAAAATCATATTAATTTGAGTAGTAAGATGTGAGGGGAAGGTTGAATCCAAAGCTACAGAACTAACCACTGTGACTCCTCAATGTAGATGTAATTCGATATAAACAAATGACTAATAGTGGCAGAAATCTCATTTGTTCATCTCATACCAAGCACTCTAAGAGGGAGTGTAACGTTGACACTGACTAATGAACGAGTCATTTTGAAGAGGCTTTGTTTATGACAGTAAGATGAACAACAATCCACAGAATCATAAGAAGAGCAAAGGTGCAATCAGAATAAGATGTGTGTCAAGTTGAAGATAGACATGAGATAAAATAAATCAGAGATGACTTTCTGCATTTTGAAAACTCACTTCTCAATCATGAATAAACATTAGGAAAAGAAATTAGAACACATTATTCAAAGCAATGCAGTGATAACTATTAGTTCATCCAGGGCTACGATGCTAACAGCAGCTGCTAATTTCTAATTCAGACCACTTTAAATGGAATTTAAAACCAGACTTACACTGTTGGAACATTATATGTCATCTTCCTACAAGGCTTCCCCTCCAGTTTTTAAGCCTACAACACCAGTATTGACTTCTCTGTCTGAATTGTCATGTCTAAATTAAAAATAGAGACATCTGAAAATTAATCAAAGCAAGATCTTTAATCCTGATCTACTCTTCTCTTGGCAGCTGCTCTCATTATTTTCTATGTAGAAATACTGAATGGTATCTGTCAGGTATGTGTTTGGATAGCTCAATTCATTTGTTTTTCTTCTTTCATGTGTTGTCATATCATCCTCAGACCCCAGCAGAAAAGGAATTAAGTAGTTGCTGAATGCGTTCTCCATTGTGCTTCATCCATTTGCTTCTGTCACGTTGCTTTTGCATTTCTTTTATCTTTGTTATGTCCTCCTCACTCCTGTGTGTGGGTGGGGGGGGCAACCTGACTGGTTTCATTAAGGTTTGCTCTGAGCTGATGGACCATTGTTGACAGCTGAGACACACACAGTCCATTTCAGCCTCTGAATCACTGTTTTGCCTTCCTTTTCTCTCATATCATCCTTCTGTTCTTCTTTTTTCAATAATCATATTCAATTTTTGATTAAAAAAGAAGATAGAAAAAGAAAGAAAATGAGATATGTGCTTATTTTCTCCACCAGTGCAGTCCTGTATTTACCTGTGTTTGTTGGAGGATGAATTTACATGAAATCTGGTGGCAGGAATGTGTATGTTGAGAATCTGAATAAAGGAGTAGATCCAAGAGACCATTTTTCCTTTGTTTAACAAGAATAATTAATTTAACAAGATTAATTTTAGGTAACTATTCAACTTTGCACTGAAACTTTATGAGGGGTGGGACCAGTCAAGGTAAGACATATGTTCAGCCTTAACTGAGATACGCCGAGTCATGTTTTAGTCGTTTATGCTTGTACCAGGTAGTCTTCATCATTGCTCCCTCTAGCATTTTGATCTGTTTCTACTAGACATCTGAACAAGTGTCAATCTTCTTGTTCTTGTCAGATTGTAAGCTTTTTTTCTTGGCCAAGCAAAGATGGCCATTTATCTAAGCAGGGGGAAAAAGGCTGAAGGTTTGTCTGACTGCAGTGCAGAAGCCATTTTAAGAAGAATGTGCCAAGCAAGAATCAGAATCGATTTTAACTATTTCAGAGCTATGAATGATTTAGACACTTTTACGAACCTATGGCAGAAAAGGAATTGAGTGGTTGCTCAGTCAGGGTTCAGTCAGTGGTTGGTTTAATTCACATATATTTTGCTTATGTTCCTATATCTCCCCACCTATGTATTTGAATAAGCTCACTTGAAAACCTCATGCTGTCACGCTTTTAACTCCACCCATTACCTGTCAATCAAGCTCCCAATCAATCACAGCACATCTACCAGAAGGAATCATGTGAACAAGACCTCCTGAGAGCATCGTGGAATTAAATAAACAGTTGTCACCACAAAAAAATACTCTATATTCTGTGTAATGTCCACTGACATATAATGCAGACACGCTGTATACAAGAAAACATTTGTTTTCTTGGCCGGCATCTCTGGAAGTTGGGGCCGCCAGCCGAGTTAGCTCCGGTCTTCAAATTTGTCCATGTCTCTCACTTACAGAGCCGTTTTGGCTTTGTCAAACATAGAGGTTTATATTCTGATTATGACAGACCTCACGTTGTCATGTGGGGAACCCCGATGCTTTATTCACTAGGACCGAACTCACGAAGCCGGCGTCTACCCGGATGGCCGGACCGTAAAGCCAATGCGACCTTCGTCTCTCGTTCGTCTGTCCCACACACATTGAGCCGTCACAGCTTTGTCGGACACAGCGGTTTTGTTGTCATGTGACGGCGAAGAAAAAAAGAAAACAAACGAAGTCTGATATTATTGTTTTACTGGGAATTACCATGGGTTCCCACTAGTATTACATTATTGGTTCTTGAAATGTGAGTTCCTGTTTGCGTGTATCTCTTTGGAATTGTGTATCAACGTGACTATCCTCTATTTAAACTTTTATGAATAAACAGGATTTTTAAAAATCAAAATTAAATCTTTTTCTTCGTCTTCTTCATCTCCTCCTCCCCCTCCTGCTCCTTCTGCACCTCCGCCTCCTCCTCCTTTGGGTATGTCCCATTAGGGGTCACCACAGCTTGTCATTCTTTTCCACCAATGGCCTCACCACTGTCTCTAATGCATCCATCATGGCTGTCCTCACCACTGTCAGTAATCCATCCATCATGGCTGTCCTCACCACTATCTCTAATCCAACAAGTAATCTAATAACTGCTAAAAGAGAGCAATCACTTACTCCACTGCTGCTATGGATGTCAACAAAGACAGAAACCCACAAATCTGTGTCCTCTAGTCGTGAGTGGCTGTGTTAAAGTTCATAAAGGCTTATCGGAGAGAGCTGCCACTCGTCTCTCACTTTTTTCACTCCCTCCTCTTGTGTCTCTCTTCTTGCCACCTGAGTTGAGAGCACAGGAGCCAACAACAGAGAAGTCAAGGCAATAGGCATTCAAAGAATGAATCATTGATGGTCAAGAGCCGTAATTTTAAGGCAGCATAAATTCAAATTCATGTATGGCACAGCTGCGTTTTCTGTCCATTGAAATGAGACTTCTTTCAAGATGTATCGCTCAATTCCATACCAAACATATGAAAACAAATGTATTGGTATTATAAACCAAGCACAGCCATCACAGAGTTCTCCACCAGGGAGCAGCGCATCCCGGTCTGACCCAGAACTGGCGTCGGCATCTTTGGCGGGGAATGTGAATTAATGAATGAATGAATAAATAAATAAATACATAAACTTTATGACTCATAAAGAAAGAAACAGACGAACAAATATCCAACTGTCAAGCATGTTTATCAATCCGTCTTCGACGTGGAGCTGTTATATGTCAGAAAATAGCCGGTTTTAACTCTGTCCATTCTGTGTGTACATGTAGACACGGGTCACACACACTAACGTCACAGCGGCTTTTGTCGCAGGGAGACACCCCCCGGATAGAAAAGGTTTTGGTTACAGCGTCCACACGACAACACAGACCAGCCGTTTTCACAAAAATTCACTTTGGCCAGCATTGTCGTCCCAGATATCTGCGTTGTTGTGTGGATGAAGCGTAACCGCAACAAAAACTTTCGCTTACGCCATATTGTTCACGTGAAAGATGAAACAAAAAGCACATTACTCGGGCAGCAAAGGGGATGAAAATGATATGATGACCTTGACCTCGAGAAAATGAGGTCAAGGTCAAATTTCAACTTTTGTACAGGAACCGGATAAGTTAGAAAGACGAGGGATGTGAGTAAGACCATAGATCAAAGCTAGTGCTTTGATCTATGAGAATAGGTCTAGCTTCGCTCTTTGACCTATGCAAGTAGGTCAGAGTAAAATTTTTAATTCAGGGGTGTCACAGGATGTTGTGTACCTGACAAGTGCGTACACTAGTCAGGTAACACTTTCAGGGTGCCCTGACCTACCCTGGGAGTATGTCAGGGTAAGTCGTAGGATGTTGCAGTCTCTGACTGCCTTGTTATTACTATTACACTTATCTTTTTATTCTCTGCTTTTATTCGTTCATAATAAGTAGATGATTTGTTCTGTAATATATTAATAACGTCAATAATAATTTAATCAAGTGATCACTGTGTCTCTGTGAGACAAAAGTATCCACATCAGTTGTCTTGTCTTTACACCCACTTGGTTGCTCTAAACATCTCATCTGTTCGAACTAGTGCTGTCAGACGATTAGAAAAATTAATCTAATTAATTACAGGATTTGTAATTAATTAATCTAATTAATCGCATTTTAATCTCATACCTGCTAAATGCTCCCAAATAAAGACTTTGAATTCTAGGACATTACAAAATTGTAGTGCATGACTAATCAATTACCAATTAGGCCAGGTGCATTTCTCAAAAATGCAATTAAATTCAGTTAAATAAAATAAATACAATTCAGAAATAAAATAAGGCTGAGTCTCAAATAGGCACATAAGCAGACTCTCAATCAAAATGAATACTAAAGCTGATTCAATACAGCAATTCAAAATGAATAGTATAACATGCCTCTAAATAAGGCAACCTCAATAGCAAGATGCCAATAAGCTTTCCTTTAAAAGGGTAATCTAACGTTCAACTCTGTCCTTGACATGTTTGGCATTTAAATGATACGTTAGGCTGGAGCTGTTTCGGTGATATGAAAATTCTCTTCTACAAAAGGTACAAATAATAATAATAATAATAATAATAATGATAATAATAATGATAATAATAATAATAATAATAATAATAATAATAACAATAATAATAATAATGGATTAGATTTATATAGCACTTTCTCAAAGACTCTTTACATCGGATCCATTATTCATTCACTCCTCCTTCATACTTGATGGTAAGCTACGTGTGTAGCCACAGCTGCCCTGGGGCAGACTGACGGAGGCGTCTACAGCGTAGATTGGAAGCGCAGAATCACTGCGTTTTTGTTGATAGTCCAGTCTTTGTTCTTTTTATAAATAAACTTTCCGCCCAAAGGTCCGAGTGGGCGTGCCTCGCTCTCCTGTCGAGTCCATCTCTGTTGTCAGTCACCCTGCTTTTGACTAGTGGCGCAGGTACGAAGTGACATGCCACTGTTCATTGACTTGCCACTCACGATTAATTGCTTTAATTTTTATAGCGCGTTAATTTGCAGCGTAATTAATTAATCTAATTAATGCATTAAAGTGACAGCCCTAGTTCGAACCAATATAAACAGTCTTGTACGAAATGAGGCTTCTTCATGAGGTCATGTGTGGTGTATCGTAATAATACAGTGTGGTGTGTGTTGCACCATTACATCCTGTGAGCTTGCACCGTGTATATGATTAAGATTTAACTCCTGTGGTCTGGGTTCAGCCTTATGGGAACAAACAGAATGCAAAAATAAAATAAATGTTACTGTAAGTCCAGGTATCTCAGTCCCAAAAAGGGATCCATCAACACAACAAATATACAGTCGGAATGGGAACAAAAGGAGGAGCAGAGCTCGAGAACAGGGAGAAACAGACCCTGGTATGAGGAGGACTGGGGAACAGATGCTCACAAACTCACTGCTGAGAGAGGAAGAGTGCATGGACTAAATACAGACCAGCACAGCAGGGACAACATGAAACAAGGCAGTCAGAGACTGCAACATCCCGTGACACCCCTGAATTCAAAATTTTACCCTGGCCTACTTCCATAGGTTAAAAATCAAAAGCTAGAGCTCTGACCTACTGTCATTGATCAAAGCACTAGCTTTGATCTATGGTCTTACACTGGCCTTCTCCCTCGTCTTTCTATCGTTTCCAGTTCCTGGGTGCACAAAAGTTAAAATTTGACCTTAACATAGTTTTTTCAAGTCAAGATAATCATCTCATTATTAGGGGCGGCAGTGGCTCAGCGGTAGAGCAATCCTCTTGAAGACAGGATCGCCCAGCCATCGGGGGTTCGAATCCCGCTGCTGCCAGAACATCCAACCAGGTGTGAGTCAACGGTGGGAGGTGTCGGCTCACCTGCGAGGCGCCCTTGAGCGAGGCGCCCTTGAGCAAGGCGCCGTCCCCCCTACAAGCTGCTCAATTTGGGTTGCGTTCCAGAAGCTGCTGCCCGTCACTCTGCCTCCTAATGTGTGTAGTTTGATGTGTACCTGTATGTACTAACTGCATGCTTACAGGCCCCCTTGTGTGCTGTGTTCAGGGGGTCTTTATACTATACTAACCTGAGTGACTATGTAATATCCCTTGCGGGATAAATAGAGTATACTTCTTCATTTCCATCTCCTTTGCCTTCTGAGTAATGTGTTTTGTTTTTCATCTTTCAATCTGCAATGGTCTGAACATACTAACAGACGGACGGACGAACGAACGGACGAACACACGAACACTGACACCTGGGTGATGTTTTGACCCTACAGTGTATATAGCATAAGTGTGCGTAATGTGTCAGGTTCCCTCAGTGCTCAGTGCAAGGCAGTCCAGTCTAGAGGAAGAATAATGGAATCCTTTCACAGGTGGAAGGATCTGGGAATGTTGTTAACGGCTCTTAGGAAGGGGAGGATGTCTCATAGATTTGAAACATTCCTTTGCTCTGTGTTCACCTAAATGGAGCATAAGTGAACAGTGAGGAGCTATCTAGGTCATCCTGGTGAGATATGACTGCAGCAGACTTTCACCTATGGCTCTACTTATAGGTGAAGATGAAAAAGAGGGGTGTTCATACAAAACGCATGCTGTTTGGTTCTGCTCTCAGATTCTCATCTTGTTTGGACACAATCCAGTTTTGGAGGGAATGAAAGAAAGCTTCTTTATTGGGATAAATGGTCTCTACCTCTTCTGCTGTTTACCTTTCCTCTCAACATGAAGTGTAGGCCACCAGGTCTGCAGGGAGCTGCCAGCCCCCCTCATTTGTATTTTCTCTTCAGTTAAAAATTTGTTGAGATGGAGGCTTCACCCAACAAAAAACCTTCAGATACTGAACAATATATCATGCAAATGTCTTATTTTTGTGTTATTATTTTAATTTCAGCTACATAAAGCTGTGTATTTTCTGCCTAAATTTAAAAGCTTTGTCTGAGTTTCTACACAGCCTGACTCCACAATAAATAATAGGCTGGTGCTAGAGGCAAGAACCCCTGCAGCAAAATCACATTTATAGAGTCTTCAGACAGCATACAGTAAAGCAAATTGTGGATGTGACAGAGTATTGTATAAAATATGGTTTATACCGTCCCTATGCGCTGCATGTGGTTGGCAGCATTGAATTATGGGCACATAACAATCCTATTGGTCTCAGCTGGATAAATCCTATTCTGCTGAAAGCTACAGGAAACAGAGCTGGAACACACGCTTCATATTCTGCCTCTGACATATTCACATTCGTGCAGAGTAAATTTGATGTTCCACTGCTGCTCCTTCTTGTCTCCAGATTCCTGCTTTTCTTGCTTCTTTCCATTTTAGGCATTAAACAACTCAAAGGTCAGGTCGCACCATTGTGATATCACAGGACAGAACAGCTTGTAAGAGCACAGCTTGTTTTTTTCTTCTCCCTTCCACTTGCAGAGTGTGAATCATGAACACATTTGCTTTCCACATGCCTGGAGCCAAGAGATTTCAGCATAGCCTCTGGTTAACCCCGTAGGAATGTGAGCGCTCATTTGTGTTTAGGACAAATGCTATCTTTGCAATTTTTAGTACCGCTGCATTATAATCATGGTTCTGTTGGTTTCCCTTTGACTCCTTTTTCTGTCTTTTTCTTTCTGTTTTGTCTTCTAGGCTTGGCGACTGTGGTCAAAACTTTTCTGTGGTCAAAAATGGCTGCTCCTCCTCTCCCCTGTCTTACTGCTCTTCATCACCATCTTTCTAATGACGGTGACTCTCCCCCCTCCTTTGCCACCTGCTGAAGTTGACCGACGATCATCCCGTGCCTTGAGCTCTGCTGTCAAGTTCAGATCCAGGCCCAGGGTGGTGGAGCTCTCTCTGGACATTTCCTTTCAGCAGCCACCGGCTCGCATCCACCACAGGACCTCAAGCGCTTGGAAAGAGACTTCTAAACATTCAGCACTCGCTAAACCCGCTGGCGCTAACAAAAACAGCATCAGGGAGAGCAGACACGCAGGCCTGCACAGAAATAAACACAAAGGCAAAGGCATTGCTTCCACAAGAGAAGAGACAGTAGACGCCATCCGGCACCCAACCAGTCATCACAGTCTTAGTCTCCCAGAGTTCACAGACGACATCGCAGCGCCAAGGCATAGAATTAAGACAAGCAACCACAATGCTGCGGCAAAACACACTGTACAAACATATATTCATCCTGAAAGGAATAAATCCACAGCAGCATATATCCCTGCTCCAGCAGGTCTCGAAAGCAGAGTTCCAGAAAGAGGCGGCAGCTGGAAGGACAGACACAGAAACAGGAAAGCAAACATAAACTTTCGTGGAGTAAGGTTGAATGAAGGTGCAAGTCCACCTGAACAACACCAGACTGCAGGAAAACACAGACAGTTCCCAGTAAACTCTGACAGAATTGCTAAAGAGCAGCGGGCTGTGAAAGTGTTCTTCAGGGATCTCAGAAAACACTATAATCTCTCACAGGATCCCCCTGAAGCCAAGAAGAATCCTGGGTCACTGGACGACAGAAAGGCTTTGTCCAAACCTGAGGCGGCAATAAAGAAACACAACAGCGGCTGGTGTGTGAGCCTGACAGAGCAAGACTTCCCAGAAAGTGACCTCAGGAGAGTCAGGATTACTCCACGTCACCATCGTCTTCCTTGGTTAAGCGACGACGACATCCACAAGATGCTGCTTCTGGCTGAGGGTGAGGTGGTCAGTAAGAACAAGGTGCCTGCACATGGACAGGTGCTCCAGGTGGCACTGGATCCTCCTGCACGCCAGGTACAGTCTGGCTGCTATTCATTACACAGTGAGGGCACATTAATGAAGTAGCACAACATGACAGGACAAGTCTTTTCATTGGTCCTCTCAGCCATGCATATGGACCATCCTCACAAAGTAAAGTCAGTGCGTTGGCACAGCAACAAATCATTGCTGGATGCAGAGATTTGCAGCTCTGCTACTCCTCTCCCATTCTGGGCTCAAACTACAGAATTTTGGGAATGATGCAATCTGGATTTGATAAAGAGGAGAAATGTGGCCTGAGACAGATATTCTGTTTACAGTCAATAAAAAAAATCACACAGAACCCTGGAACATGAGCCCAGCATTAGATACTCAGTTCTTTACGAGGATTAACGGATTAAATGCATATTTTTTTTCTGGCTAAAATTATCGATGTATTTTAAATTGAGTATTGCTTGTATACAGAGGGGTGGGGGGCGTTAAATCATGAAAAATAAGCTGTCAACAAGCCTAATTCTTTTTTAAGTTAATGATAAACCCTATGAGCCTAAATTCCGAACAATTGAGCGTTCATGAAACATTTCATTTACTGTGCTCGCCACAATATGGAAGGTGAAGAAGGTGTCCTAGGCGGCAGGACCATGGAGATGGCAACATAGCAAGAAGATTTAGTCTGATGCTAATGGTCAATAACATTAACACCCTGACTGTAATTATAGACAGGGTTGTCTCCCTCTAGGGAACTAATGATGTATTGGGTCTCCTGGGGATAGCTGGTGCTCAAGTATAAGTTGGGACTAATGCTGGCCGAGTTAGGTTTCTCTGCTGAAGCGCTAACTGACGCTAACGCTAAACTCTGAATGTTTTGCTATTGGATGCTAACTGTTGGTGGAGTTAACTGAGAAACTTACTAAAATAAAACAGAGTAATCAAACATAAAGGGGCGTGTCAGATTTTTGATAACCAGGAAATGACATCAGTGTGGTGGAACACCTCAGTGGATTAAAGCATGGCTTAGCCTCTACACCCCCAAGAGAAAATTAATTCAACAGAGGACGAGATGTAAAAACCAGAGGGGGAGATGATCCCCCATTCCCCCCAACAAATAACACCTTTCCTCTATGGGTGTATATTGAAGCCATATGTATCTTATCCATCCTTTACACAGAGCTCCATTGTCATTATGTTCAGCACACGTCAGTCCTCTACAGTCAACCCTCTGCGTTACCTAACCTGCAGTCCTCATCAAATGGTCTCATTTACTCAAGTCTCATGAACAGTACATGTTGTAACTTTTTTTTTTTTAGAAAACTATGAACATTTTATTTTATGAACAAACGTACGTGTTTGTAGGCTCCTATCTCACCCAATAGACTTCAGGCTGATGTCAACAGACAGGAGTAATGCAGATGGATTCCTTTTGTCTTTTAAACGTCACTACCAAATGCTGAAAAAACTGCATATTATTAGTGTATTGCTGTGTGGACAGTACTTGAATCTCATGTCATTGGTCTGCCAGTAGATTTCCATACTGCACAGGAAATCAATATGAATCTCTGACTTATGTTCATAGATGGTGGGTTTAAGTATGCATGAGCTGTAGTTAGTGCTCTACTGCTAGGAAACATGTTATATGGTTCTTTAAAGGGGGGCACGATGCAGTCCATTCTATTCTAAGCACCACAACTGCATATCTGAACTCTGGCTGGACGAGCACGGAACTGGTGTCATTAATAACATGATTGCTAACACATTATTCCTTTGATTGGTGATCACTCTGTAATAGTAAGTTAAGTATATTTTATTTGATATGATTTGGGTATATTGTCTAGTATAAAATGCTTTAAAGATGAAAACTGAGAGGGTTACATTTATTTTTACATCCCATCAGCCATCACTGCTGAAGGATTCATTTCAGCATGAACCCGGACACAGACATCCAGAGACTCTCGGCGAGCGCTGCCAGCGAGGACTGTGCTCCCTGGTCAAACGCACCGATGACTGGTTTGAGGTGTTCGCGTTCCACCTGGACAGGGTGCTGGGACTCAACAGAAGTCTCCCAGCGGTGCTCCGAACTTTCCACAGTACCGTTTTACCCTATCGATACCTGAGTGGAACACCTAGACCAATAGTGTGGTGGGATCCTGACATCCAGCACCTAACTGACCGAGATAACGACCAGAACTCAGTACCCCTCAGCTGGCTGCAGTACCAGGAGCTGCTGGGAGCCCATTGTGGGAGTGAAGCGGATCTAAGGTCAGCTCCCTGTGTAGGAATTCACCACTCAGAGTGGGGGAGGCTGGCTCTCTTTGACTTCTTACTACAGGTAAGATGATGCTTCTTTATTATGCTATGGCTTCCTCAGGAAAGACTTAGGAGAAACTGTAGGCCCGTTGGCCAAATGTAGCCCGCCACATCATTTTATGTGGCCCGCAAGAGCATAAAAGGTCCCAGTGTATAAAATAAATGGGTCTAAATTGTGCTATAACCAAAACTAAAATACCCACAATGCAGCAATTCCAACCCTAACTCTAACTCTGACAAAAACCTTTTGGACAAGGTTAATGTCCTTACTTGTGTTTGATGTTATATGTCTTTATTCACTTGGATAGTTTTTACCATTGAGTGATGGAGTTCTGTGGGTTCAATAACCCTACAAATGTAAAGTTATAACAAAGTAACAAGCACACACATTTTTTCTGTGCAACTGTAACGTTTGTAACTTGAATAGGTATACTGTAAATTCCGAGTTATTCAACATTAAGGAGTAGTTACATTTATTTTACATTACATTGAGTTACATTTAGTTAAATTTTTTAGTTACATCTAGCCTTTTGAGGACAGCTATTATACTGATGTGGCCCTTAGTGAAAATTAGTTTTGACACCCCTGCTTTAGTATCTGTCCATCGATCCATCTATCTCCAAAACATGCTAGCCAGGAATACATCTCTTTTATAATCTATTTTAAATTACAAATTTTAGGTAACTCTGAATCAGAATTCTAGTAAAAGCTGGTTGATATTTTGACATTTTAATGTTTTTGGAGATTAAAAGGTAACCCAATAGAGTCAGGAATGCGTTTAACCAAAAAGTTATTTTGTCATTCAAACAAATCATTAGCAGCTTAATGCTCACAAGCCTAATTACCACAACCACAGCTGTCAGGGTCAACGTTAAACTTCCCATCCATGACTGATGCGTAATTTGTGGCTGTCTAAAATCTCAGGCATGTGAACCAGAGCTGATCAGATTGTTTCCAGATTACTGAAGTCGTAAAGGTCCACAGGTTTGTTTTTTAGTGCTGATCATGAATCTCATTAAATATTTGTGTAGAATTTCATAAATAATTCAATCAAATCCACGCTAATGTGTTTATGTTTGTATTCATTTTGATTGCCTTTGACAATGTGCCAGGAACTATTACTATACTATTTTCTCATAAGTAGCCGAGATGTGAAACAAGGCACCCTTCGAAGCCTGCACAAACTCTTGTCCCTAACAGCATCATTAAGGCCCAAATGGACTCATCTGTCTATCCAAACCTACCTGCTTCTGTACATCCTCTATCTCTGAGTGTGAATGTTACATTTCATAAGTCGAATTATGTTGTGATCATGAACACACTAAGCACAAAATGGCAAAGTGGAGGTAATGATCTTCACAGGAGTGGTCTGTGAGCCCATCATGTATAGAAGAAGAAGAAGAATTATACTTTATTTATCCCAAAATGGGAAATTCTCTTTACACGCTCCAAATAGTTAGACATGCACATATACTGTATATGTTGTATACAATCAATCAATCCATCAATCAATCAATCAATCAATCAATCAATCAGTCAGTCAGTCAGTCAGTCAGTCAATCAAACAATCAATTATCACTTATTTATATAGCGCTTAATCATGGCAACAGACATTTCAAAGTGCTTTAACAGACAGAAAAACCCAACTGAATCCTCCAGAGCATAGGCAACAGTGGCGGGGAAAAACTCCTTCCTTGAGGAAGAAACTCTGGACAGGACCCAGACTCTTTTGGGCGGCCATCCGCCTTGACCTGTTGGGTGGAAAAGAAATAAAATGAAGACAAGGACAGGGTAAGAGAAAGAGGCACAGGCCCCAGAACAAACACAACACACCAGTAGGAATGCAATTAGAATACTGCTCACAAACATTAAAGGAACACTTAAAAGAAACACATTAGATCCATCAGATCTCAGTATGAAGTTGGATATCTATACAAATAACGACAGAGCAATGTCTGGGGAACAAAAGGATGCCAATCTTTTAATGGAAATAAAAATTTTCAGCCTACAGAAGGCTTATTTGTGTAGACACCCTAAAATCAGAGTGAAATGAAGATGTGGCAGCCTAGTCCATTTTTAAAAAAACTTAATTTCTGCGACTCAAAATGCTTTTCACTATCTTGTGTGGCCCCCACCAGCTTGTATGCATGCTTGACAACATCGTGACATGCTCATAATGAGACGACGGATGGTGTTTTGTTGAGTTTCCTCCCAGATCTGCATGAGGGCATCACTGAGCTGTTGTACAGTCTGAGGGGCAAACTGGCGGCGCCTAATGGACTTAAACATAATGTCCCACAGATTGTGAAGGCCATTCAATTCAATTCCTTCATCCTCCAGGTACTGCCTGCAGACTCTTGCCACATGAGGCCGGGCATTGTCGTGCATTAGAAGGAAACCAGGACCTACTGCACCAGCATAGGGTCTGACAATGGGTTCAAGGATTTCATCTTGTTACCTTATGGTAGTCAGAGCACCATTTCCTAGGCAGTAGAGGTCTGTGCGTCCCTCCATGGATATGCCTCCCCAGAACATCACTGACCCACCACCAAACTTGTCATGTTGAACGACATTGCAGGCAGCATAATGTTCCCCTAGTCTTCTCCAGACTCTTTCACGTCTGTCACAGATGCTCAGGGTGAACTTGCTCTCGTCTGTGAAAAGTACAGGGCGCCAGTGGCGGACTTGCCAATTCTGGTGTTCTTGAGCAAATGCCAGTCGAGCTCCATGGTTCTGGGCAGTGAGCACAGGGCCCACTACAGAACCTCGGGCCCTCAGGCCACCTTCATGTAGCCTGTTTCTGATTGTTTGGGTAGAGACATTCACACCAGTGGCCCTCTGGAGGTCATTCTGTAGGGCACGAGCAGTGCTCAGCCTGTTCCGCCTTGCACAAAGGAGCAGGTATAGGTTCTGCTAATGGGATGAGGACCTTCTACGGCCCTGCCCAGCTCTCTGAGAATAACCACCAGTCTCCTGAAATCTCCTCCATGTTCTGGAGATTGTGCTGGGAGACACATTAAACCATCTTGCTGCAGCACGTGTGGATGTGCCATCCTGGAGAAGTTGGACAACCTGTGTAACTTCTGTAGGGTTAAGGAATCACCTCATACTGCCAGCAGAGATAATTACTCAAGCCAAAACCGGCACGAGTGGAAAACCAGCCAAAAAAGATGAAGAGGGAGAAACTTGAGATGACCTCCGCATGCGAAACCAGTCCTGTTTTGAGGGTTTTCTAATTGTTGCCACTGTAGTGCACCTGTTGTTAATTCCATGAAAACCAATACAGGTGAAAGTGATCAACAATGCCCTCAGCTGCTTAACCAAACAGAAAATTACCAGACAAGTGTAACTGATTTCATGCCAGGCCCAGTTAAAAAAGTGTTCTTTTAATTTTTGTGAGCAGTGTATATTGGGAAAGGCAGAGTGAAGGGTCGCACCCAAAATGAGCAGCTTGTGGGGGGCACCTTGCTCAAGGGCACCTCGGCAGTGGCTGGGAGGTGAGATGACTCCTCCCACCGTCAGCTCACACTCCAGAGAATGTCTTGGTGGCAGTGGGAATTGAACCGCCAATGGCTGGGCAATGTCTGGTCTCCAAGACGTCTGCTCTAGTGCTGAGCCACTGCCACCCAGGTAGTGGTAGGCGTCAAGGAGAAAATTCTTAATGTTAACTAATCTGAATTCAGAACAATCACATGAATCATGAGTAACGCTTAATGGTAGATATTGGAACTATACATACATATGTACATCCCACGAAGTGGTGATGAATTGTAATTGTCAGTGTTTGTGTGTTCGTCCGTTCGTCTGTCCGTCCGTCCATCCGTCCATCCACCAAATATCTTCACAACCATTGCAGATAGAAAGATAAAAGAAAAAGCACATTACTCGGGCAGCAAAGAGGATGAAAATGAGATGATGACTTTAACCTTGTGAAAACTAGGTCGAGGTCAAATTTTCACTTTTATACCTTTTTAGGTACACATCTCTGAAACCTGATGATAAAATCACAAAACGAAAAGCAACATTTTCAGGAAGCGAGAGGAAAAAAAATTTATAGGTCAGGGTAAACATTTTAATTCAGGGGTGTCACAGGATGTTGCAGTCTCTGACTGCCTTGTTTACAATGATTTTATGTGTTTATTCTTATTTATTGTACAAACGTAGCCGCAAGAGGGCACAAGCCAGTATCTTATTGTGCCGGTCCCAAGCCTGGATAAATACAGAGGATTGTGTGAGGAAGGGCATCCGACGTAAAACATTTGCCAAATCAAACATGCGAATCAAACCTATGATTTCCATCGTTCGAGGGCCGGATTAACAACGACAGCCATCGGTGCTGTTGACCTACAGTGTGCCAGTGGAAATTGGTTGGTCGAAGAAGGAGAGGAGGAAAGTGTGTCCGTAGGGAGACTGAGAAGAGGAACGTCAAGAGAAAAGGACTGAGAGTAGGGACGTTGATTGTTGGAACTATGACAGGAAAAGGTAGAGAATTGGTTGACATGATGCAGAGGAGGAAGGTAGACATACCGTGTGTCCAAGAGACCAGGTGGAAAGGTGGCAAGGCTAGAAGTTTAGAAGCAGGGTTCAAGTTTTTCTATCATGGTGTAGATAGGAAGAGAAATGGAGTAGGAGTTATCTTGAAGGAGGAGTTTGTTAGGAATCTCCTGGAGGTAAAAAGTCAGATAGAGTGTCAGATAGAGTGATGAGTCTGACGCTGGAAATAGAAGGAGTGATGTTCAATGTTTTTTGTGGGTATGGTCCACAGGTAGGATGTGAGCTGGAGGAGAAGGAGAAATTCTGGTTGGACTTTGATGAAGTGTTGCAGAGCATACCTAGAAGTGAGAGAGTTGTCATTGGTGTAGACAATGGACATGTTGGTGCAGGAAACAGAGGTGGTGACGAGGTAATGGGCAGGTTTGGTATCCGGGACAGGAATGCAGGAGAACAAATGGGGGTTGACTTTGCAAAAAGGATGGAAATGGCTGTAGTGAATACTTTCTTCCAGAAGAGTCAGGAACATAGGGTGACCTATAAGAGTGGAGGTAGGAGCACACAGGTAGACTACATCTTGTGTAGACGGTGCAATCTGAAGGAGAGCAGTGACTGCAAAGTAGTGGTAGGTGAGAGTGTGGCCAAACAGCATAGGATGGTGGTGTGTAGGATGACTCTGGTGATACTTGGTGTGTCATCTGGGAGGAAAGCAGATAAGGAAACTGGGTGGTGAAATGGCGAGGTACAGGAGTGTATACAGAGAAAGAACGTGAAAAATGAGAGAGAGCAAAGACTAGAAGAGGTGACTGTTGTGGAACAGGAAGTAGCAAAGATTAGTCATGATGAAGTGAGGAGGGAATTGAAGAGGATGAAGAGTGGAAAGGCACTCGGTCCTGATGATATACCTGTGGAGGTATTGAAGTGTGTCTAGGAGGGGTGGCAGTAGAGTTTCTGACTGGTTTCTTCAACAGGATCTTACATAATGAGAAGATGCCTGAGGAATGGAGAAGTGTGCTGGTGCCCATTTTTAAGAACAAGGGAGATGTGCAGACTTGTGGCAACTACAGAAGAATAAAGCTGATGAGCCATACAATGAAGTTATGGGAAAGAGTAGTTGAAGCTAGACTAAGGGCAGAAGTGAGCGTTTGTGAGCAGCAGTATGGTTTCATGCCAAAAAAGAGTACTACAGATGCAGTATTTGCGTTGAGGATGTTGATAAAGAAGTACAGAGAAGGCCAGACAGAGCTGATTTGTGTTTTTGTAGATCTGGAGAAAGCTGATGACAGGGTGCCCAGAGAGGAACTGTGGTATTGTATGAGGAAGTCTGGAGTGGCAGAGAAGTATGTTAGAGTGGTGCAGGACATGTATGAGGACTGTAAGACAGTGGTGAGGTAGGTGTGACAGAGGAGTTCAAGGTGGAGGTGGGACTGCATCAGGGATCAGCTCTGAGCCCCTTCTTGTTCGCTATGGTGATGGACAGGCTATCAGACGAGGTTAGACAGGAATCTCCATGGACTATGATGTTTGCAGATGACATTGTGATCTGCAGTGAGAGCAGGGAACAGGTGGAGGAGAAGCTAGAGAGGTGGAGGTTTGTCCTGGAAAGGAGAGGAATGAAGGTTAGCCGCAGCAAGACAGAGTACATGTGTGTGAATGAGAGGGACCCAAGTGGAAGAGTGAGGTTACAGGGAGAAGAGATCAAGAAGGTGGAGGATTTCAAGTACTTAGGGTCAACAGTCCTGAGCAATGGAGAGTGTGGAAAAGAGGTGAAGAAGTGTGTACAGGCAGGATGGATCAGGTAGAGAAAAGTGTCAGGTGCAATGTGTGATAGAAAATTTACAGCAAAAATGAAAGGAAAGGTGTACAAAACTGTGGTGAGATCAGCCACGTTGTTTGGTCTAGAGACAGTGTCACTGAGGAAAAGACAGGAGACAGAACTGGAGGTAGCAGAGATGAAGATGCTGAGGTTCTCTCTGGGAGTGACCAGGATGGATAGGATCAGGAATGAGTACATCAGAGGGACAGTACACGTTAGAGGTTCTGGAGATGAAGTCAGAGAGGCCAGACTGAGATGATTTGGACATGTCCAGAGGAGAGATATGAACATATTGGTAGAAGAATGCTGAGTTTTGAACTGCCAGGCAGGAGGCCTAGAGGAAGACCAAAGAGGAGGTTTATGGATGTAATGAGGGAGGACATGAAGGTAGTTGGTGTGAGAGAAGAGGATGCAAAGGACAGGGTTAGATGGAGGCAATTGATTCGCTGTGGCGACCCCTGAAGGGAAAAGCCGAAAGTAAAAGAAGAGGTGCGCCTTATAGTGCGGAAAATACTGCACATCAGTGGGACAGCAGATGTTAGAAGTTTTGGAGATAAAGTCAGAGAGGCCAGACTGAGATGGTTTGGACATGTCCAGAGGAGAGATAGTGAATATATTGGTAGAAGGATGCTGAGTTTTGAACTGCCAGGCAGGAGGCCTAGAGGAAGACCAAAGAGGTTTATGGATGTAGTGAAAGAGGACATGAAGGTAGTTGGTGTGAGAGAAAAGGATGCAGAAGACAGGGTTAGATGGAGGCAACTGATTCGCTGTGGCAACCCCTGAAGGGAAAAGACTAAAGGAAAACAAGATTCTTATTTATTATACAGTAATGTGAAATTATGTGCTTTTAACATAATCAGTCATTTGTATCCATACTTTCTCTCAAAACATGCCCAAATGTGCATGAAATGATGGCATAAAACATTCCAACGTCTCCATGACATTCTACATGAGTTTGTAGCGTAGTGCGTCGTTATGTGATGTGAAGGGAGTCAAGACACCCATGTTAACTTTTTATAGTTACTCAACTACTCAAGCAAATAGGTGACAGCCCTCAGTCAGCAAGTTAGCAACATTTATATATCACAGCTTTAGAGTTGGCCCTTGAACTAATGCTTTTCTTTGTGGAAAATTTTCTGGCTCCGTCTGAGATAGGAGGATCACAGACGGTTGGTGGCTGCAGCCCCAGTCCCCCAGTCTACGTGCTGGGGGGACAATACCTAAACTTGCTGCTCCCACATTATAAGTTCTGCCCACTGCTCCTCACCCTAGCGTCAGTGGAGGAATCATTAAGTTCAAAAAAATAAATCAGGCCACAAGAGCTAACTACACCCCTGTTAATGGTACTGTCAGAACCCAATGCCACAAAATTTATTTCTAAGTGATGAATCCTGCAGAAGTTAGAGCGCTTCAAGAGTGTGTGTGTGTGTGTGTGTGTGTGTGTGTGTGTGTGTGTGTGTGTGTGTGTGTGTGTGTGTGTGTGTGTGTGTGTGTGTGTGTGTGTGTGTGTGTGTGTGTGTGTGTGTGTGTGTGTGTGTGTGTGTGTGTGTGCATGAGGTATTGATGTGTTAGTCGGTGTGGCGGCTGCTGCAGGTTCAATTAAAAATCCAATATAGCTCTCAGTCTGGACATCAGTGTGTGTTGGTCTGTGGATTTACATTTAGAATGGTGGCTGTAGCATAGACAGACAGACAGGCAAATAGACAGAAAGGCAGTTTCACAGCATGGATGCTGGGTATTACAATGGTTTTGGCAATGACACTTTCCACACTTTGTACACTTATTTCAACAAATAAAGTTATTTGTATCTCAAATAACTCATATGCTGTGTCACTTGTATCTCAAGGTACTGCTGTAGTTTTTTTTGAAACAAACGTGATTCTGAGCTCCTGGACAAACTTGAACAAATTCATAAACTTAACAGTGAAATCAAGAGTTTTTAGTCCAGAAAAAGGACTAAAAACTCTTGATTTTGTGAATTCAGCGAGGATGAGTGGCAAACAGTTTTACAAGCATGCCACAGTCCCCCACATCCACTGTGATTTAGCAGCTCTCCACAGAGGCACAGTGCCATGACAACACTGCAGGGAACCCCCCTTCCCACACAACACAACCATGATAGGGGCACAGAAACAGGAGGCAGCTGTTCAGGAGACAAAACCAATGCAGCAATAAAATCTTAATCACATATGCTTTTAATTCATCACAGTGATACACCTGTGATGTTTTGGTAATTAAAACAGGTTGAATTCAAGTATTGAAGTACTATTAGCTTTTACAAATGCTATGAAAGACAATAGTCACCTTGATTTACACACATAAACACACACAAACACACACACACATAAACGCACACAAACACACACACACACACACACACACACACACACACACACAGACACACACACACACACACACACACACATGCACGCACTTGTTGAATCAGTTGTGAATATTAGTCTCCACCGCATATAGTGTATCTAAAAAAACATGCTCTCCTCATGGCTCACCGAACCGTCTGTTCATATCACTTGGTGATGAAAGATATAACCTTGTTTATAGAGGTCTATTTTGTGTAACACAGTGGACTGAAAAAAAAGTACTTCTTGTGGGATGAAGAGAGAAGAGAAGGACGTATAGACGATTTCAGGAACATTCTAGTACTTTAAAATATTTTTTATCAGTCAGCCCCAATATGTGGGTTATGTTACATTAAGAATCCCAGTGTGTGATTTTTGATCACATACCACCACTGTACAGGACAAGAAAAGGCTTTTCATACCACAGTGACTGTCACCGACTGTCATGTTACATACATGTGGAGCAGCTTCTGAACACTGCAGTAATCGATCATTGTCCCTTTCAAACTGGTGCTGATCTCCCCCTCTGCTCCGCGTGTCAGCAGACACGTTTGCAGTCCTGTTGTCAAACATGAGGCCAAAGCAGTGAACATACAGTATTTCTTTCAGGAGGAGTGTTGGTAACTGCACAGTTATTTTCACATCTTCCTCAGCGTTGAACTCCGTCCACTGGCAGCAGAGGCTGTGTCATGTCACAGATTTTACAACCTGCTGCAAACGTATTTTTTTGTGCATTTTCCAGTCTGCACTCTGAGATAAAATGTGTATCTAACACCCATCCAGTGCGTGTGTGTGTGGGGTAGAATATGAATAACCCATGAAGCAGCTCTTCCCCTCCCTGTAACAGGACCAAGCTCTAATAGCCTGCTATTGATCTGCTGAGAGCCGATGAGTGCACCTCTGAACACTTGTTCCTACCTTCTCCCTTAACACCTCCCTGGGCTCTGATAGCAGGGAACCAGACACCAAAGGTGCAAGAAGAGCAGTGTGAAGGACACCCTCAGTCATTTACACACACACACACACACATGCACACACACTCTGGCTGTGAAGGATGGCCTAGGGACGATGTAGGAACTGAGCCGACAGTGTGAATGTGCGTTTTCAGTCTGAAAGGTACACTGCTTCAAACTTCCACCAAGCAATTCCTTCTGCAGCTGGGAGTAAAATCGACCAAACACAGCATGTTTGTGGTCGAGTTTGGTGTGGATTCTGTTAAAAGTGTGATCTTGCAGAAGTGGGGCTCAGTAACTGAAGTCCAGCTGATTTTAAATTAGATGATGCCCACCCACTGTGTCAAAGAGCTGGATGGAAAAGACAACACAAATATCATTGTGTTTCCATTGAGTAGCCGCTGACACCCGTGACCTGCATGGTGGAAAAGCAGGTGTAAACAGGAGGGTTACGATTATCTTGTCTACAAGTTGGATTAATGAAGATAGAGATTGTCAGTAGTTAAAATGCCATACCTGAGCTTTTCATAGTACTATCCACCTTACACTGATGAACCTATTTATTTGTGGAATAGTCCAAACAGCTCTGTTGAAGGTTATTGAGCAGTAACATTTTTCAATAGCTCTGAACTAAGTTGTTTGCCTTTGATACTATACTGTAATTGCCAATGGATGGACGGTAAAGAGCAGCATCCTCACAAAGTCAAAGGTCTGTAAAACCTTCAAAAATTCGTATTTCCCACACTGCCGACTAATGAATAATCAGACATCTAGTAGACAAACAGCACAGCAACAGACACGTATCACCAATCAGTAAAACCACAGTTAGCATACAGATGAGGTGAAAGAAGGACAGGAGAGGTTGAGGATATGCTGCCCTGCAGAGCATCTAACTATTGAGCCCCGTCCACAGACTTTTATTCAGAATGCATTTCAGACGCCTTGCATACACTTTAAAGTTTGTTCCAATCTAATTTTATGTTGACTCTGACCGCAGCAGAGCATCACATCTTGTGTCTTCCTCAGGCTCGCTGCTGCTCAGTGGCAGCATAAGTCAATATTGGCTGAGACTGCTTGAGACTGTTGGAACAGACTCAAAACGATGTATTCCAGTGTGGGATGGATATGTAACAGCAGGGTAAGAAGACTCTTAAAATCACCGCACACATGTTGAGATCCAACCTAACTGCACAAAAATGTATACACACAATGGTTCTATCAACACGGCTGGTGCGAGAAGTCTGTGAGTCACGCAAACTTGTGAACTGCAGCAGACAAAACATACATACATACGTGCATACATACATACTTGGAAAGCAAACTCGAACCCAGAGGACAGTGTTCTATCATAGTGGAAGAGCTCACTGCAGATAGTGGATACTGGTCGATACGCTCATCACACACTGCTTGTGTTCTGGCTGCACAGAATGATGCTGTCCCTGCTCAAAGGTTTGGATGTTGGTTTTTTATTATCACCTCCCACCCCACCGACTGGGTTTTTGGTCAGTTTTGGTGAACTAACATGGTGAACTAACATTTCATTTGCTCCGAACCTCGCCCTAGACTCGGTAGGGATTTTTTCTTTCTGAACCACTGCTTCAAAGCCTGTTCAAACATGGAAAACCACATGACCGATGACATTTGAACCAGTTTAGTGGTTCATTCACATCTGAAACACTTAAGTGGTTCATCCAGCAGGTGAACCATTATGGTGGTTCAGATCAATGGGTGTGGCTTTGAAACACCGGTTGGTTCCTGATGTGTTAAAATGGATGTAACATCACGGTGCGCTGTCTATCAGGTCAGTACCAATTTGATTACCGTTTGGATTGTATAAGAATATAAATATACTCATACAAATAATAATGACAAACAAGTCAGTTTTGAGATTAAAGTCAGAATGTTCACTTTTATCACAATATAGACCTAGCTTTTTTCCCAGTGGCCCTAATCCTGTCATGAAAATAATACACACAAACACATATGCATATATTTATATTACATGTACATGCATGGACATGTAATCTATATCTCTTATTGCCTTATTGAATCCTGCAAGAATCACTGATCATAAATCAATTTCCTATAATATATGGCTACAATATAGCAAGCCATTAACTAACTCATTAAATTAAATTCAGTTTTATTCAAAAAATGTATACAATACAGGAAACGTCAAAGCACTGCTTTCTGGGATCACCAACTGTTGTGTGGCTGCAGTACAGCCACCCTGCCAAAGAGGGCACCCACGTTAACAATGAATGAAGCTCCTACTAATGAATCCGTTTTCAACGCAATTGTCCCATAGAGTTTGAGGCCCCATGAGGTGCCATTCGGATGTCACTAAGGCTGCGTTCAGACTGCAGGCATATCAGATTTCCTTCCTTATCCGATTTTTAGGGATGACTGTTCACACTGTTTTAGCAAGTGTCCTAATGTGATCTTGCTCTGTTCAGATTGTTCAGATCTGTACATATCCAATATGAAGCTACCTCCTGAATGTGTTTTCAATCTGTCTTGCAAAAATTGGACTTCATGTGGTATGGGACTGTTCAGACTACAAAAGAGACATCTGATATCTAGGCGACCAGTCTAAACAAGGCCTAAGGACAGGTAGCTGAGAGATGACCAGAAACACAAACTGGCGGCTCCATGAGAGGAGGTCTTGCTTCTTGAAGAGAGGTTGATGAGATGGCCGCAGCCTACTGTGCCTCATCTGCTGCCAGGACCCAGCCCACCCAATGCCACACTGCCTGATCTGTCAGGACTAAAGAGATGAAAAACACAAAAGACCAAACAAGCAAACAAAACTAACTGCATTTTGACATAATCACACAAAAACCGAGGGATGAAACATGGGTCCAGGAAGCTACATAGACATTGTCCTTACAAGCAGTCCTGTTGCACTTTATCTTTTTGACTGGTTTGTGAAAATCTACCACCAACCATTTGTAGGAACATTTGAGCAAGCAAGGAGGTCAAAAGACTGGGAATGAAAATATGTTTTATGTGCACATAACTAAAACAGCTAAAAAGCTGCAAGTAAGCATCAAACAAGTAGAGGAAAATCAAAATTTTGACAGCGTAGTTAAATGGTAATGTCATTACCACTTTATTTCAGGTTAGCAGGATGCTACCATACACTGCTGTGTTGCATGTTACTCCTCTTTTTCTGGTGGAAAATCGGCTTTTCATTTACAGTCACACAGAGTAGCAGTGTTAAACGACTGTTGTTCAGTTTTAAGGCAGTGTGGAGAACTTTCTTTCCTTACGGGTATGATTTGTTCAGTAGTTTAGTGGTAATCCGTCAGCTGACAGCAGAGTTTAGTAAAAATCCCAGGCCATGGTCCACTAAGAGGTGTGCCCTCTTCAGGTCGGTGGGGAGTCTTTGCCCCAATTAGAGGAGTTTAAGTATCTTGGGGTCTTGTTCACAAGTGAGGGAAGAATGAAGAATGAAGAAGAAAGAAGAATGGAATATGAGATTGACAGAGGGATTGGTGCAGCTTCTGCAATGATGCGGTAGCTGTATAGGTCTGTCGTGGTGAAGAAGGAGCTGAGTCGTAAGATGACGCTCTCGATTTACCAGTCAATCTACGTTCCTACTCCCACCTATGGTCATGACCAAAAAGACAAGGTCCTGGATACAAACCCTTGAAATGAGTTTCTGCCGTGGAGTAGCTGGATGCACCCTGAGAGACAGGGTGAGGAGCTCAGTCAGAAAGGTTGATGAGATGATTGAAGCCTACCGGGACTCATCTGCTGCCAGAACCAAGCCCACCCAATGCCACAAAGCCTGACTGCCAGGCCCAGAGCTCCTCAGAGGGAGGAGACCTCAAGAAAGACCTTGGACAGGCTGAAGGGACTATGTCTCTTGGTTGGCCTAGGAACTCCTCGGGATCCATCCAGAGGAGCTGGAAGAGGTGTCTGGGGAGAGGGAAGTATGGGCATCCCTCCTGATACTGTTGCCTCCTTGACCTGGCTCCTGATAAGCAGTTGAAGATGGATGGATGGATGGATGGGTGGGTGGATGGATCGATGTTTTTAGCACACTACTGATAACTCAAATAATAGCTAGTTCCCTGAATCCACTTTTTGAATTGAGATGTTCTTAAACAGGCAATACACTCTGAAAAGAATCTCCAATATGACATTATATTAAAAATACCAATTGTTTAGTTTTAGACATTCAGAGTTTCAGACACTGGGGATAACATACTCAACTAGCTGTGCTCAACAACTAGCTGTGCTTCGCCTCTGGCCTGTCGGCTGTGTGCTCACCCTCATTCACATTCATCATAGAAATGTGAGGACTTTACCTTCCAGCATGTGTCAAACTGACCTCAATCAGTCTCAGAGTCTGTGGTCGGCAACTTCCTGATGTCCCGCTGTGTTCACTGCCATGCTGAAGGGTCTAGTTGATCTGGGCCCTGGAACTCGGGCCCTGAACCATCCCTTCTGACTGCAATCAGCTACTGGCTAATGTAACCAATAATTAAAGGTCAATACCTTGTACAGCAAAAAGTAAACACTGTCTCCTATATTAAAGGAGCTTAGGGATCATATTTTCCACTTTGCTCTTTTAATGTAACATATGTAATGTATAACTATGTATAGATTGAAGCAGCACAGCGTGTATGCAGTCTGTATTAAAGTGTACGTATATTAGTACATGCTGCAGCACAACACACAGTGGTTCAGTCTTCATCTCAATCAGATGCCATAGAGGATAGATTTTTTTCTAAGCCACAGGCATGGCTCGGGGCCCTCCAGACAATTTATCATGAATTATTGGCACTGGTTGGACAGAGTGCCGTGTAGGCCTTTATCTCTGATGATTCAAGCCATGAATGTTATCATACATTACAGGCCATCGCTGAAAGGCTGCTGAAAGTTTGTTTTATCTGATTTCATACTGATAAGTTTTAGTGATCATCTGTCAGACTGGGAGCTGGAGCAAATCGCTGACTGAATCATGAGCCAACACTGACTGCTCTTTTCCACAGGAGCACTAAATATTGAAAAGTTAAAAAGCAGTTTAAGAAAGAGAAACATCTTTATCTGTCTTCAAAATAACTGATTGGTAACAATTGTAATAACACTAGAACCTCGAGATGCAAGTTTAATCTGTTCTGTGACTGAACTCATAAGTCAGACATTTTCCCATTTAAAATAATTAAAATCATTTTAATCTGTTCCAGCTTTGTAAAAAAAGCTCCAAACCACCTAAATTATGAAAAAAAACAACAACTTTGGGACACCACCAACTAGCACTGGTGCACAGCTTGTATCTCAGATTTTTGCTCGTACTGTAAGTGAAACAAAAATATGGACATATTGACGGCTCCTATCTCAAATAACTCGTATTTCGAACAGCTCGTATCTCGTATCTGTGACATGTTGGTGTCCTCTGTCTGTTGATGCAGCTGAATGACCGGCTGGACAGGTACTGCTGCGGTTTCACACCTGATCCTGCAGAACTCTGCGTGGAGAACCTCCTGCACACCAAGTGTGGCAACACCAAAGATCTGCTGCTTGTTCACATCCTGGTATGTGTCGTTTATGACCCTCTACATACAAGTACCCGTCAGTCTGTCTGTCTATCCCAGTTATGGTCTATCTACACATTCCAAAAACCAAGGGACTGAATTTGCCCCGCCTCACACCCTAAGACAGCTGGGATAGGCTCCAGCTTCCCGTGACCCACTACAGTGGGAAGATGAATGAATATTATATTATATTATATTATATTATATTATATTATATTATATTATATTATATTATATTATATTATATTACATAATATTGTATTATATTTTATTATACTTATATTATACTAATATTATATTCTATTGCATTATATTATATTGTATTGTATTATACATAAATTGTATCTTGTTTGATCAGAAACAGGATGAATGAAGTGTCTTGTCTGACGATGTTTGTCCCACAGGAATCAACCAGACACTGTACCTGTTATGATTACAAGTTTCACTCTGAACCATTGGGACGGGGCTTTTTTGTGTGGAGGTTAGGTTTTCTCTCCCCAGGCGACTCAGGTTCGTGTTTCTATGTGGCTCTTTAATCAACTGGCTTGTTGATCATCCAATCGTCTAAAGTTGACAACAGGTTGAGATAGTTCACCCAAGGTTCCCTATCACTGGGTTCAACAGATGAAACTCTGAGTCCCATCTCCTTCAGTGTACCCACCTGAGGTGTAGTGCCCTAGTTTAGGGCACGCTCATACTCCACCTTCCTTCACCATGAGTAGCGGACTGCACTTCACACAGTCATAAACAAGAGTCATCATGTTGTCTTAGTCATGGAGAAAAGGTTGGCCTTGGATATTTTTATCAACATTTTCTTTCAAATAAATGCAAGCAAGACTTCTTTTTTCTTTGTGCCATTTCTATTTTAGGTCTGTCCTGAAAGCATTCTGTGTATTTGTGTATTTTCTCTTTATGTGAAATGTATATGTATGTGTGACATTTCCTGATCTTTAATCTGATTCATGTGTTGTAATGTGGCACAAATAATCTTTCTGTTATTTCACTGTTTGCTATAGTGGATTTGTGATACTGTGTGTGTGTGTGTGTGTGTGTGTGTGTGTGTGTGTGTGTGTGTGTGTGTGTGTGTGTGTGTGTGTGTGTGTGTGTGTGTGTGTGTGTGTGTGTGTGTGTGTCACAATTTGTCTCCACAGTAACGCAGAATGACAGATCCACGTTTGTTTCAGTCAAACAACAACACCAGAGATTAAACACATGTTGGTGAAACTGTTTTCTGCTATAGACAGAAAGAGATAACAGTTAGTGTGGAAATAACAGCAGGTGCTATTAAAATTGACAGCACACACACACACACAGACAAAAACAGTATATGCTGTAAATGATGTTGTCATGCACTTCATCATCAAACCACAGGATAGTACAAGCCGTCATCTCCACTCTATTCTTGTGCTCTTAGTCATGACAGTGTGACAGAGAGGCAGCATGAAAAAAAACAAGAATGCTGGAAATGAAGCAGTGAATTCCATCATCAGAAGAGTCTCTGCTGTGAGATGTGGAAGCATCGTCCTGAGAAAAGGTCTTTCAAGTGAATTCATTCACCAACACTTAGAGACCTCTCTGTTTGTGATAGCAACGCCTAGCGAGACATGATGTGTGTGCATATTAAAAAGCATTCTCTCAGATAAATAATTAATGCAGTCAAACCACTAATATGTGTTCTCTAGTCTCTACTTAGTGCACACATTTAGCACTTTGTGGGCTCAAAATTCATGGAGGTTTTTAATCAACCTCTTCAAACCACTCTGAAAAATAATCACATCCTGGCAATTATGGGAATAATAAATAAACAAAGTTCAAATTAATAGATATTGTCCCTAAGCAAAACAAACAACCCCAAATGATTTGATTAAAATGTGGTAATATACAGAGGAAAATATCTCATTGAGGGTGGCATGGTTATGCAGTGGGTAGCGTTCTCGCTTCACACCTAGAAGGTTCTGGGTTCTAATCCTTTCTAATGCTGAATTTTTATGTTCTCTGCGAGGGTTCTCTCTGGGCTCTTAGGCTTCCTGCCACCTCCACAAACATGCAGTTTAAGTGAATTGATCACTCTAAATTGCTTGTAGGTATGAGTATGACCGTGAGTGGTTGTTGGTCTTTTGTGTGGCTTCGTGGTGCACTGGCATCGCACTCGGAGTGTACCCCGCCTTTCACCCTGGGATGGGCTCCAGCAAGCTCCGTGACCCACAAAAGCGCAATAAGCGGTCATGAAGATGAATGAATGAAGATCTCACTGAAGTCAGATAATGATCGCATGAAGCATTCAATCAAAAAAGAACATTTTGTAAATGACAAAAGAGCAAAATATATAGAAGTGCATATAAATTACTAACGCAATAATAAAGGAAGTATCATTAAAATATAGTGCGCCCGTGTTCCTCGTGGGTAATACGTTACAGGAACCACACGCAATCAACAAAATTATTTACAGTAATTTAAACCTTTATGAACCCTCCCCATATTGATATTAAACCACCTTCTGTCCTTTTCCCACACTGTTATCGCCTTTTTAAAGCACTTTTGTGTCTCACGTAAGTCCGAGAATCACGGAACAGAGCGCATGTACGGTATCACGTGACTGCCTACCAAAAATCCGGGCTGAGGTGGAGTCGCGAGCGTTTATGCGCGAATGCACTAGAATGCACTAGAATGCACTGTATGTAGTTGCAGGAAGATTTGGAAAAACGAAAAATTATGCAAAAGCAATGTACAACATTGAAATGACATGAAAACTTCATTCCCATATTCCAGCAATAAAATAGAAATAAAACAACAGGAAATAATAATTCAACATGAGATGTGGTAAACAACAACCGTTGATTGGAGTCCACTTCCATAAATAAAAATAGAAACATAAATCCGAAGAGTACTACAGATGCAGTATTTGCTTTGAGGATGTTGATAGAGAAGTACAGAGAAGGCCAAACGGAGCTGCATTGTGTTTTTGTTCTCTCTGGGAGTGACCAGGATGGATAAGATCAGGAATGAGTACATCAGAGGGACAGCACATGTTAGAGGTTCTGGAGATAAAGTCAGAGAGGTCAGACTGAGATGGTTTGGACATGTCCAGAGGGGAGATAGTGAATATATTGGTAGTAGGATGCTGAGTTTTGAACTGCCAGGCAGGAGGCCTAGAGGAAGACCAAAGAGGAGGTTTATGGATGTAGTGAAAGAGGACATGAAGGTAGTTGGTGTGAGAGAAGAGGATGCAGAAGACAGGGTTAGATGGAGGACACTGATTCGCTGTGGAGACCCCTGAAGGGAAAAGCCCAAAGGAAAAGAAGAAGAAACGTAAATCCTGAAGATTGTCGTTGAGCTACTTAGGAAATACATTTAAAATGCACTAATGCTAACATGCTAGCTTAATGCTGCAGCTGTGAGCAGGGACAATAGCCATGTTTGTGCATTATTCTGCGTTATTTTTAGAGCCATTCATTTCTTCTGTCTCCTGTTTTCTTGTTCAAACACTCTCTAAAATGACAAGAGGAAATGGGAAAAACTAAGGAGTTTGACAAGATAAAAGCTTCCCGATGTCACAGTCCGCTCCTGGTTTTCCTAACCAGGACCTGGAAACCACGCTTTGCTGCCTCACTGCTGACAATCCTGCTTCCTGGTGTGAGAAGCTCATCTGGGTGGAATATGTCCACACACCCTCACCTGCTCCTCCACGGGTCTTTCCCCCTTCCAGTGTGCCGATGGGTATCAGCCGCCGCTCTTTGCCAACCAGGAGAGGGAGGCTGCCTGCCCGTCGGCTCAAGTCTTTGTCCGCCGTTGCCGGCGCACCTGGGAACGATCATTACTGCCCTCCTGAAGTCTGCTGACCACTACGCTGCCGTCGCCAACAAGCGCCGCAAGCCTGCTCCTGCCTACCAGGTCAGCCAGACGGTCTGGCTCTCCTCCCGTGACCTGCCCCTCAAGGTGGAGAGTCGCAAGCTGGCTCCCAGGTTTGTGGGGCCCTTCCCCATCACTCGCATCATAAACCGGGAAGCGGTCCACCTGCAGCTTCCAGGGTCCATGAAGATCCACCCAACATTCCACGTCTCCAAGATCAAGCCTGTCCGGGAGAGTCCTCTTGTTCCCCCTACACCACCCCCTCCACCTCCTCAGCTTGTCGATGGTGATCCTGTGTGTGCTGTCAAGCGCCTCCTGTGCTCTCGCCACCGTGGACGTGGTATGTAGTATCTGGTGGACTGGGAAGGTTACGGTCCGGTGGATCGTTCCTGGGTACCAGCCTGGTTTATCGTGGACCCTCGGCTCATCGCAGACTTTCACCGTCTGCATCCGGACCAGCCTAGGATGGCGGCTCGGATGTGGACGCTTCTTCCAGCTCGTCTTCCTCTTCTGCAGAAGAAGATGTGGATTCCGCTGCCTCAGAGGAGTTTTAAGGCCGCACTGTATATACAAATAATAGAAAACGCATTATCAGGATACATTGTGTGTGTGTGTGTGTTTGTGTGTGTGTGTGTGTGTGTGTGTGTGTGTGTGTGTGTGTGTGTGTGTGTGTGTGCGCGTGTATGTGTGCATGTGTGTGTGTGTTACAGCAGCAGTAAGTCAGTGAGTATGTGTTTATTTATACTGAACTGAAGTAATTTTGCAGAGTCAGGCGACACGGTGGCGCGTTTGGTAGCGTTGTCGCCGCACGGGTTTGAGTCTCGCTCTGTGTGGAGTTTGCATGTTCTCCCCGTGTCTGCGTGGGTTCTCTCCGGGTTCTCCGGCTTCCCCCCACCTCCCAAAAACATGCACTTCAGATTAATTGACTGGACCCAAATTGACCGTCGCTGTGCGTGTGTGCATGCGTGTTTGTCTGTGTATATGTGGCTCCGCGGTACACTGGCATTGTTCCCGGAGTGTTCCCTGCCTCACGCCCCCAGTCGGCTGGGATGGGCTCCTAGCCCTTCACCCGCAAAAGCAGATGAAGTGGTATTTGACAATGAATAAATTAATGAATTTTACGGAGTGCTGTTTGATGTTGGACTCTCTCTCGATTGGGCCAGCCATCCCCGAACCGTTTCATCTCGTTCTGGTTTAATGGGCTTTGAAGATCTTCCAGAATGCTGGTCATGTTTTTGTCCTCCACCTCCTCTTCATCCTGCAGTGGTTGCAGCGTCAGCTCCCCCTCTTTCAGAGAGTTCTCATCCCTATTCTCCTGAAGATGAGCCTCATTTGAAGCTGAAGAGCTCTCCTTGCAGTTCAGTGTGGATCTGGAGGCCTCCTCTTCCTCCTGCTCCTTCACCAGCTGAATGTTTATCTCCTGAAGAGGAGGGAACTTCTTCTCCTGCTCCTCCAGGCGACGCTCCAGCTCCTTCAGATTCTGAGTCTGCTCCAGAATATGCTTCGTGTGTTGAACTCTGGATGTCTCCATTTCCTGGGACAGGAACTTGTTGTCTTTCAGGAGTTGGAGACACGTCTGCTGAGAAGCCTTCAGATCAGCCTCCAACTGAGTGACTTTTGCTCTGCCTTCATGAAGCTGGGCTTGATGGTCGGCCCACATTTTCTTCACGGCCGCTTCACGATTGTGTTTTTTCCTCAGGTTCTCTTTGTCTGTCTCCCTGATGGACTTGCTCAGATTCTGGAGTGCAGCCCTATGGCGACCCAGCGCACATTTCAGCTGCTCCTTCTCTGAATGCAACTCCATCAGTTGTTCTTGAAGGCCATCACAGTCAGACGACTGAGGGTTCTGCGTCACCTTACAGTGGGCTGTCATCTGTGCCTCCAGACATTGGTCGTTGTCTGAGGTGTGATTCTTTTGGACCTCAGCCAGCTCCTCTTTGAGGTGCTTGACCTTCTGCTTCAGCAGGTCCCTCTCCGTGCTCCATGGGTGGCCGTTTTTCTTTGCATGAAGCTTCTCCAGGAAAGCTTGCAGCAGTTTCTCCTCAAGCTGGAGGCTGACCCTCCCCAGATCTCTGCCTTGGGCGAGACTCACTGAGTCGTCATCCAGTTTACATCTGAGGTGTTTCTCAACAGTCTCCATCCTTTTCCTCTGTTTCGTATTGAGAAACAACAGCAGCTCCTTCTCGTCAATGTCAACATAGACTGTGTCCGTCCTTGTAGTGTTCGTGTCTTCATAGTTCACTCGTCTTCTTGACATTTCTGCAATGTTTGTCAAAAGTGCCAGGTGTCAACAGGGACAGTTGTAAAAATGGTTGACTGACAGCAGGAACAAGACTAGAAGGACAGAATGTCTGGAACCCAGCCCAGGATCAGCTTTTATCCAATAAAGATTAAGGGATAAAAGGAAAAACTCCATGTCTTTATGGTACAACTGAATTTGTGGCTTTGTTGACTTTGTGACTAGGGTACCATCTTGTTCCCATGCACAAAACACACGCCACACACTGTTATTCCCCATACTTATGATTACAGGTCTAATAATTGTCACATAATTTCCCCCATACATTTCAGTTGCAAAAATCCATCCATCTTCTGCTTAAGATTGAACCCCAAAATTCCCTTTCCCTGGCCACGTCCAACAGCTCTAACTGGGGGATCCCAAAGCATTTCCAGGCTAGTGTTGATATATAATCCCTCCACATGGTCCTGGGTCTGCCCTGGGGTTTCTTCCCAGCTAGACGTGCAAGGAACACCTCGCAGAAATGTGATAGGTAGTTGTGCCGCCTGATGGGAACAGGAAGGCTTACCCTTCAGTATATCTTCAATGTCTAATAAACCTATTTTATGAATTGTTTTCAGATTAGATACTTTATAAAACCATCAAGAGCCTTCCTAAAACTTTCTGAGTTTGTTACCATAGTAACAAAGTCTCTGGACCTAACCTGGTCGGGAGCAGGTTTTCCTCCATAAATCCAGAGGAGGTTTCCTCTGACTACGCCATCTTTCAAAGTCGCTCACACCGTTTCATGTTCTTGTTTTGTCAGATGGGGAGTCTTACCGTTGTTCGATTTTTTTAAAAACTGTATTTTAGAGGTATTTTAGATGCAAACATGGCAAGTCTGTTTGATGTGGATCCCATTGATTGATGTGAAGCATTAATTCCCAGAAAATTAAATATTTTTGTGTCGCATTCAAACGTCCCATCATATCCAGACAGTTATCTTTAGGATCAGTACTAGTTCACGTCCTGATCCATCGCACACATCCACGACCTAATTCATCTTCACATCTGTAGCGTAACAAATTGTAGTCATGCCCACACATCCCACACATTTTTCCTTGCAAGCGGTAGTTTTCTATACAACGTGGGAGATGCTCAGTGCGCCTCGCCTTGAAATGGATTTTACCCCAGTTTTTCAATTTCCCTGGAGATAAACCCGCCACAATCATCAAGGAGGAGTTCCACAGGATTATAGGTGAATGATTTAGAAATCTAATAAATTAATTTGAAATTATATTCTCTTAATGACATTGTGCTGCAACCTCGGACTTAGGTGAGTAACTTTAATTTCCTTAAGGATTTCCCTATGTAATTTGCTGCATAGACGGCACCCATATTCTCACCAATGCTCCTTCACATTATGAGGCTGCTGATGTGAACAGGAAGTCCATTCACTGCATAAATGTTCAGGTACAATAATTTATCAATCAACCTTTATTACATCACGCTTCAAAGCGCTGATGTATTGTTTTCTATAGCACTTTATCACACCAGCAGACATTTCAAAGCGCTTTGAGCCACCATTTCAGTGGCTCAGTGGTAGAGCGGGTCGTCCAATGCTTCCAAGATTGGGGGTTCGATTTCCGCTCCTGCCCAGCCGCCCGGAGTTTGAGCTGACAGTGGGAGGTGTCAGCTCACCTCCCAAGCACTGCCGAGGCGTCCTTGAGCAAGGCCCCATCGTTCTTTACAAGTTTCTCATTTGGATACACCAAGAAGGAGCTGCCCGCCAATCTACCTCCCAGTGCATGCTTACAGGCCTCCTTGTGTGTGTTTGTGTGTATTACAGGGGCCTGTACGGACCAAACAAGACCCTCCAGAGCAAGTATAAGGACCCTTCCCTGACACCTGTTGTTGACTCTTTCACAGTGTCACCTGGACCAAGATTTCCAACAGAACATATAAACATTGCACTTAAGACATAACTTACAGACACATTTGCTCTTTGCTTTACTTGTCGTGTGATTGGTGTTTCATAGCAATAAGGTTGTTTTTTTTTCTTCCTTATAGGAAGCATGGTGAAGAGTTGTTTTTGTCTCACCCCTCCCTCCCCCACTGACCCATCCTCCCTTCCCCTCTCTTTTGTCCCCCCCTCTTTAAGAGGCAGCTAACCAAGAAGTGAAGTGAACCAGTGTTCCTCACTGTGCAAACCTAATTTCCTCACACTGATCAATATAGTATTATCCCATCTCATCTCCATGTTGTACGTCGAGTCTGTTTGTTGTTCTGGAATCTGTGTGGGTTCTCATTCTTTTAGGGTCTGTGGATCCCTGAAGGGGAGGATGGGAGGATCCTGGTGGACATCAAGGTTTTCCAAGAGGCAACCTTTACTAAAGTCACAAAGAAATCTTAAATGTGAGACACTCACCCTCTTACACAGGGTGTGTGTGTGTGTGTGTGTGTGTGTGTGTGTGTGTGTGTGTGTGTGTGTGTGTGTGTGTGTGTGTGTGTGCGCGCGTGCGCGCGTGCGCGTGTGTTCAGGTGAAGAAGGCCGATCCCTCCAGGCTGGTGTTCATAGACAACGCCGGTAGACCCCATCAGTCCATCGACAACCTCAACTTCAGGCTGCTTGACGGCATAGATCAGTGAGTGGTCACCAGCATCTTAAGCAGCAACACTCACACTCCTTGCTTCTTTGGGCACCTCAGTTCGACAGGCGACGCCTCCCAGACTCTGACACTTCCTTGGCCCGTGCCAATGTAAGGAGAAATAAAACCCAACAGAAATAAACCCCAATAACAGCCAACAGCACAGTTCTCTGGTGAACAATGCTCAGCTCGGCAGCACAGAAACATCCACTGGAAGCTTGTTAGGATTTTGTTTCTGTGTCAGTCTGATTAGATTAGTCCACATTCAATTAGTTTCCTATTCAATATGCTGCATGAATCAAGTCTGATAGAAATTCTCCTTTGCCTGTCAGCTAAGCTTACAAAGCTTCTCTATAAAATGGTGATTTCTTTAACTAAGTGAAGCTGAATGGCAATAGAATTTAAAGTCTAGTATTATTTCTCATCACTGGGTAATATGGAGCCAAACACAGACAAATTGGTTATTTTCTGGAGGTGTGATTCATTTTAATGGCTTCAATGTCTTGGAGCTTTCCTATTTTTTTTAGTATTTGTGTAGCCTGCCGAGGTATGATTCCCTCTCTGTTTGTTTGTAATCAGAGAAAGGCCATGGTCTTTTAGTCTTTAGTCTTTTACATCACAATAATATGGGACAATTTGGGGGATATTTTCTGTAATTGCACCAAGTGGTTTCCCATAAAACAATGCAGAGGGTTTGATCATGAGTCAGTCAGGAAGCCTTCGCATTTTGCTGCACATCCAGAAGGTCAATACTAAGCCTTTGATTTGCTCAGCATAAAGTTTCTGCAACACAATATAGAGGCAGGTTTATCACTTTCTACAAGTTGAACCCAGACTACAAGTTGAACTCAGACTTAATGGCAGCTATCTCCAAACTTTGTTGTGCCACAAACAAGTTTAATGTCAGACAATATTTTCATGGACCGGCTTTTAAGGTGTGGACTATTATTTAGCAGCTTTCTCCTTCTTTGTAGTCGTAGTTTCTTCTGCACAAAGAAACTTTCCAAAGACGTTTGTGTTTTGTTCATTCTGTTAGCTTGGAAGTTTCAATTTAGCAGTAATGTATTCTGTGTTAGCGGCCGAAGCAGCCGCTTGAAGAAGGTAGTCATACGACCGAGGCAATCATCTAGACAAGCATCAAGAGTGACTCATAGACAGATGTGGAGGAGAGAATCCACTCATTTAAAACAAAAAAGTGTTCAGAATTAGATTATAAATAAAACAGTTCTGGGGGGTTTTCTGTGTGACCGGGTACTGACTGACCCACACATTTCCAATATTAATATAGTAATTTGAAATTTGTGATCAGACAAATGTGTGTAGACTGACAGACCAATTTCAAGTGTTAACGTTAATTTTGTTGTCAAAATGAAACCTCTTGCTTTGACCTCATGTCCTTCATCCTCTTTCATGTGGGACCATGAGATGTGATCCGTCCTCCTTGACAAGAGTTTTTTAAATAAATCCAGGTTTCCTGTTAGCATTTTTTATTTATTAACATTTATTTATCCAAGCAACCCACTCAGGGCAACTTCTTATTGAGGGTCTCTCTACTAATGGCCAGTGAAGTCACCATTTCAAATTAAAGTACACTCCCTCTCACAGACATGGGTTTCAGATGTGACTCATTTCAAACCAACTAGCTTGTTATCAGCTGACCTCGACTTCAAACTCTTTGAACCTTGACCCTTCTGAGCGAGGTGGGACGCCTGCTTTCCTAAATACCAGTGTAGTGGGCTGTTGGAGTCTCATGAACTATGGCACTGCCTTTTCAGGGCAGGAGCGGTACCTACCTGTTTAGTTCCACCTCTGTGGCATCAGTGAAGGGAGTCATTCCACATCTCTGCACACACAAGACAGGAAGGTGGGATGGAGCTGTAACACTTTCGTTACGAACTACATGTATACATGCAGTGCAAATGACCAGACTTACTAAACAGACTGAGAAACTAAAAGAAAACTCCAAGAAAAAAGAAAGACAGATGGCACAACTTTCAGGAACTCCTTGTCCTCCACTTCAGTTTTTCCAAAGTGTTGCTAGATGCCTGTCAGACTTCAGTGCGGCTGTGATGAACGTCACACATCCTTTGCTCACTGCAAACCATTTAAAATAACACAACGTGTCCCCCCATTTGTTTGAAAGAGGTTGTACATGGTAGCGGTCGGAGAAAATTCAGTTTCTGGAGGCTTTTACACATCAATAGTGGTGAAGTAACACATTAACATTATTAATCCTGTTTCTGTTGCCAGGTTTCCAGAGACAGCAGTGTCAGTGCTCCAGTCCGGATGTTTGGAGAGTCTTCTTCTGCGCTCCCTTTACACAGACAAGGAATTCTGGGACAGCCAGGGCGGGGCCAGCGGTCTCAGGCCTCTCATCCACACTGTGGAGAGCAGAGGGAAGATTCTCCTTCAGCACATCAGGGACAGGAAATTACAGCTCAAGAAAGACCTGTGACACAGCTGATGAAGTCAAACAGAAAGGTTTAGCACTGCGCTATCAGTACTTAGCTTTCACTATGTGCTAACAATGGTTAGCGGTGTTTTTGTGCTGACGCTTGTTAGCCGCGACTTTGCTAGCGCTGGTTCATGACAAACACAGGTATATTATCACCTGTGGGCTGCTGCTTCACACTAAAGGTAGCTAAGCTGTTGGACGTGTGGTGGACTTCTCCCAGTAGAGGACGTGTCTCAGCTTATCTGGGATGTCCTCAGGATGGTGAGGGATATCTGGGATATCCCCCCGATCCTGCTGCCCCTCTTACTAAATCAGAAGAAGAAGAAAACAGATGTATGAACATCAATATTTTATATGTTTGTATGTTTAATTGAAATTTCTAAATAGAGAAAGAAATTAAATCCAAGCACTCAGTATTTGTCATCCTGCTCCCCCCAACAGCAAGTAATGACTTCTGTAAGCACTTCAGTGAAAACAAGCATTCTCTGTCTTTTATTGTTTTAATATTTTACAGGGAGCCAGCAGCTGATTGAGTGATTTGGATGTCTGCTTTTATGAGATAAGCTTTTCTGCTTTTAATCAAGGGATTAAAAAATGGCTGTCAACAAATAGCTTCTGGACTGGATCCAGGGAGCCTTCTGATGAAAAAAGGAGCAAATATGTCTAGAATTCTGTCTAGACTTTTTTTAATGTGTCCGTCTACAGGCTGTTAAAATTCACAGCAGTGTATAGAAGTAAAAAATGAAAGAAAACAGATGGAAATTGGTTGGAAATAAAGCATCATTAGAGGAGGAAGAGAGCTGGGGCTTTTCTGTCTGAGGGTAGCTCAGTTGTCACAAAACATTCTCTTGGTATTTGGCTCTGTTGAAATAATGAGATCACTTTTCTGACTTTCACGTCCTGAACTGCAGTTCCAGTTGTGTTGGTAGGTCATGGATTAAGGACATTTTCTGTGTCTCCATCTTTCCTCACTGCATAAATGCCTGGAAAAAGAAACGTGTGATCCTGTCTTTATCCCCACTTCATCTGTCACATTAAGGGTTTGGCGTCATCTACCAACCACCACCGTTGTTAGAAATGACAGCCGACATATGTTATGGATAGAGTGCATAGTAAAGGGAGCATGCTGCACTGCTTAAAGATAGCTGGCTGGGATTGGTTCCAGCAGATTCATGACCTGCAAGGTGGATCGCTGTAGAAGAAACAACCCTAACGAGAAAAACTAATCCTAATTGTCTCGTTGACAAGAAGAAGGGTGGATGGATGATCATTCAGAAGTCAGCTTCCGTCCTGCATTACTTTAAAGTTACAAGATGTGTTTGAGGCTCAAGCAAACACAAACAATACAAATGACCAATCAGATCTGACCTGGATGCCCCCAGGGGTTGATCCCTCAAATGTTTGTTAATTAAAGCTGCTTTGCAATGAATGGACAAACGTTTCAGTCCGTAAATGTGTAAAGCTGGTAGAGACATAGCCCAAAAGAGTCCCAGCTGAAACTGCAGCAAACAGTGATTCAGCCTTTTTTATTTGTGAAAACAAAAAATAAATTCTAAATCATGTTTAATTTTTTTGTGCTTCACAATTGTTTGCTGCTTTCTGTTGGTGTTTCACATAAATTTTCAATAAAATATATTAATATTTGTGTTCATAACAAAATGTGGAAAAGGTTAAGGGTTTAGGAATATATTGGATCTATTGGGGCAGAGTGGTGATTTACATATGATTAATGAAATATTCATTATTGAATGAATGAATTTAATAATTAGTCATGTAAAATTAAAAATGAAGGTTAATGAATGATTAATATATATGAAAGACATTAATTATTAATAATTTAGCAACTTACAATATTATTACCTTTAACCATTGACACAGCGCACCACCCTGGAAATAAGGAATAAATTGCCAGCTGCAGTCAGCTACAGTCAACTGCAGTCAGCTGCAGTCAGCTGCAGTCATCTGCAGTCAGCTGCAGTCAGCTGCAGTCAGCTGCAGTCAGCTGCAGTCAGCGGTGAAGCTGAAGCACCAGCACTGACCCTCTCAACCAGCCCTTCCAAGTTACTCTGAACAGTGACACAAACAGCTTCTTAAAAGTACAACAAATTTTATTAACAATGACAATATCACTTAGCATTTAAAATACCTCAATTCATAAACTTACATCTAAGCTAGCGTTATTGACTATATAAAAGTGTGTGTGTGTGTGTGTGTGTGTGTGTGTGTGTGTGTGTGTGTGTGTGTGTGTGTGTGTGTGTGTGTGTGTGTGTGTGTGTGTGTGTGTGTGTGTGTGTGTGTGAGAGAGAGAGAGAGAGAGAGAGAGAGAGAGAAAGAGAGAAGAAGAAGGGCAGAGGAGACAGAGAAGTGAATTGACCAGTGTTTGTACAGCGCTGACAGCTCACAGTAATAAACACTACACAAGTCATTGATCAGGCCAACACATCACTGATCTGTCCCGCCCTGACATCTGACATTACTTCATGGCGGTCACTGGCAGGAAGATCCTTCTGTCCCTTTTCGACTCAGTTAGGCGGTTGCTCGTTTGTTGGGCGTGTTGAGAAGCAACACTTTAGCTGAGCTGGAGCAGAGGCTCTGTCTTTGGTCAAGACTGACGGCGTGCTTATGAATGTGTAGCTTGGTAGCTGTGGCCAGCTGCGAGAATGTTAGTTGTTCTACTTTGACTTGAAGACAAATGGAAACACAACTGATAAGTTTGTACTCATGCTGTACCATAGCGCTCCATGCTGAAGCACTGGAGTTTAGCGAGGTGCACCAACACTGGAGTTTAGCGAGGTGCACCAACACTGGAGTTTACAGAGGTGCACCAACACTGGAGTTTAGCGAGGTGCACCAACACTGGAGTTTAGGGAGGTGCACTAACACTGGAGTTTAGGGAGGTGCACCAACACTGGAGTTTACAGAAGTGCACCAACACTGGAGTTTACAGAGGTGCACCAACACTGGAGTTTACAGAGGTGCACCAACACTGGAGTTTAGGGAGGTGCACTAACACTGGAGTTTAGGGAGGTGCTCGGGAGAGTTAGGAAAAAGAAAGGGAGAGGATTTGCAGATGTGTGCTCGAGGGAAGCAAGAAGACGACAAATGGGATAAACAAAAAATAAGAAGCCAAAAAACTGAGACAGAATGTTTTGGGCATCTCCTGTTTTCAAACTCTGGCTGACTACAGGGGGTGGGGGTGTGTAGATTGTCTGCATGGGGGAATTTTTCACCCAGTTGCTCCCATTGTTCTCACCAGGCTTTAGAGTTAGTACAGACATCTAAAGTCCAGTGGAACCATCCAGGCCTATCTTTGCCAAAAAGGTTTCCTTTCAATGTTTTTGAATAATTACACATTTCTTCTACTCCTTGAGCTCCTTCAGTGTTTGTGTCCATTAAATTCATGTTATTGCTGTTTCATATGCATTCGTTAATGCCTATGTACGTCAGAGAGGGAAAGGAGACACAAACAAACACATGTCACTCATCCATACTGGTGATCATCAGAAGCAGTGTGGTGAAGGTCGCTATCTGCTGCAGAAACAATGAGGCATTATGGGGGCCAGAGCCGAGGGACAGGTCTGCTACTGCTCCCTCCAGGCTGGGAGGGGTAATACCAATCAGAGGCCAGTTCGCCAGGGAATGTAGGTCATCAGGTTATGAGGGGTGCTTCTCCTCCCTTATTAGAATCACAGCAGATTTCAAATAAACCTCATTTTCATGGTTATTAGAAGAGAAGAGATTTTTTTTTATTTTTGCAAAAACACTTTAATCACATTCAAACATTTTGCAATTTTACATTAGATGAAGCACTAAAGTGCCTCAGAAGAAGAATTTTTGCAAAAACAAAACTTCAATCACATTTAGAACATTTAGAACACTTTACAATTTTTCATTAGATGAAACTTCAAAAACACTAAACACTCAAAAACACTAAACACCAATAAACAAAGGGAAATACAATATATAAATTAATACATTATAACAGGAAGTTTGCAAAAGTGAGGTGGTCATCAACTAAAGTGCATAGGACATTTTTGTAACACCAGATGTTCCTAAAGTTATTCAGGTCTTTTGTCAATTTATAGAACCCAAATTCTAGTTTTAAGCGACATCTGATGTTACAGCAAAAATCAGTAGCTGCTTCTTGAACAGTATTGTTTTCAATTGTCCTCTTCCTGGTCACATAAATTGCAAGTTTTGCCTCTCCAGAAATAAAATTTAAAAGCTGCCACTTTCTCTGATTCGATCTATTGTACCTAGCACCGTAGATGAATTTCCTGATACTAAAATTTTCACTGAACAAACTAAAAACATTCGTTAGAAGAGTGAAGAGCACTGCAAGTCTTCCACACTCACTGAAAGCATGAAAGACTGTTTCACGAAGGGGACAGAAGGGACACTGGCTGGACACCGCAGGGATAAAAACAGAGATAAAGCATTGGAACCGATGCACCATGTAAAATCCTCCACTGGAGGTCGGCTGGTTTTTTCTTGAGGAGAGGTTTGTACAGAAGTCTCCACTGTGGGTCAGGTCCACTTCCCGTCATCTTGTTGGCCCAGGTAGCGGGTGCTCTGTCACACAGGTTTTTCTTGTTGATTACTTTTACACATTGTTTGTACAGTATTTTTTTGTTGGCCGTGTGCAGGCTGATTTGTCGTTCATCTCCGAGGAGAGGACCCTCCAGTTCTCCAAACATAGGACTGATGTGGACCTCAGGGAAAGGATCTTTGCTGTCCGGCACAGTCCGTGTACTATAGTCCAGGAGGAGGCTTCTCTCCTTCCCGGAGAGTCTTTGCCTCCACAGTTGTAGCCCCCTCTGAGCCACCCTCGTGGACTGGATGTTCAGCAGGGAGCTCACAGCCTGGACATCCACCAACGCTGGCCCGGCGTTGTCCACCAGCTGCTGGAGGGTCACGGTCCTGGTTCTGCAAAGCGCTGCAGACAGCCCAGGCGTGGCTCCACTGCAGACGTCCAGCCTGGCTCCATGCACTAGTGGTTCCTTCAGTAACCAGAACAGTCAGAGCTTTTTCCTGGGCTGCTTTTAAATATAGCCCATGACTTTAAAAACACCCTGATAAAACGGAGACAAACTGTTTAACTTTAGAAACTTAGTATCCATTAAAAACAGTGAAGCATCCAGGTCCAAGTTACTCACACGTCTGAATATGCAGCTGTCCACCTCTCTCCACGTCAGATCTGCTGGTCCGGTCAGAAACCGCTGGATGAACTGTAATCTGAACGTGGCTGTTCTGCTATTCAGGTGGATGAGGCCCTGTCCCCCCTCCTCTCTTGATAAAAACATCACTCCTTGAGGCACCCAATGCAGCCCATCCCAGAAAAGTTAACAAGTTTGGTCTGGATCTGGGCTAGAAACCCTGATGGGGGGTCCATACAGGCCAAGCGGTGCCACAGCTGTGAGGCCACCAGGTTGTTTATCACTAAAACTCGACCTCTGTACGACACTCTGGGGAGTAACCATTTCCATTTCTTAAGTTTCCCTTCTGTTTTCTCAATGACGCCTCCCAGTTCTTCCTGGTTGTTGTCTCATTTCCCAGGTACACACCGAGATATTTGAGACAATCAGTCTTCCAACACAAGTTTTGAGGAAGAACCAGGAGGTTGCCATGCCACTCACCAACAGCAAGGGCTTCACTTTTGCTCCAGTTTACTTTTGCAGCAGTTAAAACATTGAATGAGTTTGTCAAACCCACCAAAACATCAACATCCCTTTGGTTGTTGATAAGAGCAACAACATCATCAGCATAGGCAGATAAAAGAATGCTCTCTCTAACACCAGGTAAAATCAAACCGTCGATGCTTTTGCGGATTTTACAGAGGAGGGGTTCCAGAGAGAGTGCATAGAGCATCCCAGACAGAGCACAGCCCTGCCAGATGCCCCGGTGCACCCTGAAGGGGGCACACAAACTGCCGTTAAACTTCAGTATACTCTCAACGTCACTGTATAACACCCAGATCTTGGCAATAAACTCGGTGCTGAACCCAAACTTCTCCATAGTTTTCCAGAGGAAGCTGTGCTCAACACGGTCAAATGCCTTTTCCTGATCTAATGAAACAAGACCAGCATGTATACCCAATGATCTGGAAACCTCCAAAATATCTCGAACTAGGTAGACATTGTCTGCCATGGACCTGCCAGGCACACAGTATGTCTGATCCCGGTGGATGACCTGCTCCATAGCGTCCCTCAGCCTGGTAGCCAAAGCCTTGGACAGAATCTTGTAATCCATGCAGAGCAGTGAAACAGGGCGCCAGTTCTTGATGTCCTGCAGATTGCCTTTTTTAGACAGGCGGGCAATGACCGCCCTCTGGCAGGACAGTGGCAAAGAGCCTGAGGCCAGACTATCATTAAACACTTCTAGCATTTCAAGTGCCTGAATGTCTCAAAAGGCTTTATAAAATCCGGCCATCAGACCATCGATACCCGGAGATCGTCGTCCCTGCATGTTCTGCAGGGCAGTGTGGAGTTCCTCTAACTCCAGTGGCCGGTCGAGTTGTGAATTTGTCTCCGTGGAGACCTGAGGTAGCTCTGCACAGAACTCCTCTAACAATGGCTGGTTTTCAAAAAGAAGAAAAAGAAGAAGAAGAAGCTGCTCCTCTCACACTTTAATCTTCCATTAACAAATTACTGCCAAATTTCCAATATAATAAATCCTAATAATAAAAATAACTGTGTCCAGTTCCATTACATTACATTTTAATTGAATAAATGTACTAATCCCAAAATCAGCGAATTAATGCTACATGATGCTACATTAAACAACATGTGAAAACATCGGTTCATGTCTGGCCCACTATACAGAACACCAGGAGTGCGAATTTTTGAATTTTCCCCTGTCTAAGTAGAATCCTTGTTATGAAATCTCACCTCTGGCCTAATAATATAAACTTTGTGTTGCAGTGTCTCTTGAAATTTTCCACAAAACGTCGGCTGGAATAAGTTGCAGCCCCACTTGACACAGGATAATAGTTAGCAGAAAATGAAAAAGTCTTGCCTGTCTGGAAGTTTAATTCAGCTTCTGCAGACAGACTCCCTGAGTTTAGAACACATTTATCCTGCAGCCAATTCCCTCCGGTCACAAAAGGTGACTGCGACCCCTCACAGGTCAACCTGAACCGTTTCTGACCTTCTGCCCAGTGACTAATCATTCAGAATTTTTTCCAAAGCATCAATGAAGTTGGTGTGTAGCAAAAACCTCCAGTACAAGACACTCCATTTCTTCTTCTGTGTTCCACGACCGGAGCGGCCCCTTTAAAAAGGTAGTCATTTGACCAAGGCAAGCATCTTGTCAAGCATCAAGATTGACTAGACATATGTGGAAGAGAGAATCCGGTCATTTAAAAAAAAACATTGTTCAGAATCAGATCAGAAATGAAACAGAAACAATAAGAGTTCTGTATTCTTTCTGTGACCCAGTGCTGATTGAGCCACAGAACCGTACCGGTCCATTACCCGAGGGTTGGGGACCACTGTGTTAGCATATCTTCAGTCATATACCCATCCATCAGAAGAGCTGCCATGTTCATGATCTGCATTTAGTGCTTAAAGAGTAGAACGGACACAAATTAGAAAGGGAATAAAATGAGGATGTAGCAAAAACAGAACAGCAGAGGATCCGTCACCCAGTTTCCCTGCTGCGTGGTGAGAAGCTCAGAGCAGCTGATCTCTCTGCTGCAGTCTTTATTTATGACTCACTGCTGCCTGTTGTGAGAGCATCATTATTAGCTGACATGCGCCAGCACAGAGTGTGTAAATATTCTCTTAATCGCTCACGGCCTGCAGCAGTCATCACTACAGCTGAAAATGTGATGCATAAATAAAGCAATGATCATAGAATTATGGGTGTGTGGATGTGTGTGCGCGTAGTAGGGAGGGGGTTATATCAAGATGAAGATGCCAGCTGCTGAACTGTCTGGATTAGGTGGAGTTTTCTCCTGCAGCTGACGCTTTCACTTCATAGATAGATAGATAGATAGATAGATAGATAGATAGATAGATAGATAGATAGATAGATAGATAGATAGATAGATAGATAGATAGATAGATAGATAGATAGATAGATAGATAGATAGATAGATAGATAGATAGATAGATAGATAGATAGATAGATAGATAGATAGATAGATAGATAGATAGATAGATAGATAGATAGATAGATAGATAGATAGATAGATAGATAGATAGATAGATAGATACTTTATTAATCCCGGAGGAAATTGCATATATCCACTGCTCAGGCATTACATAACAAATAATACTGGATAAACACCAGAAGAAAAAGAAACACTGACATCACAGGACATACCACAAGACATACATTACACTAACAGACAGACACATGCAGCACTAACAGGACTTATATACTAAACTATAAATAAAATATAAACAGTATAAAATTGAATTAAAATATAAAATTAAAATATAAAACAGTATTATATATATATATATATATATATATATATATATATATATATATATATATATATATATATATATATATATATATATATAATTTTTAAAAAATGTCCCTCTCACCCTTTCAGGGTGGTATCTGTGTGTCATCCTCAAGCTCAGGTCCTCTACCAGAGGCCTGGGAGTCTGAGGGTTCTGCGCAGTATCTTAGCTGTTCCTAGGACTGCGCTCTTCTGGACTGAGGCTTCAGATGTTGTTCCAGGAATCTGCTGGAGCCACTCTTCCAGTTTGGGGGTCACTGCCCCAAGTGCTCCTACTACCACGGGGACCACATTAACCTTGACCTTCCACATTGGTTCCAGCTGTTCTTTCAACCCTTGGTACTTCTCAATCTTTTCATGTTCCTTCTTCCTGATGTTGGCATCAGCTGGAATCGCCACATCTATCACCACTGCTCTCTTCTGCTCTTTGTCCATCACCACTATGTCCGGTTTGTTAGCCAGTAGCTGTTTGTCGGTCTGGAAGCTGAAGTCCCACAGGATTTTAGCCTTGCCGTTCTCAACCACCTTCGGTGGTATGTCCCATTGGGATTTGGGTACTTCTAGTCCATACCGGGTACAGATGATTCTGTACACTATCACAGCTACTTGGTTGTGCCTTTCCATGTATGCTGAGCTGGCGAGCATCTTACACCCTGCTACCACATGCTGGACTGACTCTGGGGCTTCTTTACATAGCCTGCACCTTGGGTCAGATCTACTGTGGTAGATATTGGCCTCTATTGCCCTTGTACTTAGGGCCTGTTCTTGTGCTGCCATGATCAGTGCCTCTGTGCTGTCTGTCAGTCCAGCTTTATTCAGACATTGGTAGGTCTTCTTGATATCAGCCACTTCCTCTATCTGACGGTGGTACATGCCGTGTAGGGGCTTGTCCCTCCATGTTGTCTCCTCCTCCTCCTTTTCCTCCTCAGGCTTCTGCTGTCTAAGGCATTCACTGAGCAGTTCATCCGTTGGGGCCATCTTCCTGATGTACTCTTGGATTTTTGATGTCTCATCCTGGACAGTGGCCCTGATGCTCACTAGTCCTCGGCCTCCCTCTTTCCGCTTAGTGTACAGCCTCAGGATGCTGGACTTGGGGTGAAACCCTCCATGCATGGTGAGGAGCTTTCTAGTCTTGATATCTGTGGCTTCTATCTCCTCCTTTGGCCAGCTTATGATCCCAGCGGGGTATCTGATGACCGGCAGTGAATACATGTTGATGGCTCGGACCTTGTTCTTGCCATTCAGTTGACTTCTCAGGACTTGCCTTACTCTCTGGAGGTATTTGGCTGTGGATGACTTCCTTGCGGCCTCCTCATGGTTGCCATTAGCCTGTGGGATTCCAAGGTATTTGTAGCTGTCCTTGATGTCTTCTATCCTGCCTCCTGGTAGGTTGACCCCTTCAGTTCTGATCATCTTGCCTCGTCTTGATACCATCCGGCCACATTTGTCTAATCCGAATGACATCCCTATGTCGTCGCTGTAGATCCTGGTGGTGTGGATCAGTGAGTCAATTTCTCGCTCATTCCTGGCATACAGCTTGATGTCATCCATGTAGAGGAGATGGCTGATTGTTGTCCCGCTTCGGAATTGGTATCCGTAGCCACTCTTTGTGATGATGTGACTGAGGGGGTTCAGGCCTATTCAAAACAGCAGTGGTGATAGTGCATCCCCTTGGTATATGCCGCACTTGATGTTAACTTGGGCAATTGGCTTGGAGTTAGTCTCCAGGGTTGTCTTCCACTTCCCCATTGAGTTCTTGATGAAGGCTCTTAGTGTCCTGTTGATCTTGTACAGTTCCAGACATTCCAGTATCCACGTGTGTGGCATTGAGTTGTAGGCTTTCTGGTAGTCAATCCAGGCGGTGCACAAGTTGGTCTGCCTATTCTTACAGTCTCTGTGTACTGCTCTGTCCACCAGTAGCTGGTGCTTGGCTCCCCTGGTGTTATTACCAACTCCTTTCTGTGCCCCACTCATATATTGATCCATGTGCCTACTCATCTTAGCTGCCATGATGCCTGACAGGACCTTCCATGTTGTACTGAGACAGGTTATTGGCCGGTAGATTCCTTCTGTGGGTCTTTCATGATCAGGACTGTCCTGCCTTCAGTCAGCCATTCATTATAGTCATTATTGTGTTCACTCATATTTTTTTTTGAGGTAGGCTCGTATAGCATTAAGGGTCTTGCCTAAGGACCCTCACTGGATAGTGCCCGCCATGTCTGGGGTTCGAAGCCACGCCCACACCCTCCTGCATTCCAGACCACGCCCTCCTGCATTCCAGACCACGCCCCTTTCTGCATTTTGTGTACGTTGTGTATATATATGTAAACAGTATAAAATTACATTAAAATTAAATTAAATTAAATCCATTTTCAACCCCGTGCTGACCTCGCCACCTCCCTCCGCTCCTCCTGAGAGAGTCATTGTACCCCCTGATGGCACGGGGCACGAAGGAGGACCTCAGCCTCTCTGTGGAGGCGCTGTGTGACAGCAGTCTGCCGCTGAAGGTACTTATAGTTTCCTACCACCTCCACCTCACTGCCTTTGATGATCACCGGCTGTGGAGAGGGAGGTGCCCGCCGGAAATCCAGAACCATCTCCTTTGTCTTGGAGACGTTGAGCTGGAGCTGGTTCTGTTGGCACCACTCCACGAAGTAAGCCACCAATGCCCTGTACCCCCCCTCATCACCCTCCCGGATACATGCCACTATCGCGGTGTCATCGGAGTACTTCTGTATGTGGCATGTATCAGAGTTGTGCTTGAAGTCTGATGTGTAGAGGGTGAAGAGAATGGGGGATAGAATGGTCCCCTGTGGCGCCCCCGTGCTGCTGGTCACCGTAGAAGACAAACAGTCCCCCATACGGACGTACTGGGGTCTGTCCGTTAGGTAGTCCGTAATCCAGCTCACGAGGTAGGGGTCCACAGCCATGGAGGTCAGTTTATCCTGCAGGAGCCGGGGCTGGATGGTGTTGACTGAGGTTGAACAATTGTTGCAGGGGGTCCCCTAGTTCCCAAGCACAGGCTCGGAGGAGTCTTGGGGAGACCTCATCTGGTCCAGCCGCCTTGTAGGGACGGAGCCTCCTCAGCGTTGTCGTCACCAGGTCTGCAGTGATGATGGTCTCCGTCATGGTGGGGGCAGGAGGTTGTGGCGAGGTTGGAAGTCCAGTGGTTGAGGTGGGGCCGTTGAGCTTCGCAGTTCTTGGAGTGGGCTCGGGAGAAGTGGCAGGGGTGGAAGGAGAGGAAGCACAGGAGGAGGGAGCATAAGTGGAGCAGTTTGCAGGACAGGAAGAGGCCCGGGACGAGGAGCCGGGAGTGGTGGGGGAGCTGAACCGATTGAAAAAGCTGTTTAGTTCATTCGCTCGTTCAATATTTCCCTCCACAGTGCTGCGCCCTTTCCCGTGTCCGGTGATGGTTCTCATCCCATTCCAGACCTCACGCACCTGGTTGCGTCCCAGCTGCTTCTCCAGCTTCCTCCTGTACGCCTCCTTGGCTTCCCTCAGGCAGAGTCTCACTTCCTGCTGGGTCTTCCTCATCTCCTCCTCGTTCTTGCTCCTGAACGCCCGCTTCTTCCTGTTCAGGACAGCCTTGACTTCCTTGGTTACCCATGGTTTGTTGTTGGGGTAACAACTGATTGTCCTGACAGGGGCCACAGTGTCCACACAGAAGTTCATGTAGTCTGTAAAACACTGAGCTGCCACCTGAATGTCCTCCCCATGTGAGCCCACAATAAAATCCCAGTCGGTGGTCTGGAAGCAGTTCCTCAGCATCTCCTCTGCTTCCGGGGTCACCCTCAGGGGTTGCCACAGCAAATCAAATGCCTCTATCTAACCCTGTCTTCTGCATCCTCTTCTCTCACACCAACTACCTTCATGTCCTCTTTCACTACATCCATAAACCTCCTCTTTGGTCTTCCTCTAGGCCTCCTGCCTGGCAGTTCAAAACTGAGCATCCTTCTACCAATATATTCACTATCTCTCCTCTGGACATGTCCAAACCATCTCAGTCTGGCCTCTCTTGACTTTATCTCCAAAACCTCTAACATGTGCTGTCCCTCTGATGTACTCATTCCTGATCCTATCCATCCTGGTCACTCCCAGAGAGAACCTCAGCATCTTCATCTCACCTCAGCATCTTCATCTACCTCCAGCTCTGTCTCCTGTCTTGTCCTCAGTGACACTGTCTCTAGGCCAAACAACATCGCTGGTCTCACCACAGTTTTGTACACCTTTCCTTTGATTTGAGCTGAAACTCTACTATCACACATCACACCTGACACTTTCCTCCACCCGTTCCATCCTGCCTGGACACGCTTCTTCACCTCTTTTCCACACTCTCCATTGCTCTGGACTGTTGAGCCTAAGTACTTAAAATCCTCCACCTTCTTGATCTCTTCTCCCTGTAACCTCACTCTTCCACTTGGGTCCCTCTCATTCACACACATGTACTCTGTCTTACTGCGGCTAACCTTCATTCCTCTTCTTTCCAGGACAAACCTCCACCTCTCTAGATTCTCCTCCACCTGTTCCCTGCTCTCACTGCAGATCACAATGTCATCTGCAAACATCATAGTCCATGGAGATTCCTGTCTAACCTCGTCTGTCAGCCTGTCCATCACCATAGCGAACAAGAAGGGGATCAGAGCTGATCCCTGATGCGGTCCCACCTCCACCTTGAACTCCTCTGTCACACCTACATCACACCTCACCACTGTCTTACAGTCCTCATACATGTCCTGCACCGCTCTAACATACTTCTCTGCCACTCCAGACTTCCTCATACAATACCACAGTTCCTCTCTGGGCACCCTGTCATCAACTTTCTCCAGATCTACAAAAACACAATGCAGCTCCCTCTGGCCTTCTCTGTACTTCTCTAACAACATCCTCAAAGCAAATACTGCATCTGTAGTACTCTTTTTTGGCATGAAACCATACTGCTGCTCACTTCTGCCCTTAGTCTAGCTTCAACTTCTCTTTCCCATATCTTCATTGTATGGCTCATCAGCTTTATTCCTCTGTAGTTGCCACAACTCTGCACATCTCCTTCTCCACTCTTCATCCTCTTCAATGCCCTCCTCACTTCATGTTGACTAATGTGGCACTTGGAAATCAGACAACAGGTAAAATCCTTTTCACTGGTGGTTTATTGAGAACACTGCTCAACATGATGCAGCATGCGGATGAGGTTCGGCTGGTAGATGTGATAAATCTGTAAAAGAGCCACCAAAGTAGAATGTAAAACAAGATAAACACAGAAAGAAGACGTGGATCCACAACAGAGATTACAATGTTTTATTTTAAACTGTGTAACATCACCAACCGTAAAATATGAACGGTTTAGAAATATGTGTATAGTAAATGTCACCCAGTGGCAGACACAGTTCCCTCTACCATCATGTTCACACCATGTGGTCATTCATTTTGACGCTGCCACTGTGAAGATTCATGTGGAGGTGACTGCCGCTCTGGCTTTGCAGCCTGCTGTCACTTCTTTCCAGGTGAGCGACATGACAGGAGCGGCACATTAGCCCCCGCCAGACAAACATTAACCACATGCCTGCAGGACAAGCAGCAGACGCTGACTTCAGCCTCCACAGAGGCTCACGCTGGTTTGTCTTTCCCTGGATCCTTTGTTAAATTTATAAGTATCTTTATTGACCACTAGGCGGCAGTGTAACAAGATAGGAACAAAGCAATAGAACATTTTGACACTAATGGCTATGTTCGCATTTACACAGCAGGAGCATTTGTGTCATTGTGGTGTATTTAATTTTCAGGTTACACAGAATTTTCATTCAGTCGTTTCACAAATATCACAAAAAAAACCCCAACAACCTCGAGCCATCCTGAGGTGTGAGGCAGTCTTTGGACAGCAATTTGGCCAGTAATTTTACATCAATATTGACGTGTGGATAAAAAAAGAATCTCCAAGCTTGGTTGCTCATGAACAGTCAGTTTTTACACTGGCAGTATTTACGAGTGATACGTATCAGCATGTGTGCAAATAGACACTTAAAGACGACCAGTTGTGTCACTAATTAGATAATAGATGGTTCAACCTGTTGCATTGTTAGCTAAAAGATTTAGAACGTTCTCCAGTAAAATACTCAAAAAGCACCCAAACTGCTGATGCTGTTCCATCCTTTCATACGTCTGCTTTGGAGTGTTTGCGTAACACAGATTGGCTCTTTAGGCTAAAGTAGACAAAGCTACAAAGCTACATTACAACAGGGACAAGGCTGGTGGTGTGTTTGTTTCACATGACAGGAGGATGCAGTCTGTTTGGTGAGGATACATTTGACCACAGCCTTCATCTCAACTGTCTAGTTTTGCATAATGTGCTTCTGCTGTGATGGTGACATGTTGATCCATCAATCTGCTGTCCCCTTATAATCCTTAAAGGGACAATAAACTCAAAATGAACCCGAGGTATTATTTGAAGTACATGATTAAACAAATGTTTTGGTGGCATTATTTTTTTTTAATGATCAATGGCGACCTTGCACAAACAAAACAAATTATAAGTCACGATGCACTCACAGCGGAAGTGACGCAATCGTAGCTATCACGGTGAATCGATGTCAGCGATGTTATATAAATATACAGCAAGCGACAACATAGTAAGCCAACATTATCACACTTATTTATCAAGAAATCATCTCAAATCGTGTTGTGCTGACCCTCTAGGAGTTTCAGTGGATTGTTTGAGCTGCTGCTGTTGGTCCTGCAGGCTCCTGTAGTTCTTGGCTGTAGTTCAGCCTCATGTCAGCTGTTTCCACTCACCGTTCTTTGTCTTCCTGCTGGACCTAGAAGGCTCATCAGTCTGTGAGTGAATGCACACATTGTTCGGGTGACTTACTAGTTATAATGTCCCGTTTTGGTTTCCTGTATGTAAAAGTTAATTGCGCTACCGATGCTAACGTGCTAGGCCTTCAATGGGATTTTCCATATTATGTTAGCATTGAGCTAACCGCCATTCGTTACTGTTGGGCTGTGTGGAGTTAATAACAACTCTACTTTATATTAATATGTCTTGTATTTACGAATGTATAAGGATCAGGACCTGACATGCTGTTTTTGTATGTTTTATTTCAGTGTCACAGATCTTCTCAGTAAATTGAGCTGTCTATCACTTTTGATATTGTTTACTTTTTGCGAGTGCCATAACCACGTGGTGGTCTGTTCATAAAAACATTTATATAATATCTCCGCTCCAGGCATGAATTAATTATCCACTAAACCTTGGGAATTCTGAATAAATACTATGGGTTGTCTGAAAATGATCTTACCTTCAAATCTCTTTCAAAATCATCTGGGGTGAAGTCCTCACGGCAGATTCTTGGATCTTGGGTCATTTTGACTGTTTGTCCTTGCTTTCCATTGCTCTTCTTTCTTTCCAGAAGGTATTCTGAATAAAGATAGGTTCTTATCTTTTTGTTTAAATCCTGTGGTGTTGGAACAACCATTCACCATGATTTTATCAGATGTATCGCTTCATTGATCGTATTGTGCTGTAATGGCTGCCCTGACTGATGAAGCAACGGGTGTCGCAGATGATGTATGACCCCACGTAACCTCTGGATACGGAAGCTGCTGCAGCGCAGATTTTAAGGTTTCCTGACACCAGGGATGATGCCAACATCTGGAAAAAATTTGTTTGATAATGTTAAACAAAATATAAATTACTTTAAAATACGTTTACTATCCCTTTAATGGATTCAGTAGAGATCAATTGGTTGTTATTTTCTTGAACTCATGTGAATATGTTGGTAAAAGGGTTATGAGGATGGGGCTACCAGGGAAGAGGGCAAGAGGAAGACCAAAGAAGTGGATGGATGTAGTGAGGGAAGAAGAAGAATACGAGATAGGCATGTTGACACAAAATCCAAAAGAGATTCATGCAAACAGGAACTTACATTTCAAAAGCAAATTATATGAAATGTAGGAACGTAAGTAAAATATATGTGAATTAAACCAACCACTGACTGAACACAAGTTCCTCACTCAACACGGAACATAAGACACCTTAGACACACCATAGGTTTGCAAAAGTGTCTAAATCATTCATAGGTCTGAAATAATTAAAATCGATTGTTGCTTGACACATTCTTCTTAAAATGGCTTCTGTACTGCAGACGAACCTTCAACCTTTTTCCTCCTGCTTAGATAAATCGCCATCTTTGCTTGGCCCAGAAGAAAGTTTAGAATCTGCCAATCCTTATTTTGATTCTTCCTATGTTTCAAACCATTAATGTATAGTCATAGTTATAGTCAACATTATTGTCAAATGTACCATATATGCACGACATACAGCACAGATGAAATTACAGTCCTCTCAGACCCACATACCTGTTTGTCGAAAACATCAACGAATGAGAGGAGGATACTTTCTAGAAACAGGAACAGATTGTCGAGTCTCTGACAGTCTAGGAAGCAGTGAAAAACAGTTTCTCTGTGAGAACAGAACCGGCGGTTTTCTGACATATTTGGATTCAAACTCGAAATAAAACTTGACAGCCACAGCGCCGTGTAAAACCCTCCATTGGAGATCCCCAACCTTCTTTGTTAACGGCGGCTTTTAGAAGGACTCCCATGAAGTGCTCATACCCGTCGCCAGACCAAGGTGAACCCTCCATGGTGTGTCAATTTCTACATGTTTTTGCCAGTACTGTCACTGAGGCTGATCGGGTTTGATATGGAGTCGTTAGAGCAAGGAGACAAACTTTACGGGGAAAGGATCAGCATGATTTGGATTTAAAAGGCCTGTACAATAAAAATCGATCAAAATCAGTTGCTGTGCGGTTCTTCTAGCTCCTCAACAGACTTCCGGTGAGCCTCACTGAAGTCACACCCACAGCAGAAGACAGAACAGCAGTATCATCCAGGGTGGGTCCACAAATCTCTACCACACATCGAACTGGAGATTTTAGCTGTGATGAATTTGGACTCCACTGATTCTCCTGCAATAGTTCTCACATTAAAAAGTCCTCCTCTGATAACAGTCAGTCAGTCATTTTCTAACCCGCTTAATCTGCTAACGCAGGTCGTGGGGGAGCCGGTGCCTATCCCGGCAGTCTTAGGGCGTGAGGCGGGGGACACTCCGGGCACGACGCCAGTGTACCGCGGAGCCACATAGAGACAAACAATCATTCACACACACACTCACGCCTACGGTCAATTTGGGACCGGCCAATCAAACTGAAGCGCACGCTTTTGGAGGTGGGAGGAAGCCGGAGAACCCGGAGAAAACCCACATAGACACGGGGAGAGCATGCGAACTCCGCACAGAGCGGGACTCGAACCTGGGTCCGCCGTGTTGTGAGGTGGCAGCGCTAACCACTGCGCCACCGTGCCGCCCCCTCTGAAAACAGGTTCCTTTAAAATCCAATAGAATGTTTTAAAATCCTGTGGTCTCCTCTTGGACAAAAGTTTCCAGATTCCAAAAAAACACTCTGATAAAAACATAGAAGATCTCTCAGTCTGTTGTTTCTCAGGTCCATTAACAACAACGACAGATCAAGTCCCAGACCCCAGCACTGGGGCAGTACTACCTGTGTTGTGAGCCGCCACACCATGTCCTCAGGGCCAGTCAGGAACCGCTGAATGAATTGCAGCTGGAACACAGCACCTGTGCTGGTCAGATGGATGAGTCCCTGCCCTCCTTCCTCCTTGGTACCACCAGGATACGTGCCAGCAACATTGATGGGGGTTCAGCGCAGGACAGCCAGTGCCACAACGTTGATGAAACCAAATTATGTATAATTAAAACTCGACCTCTAAAAGACAGTTTTGATAAAATCCCTTTCTAGCTTTTTATCCTCCCTTCCACTTACTCTGAAACATTTTCCCAGTTCTTTTCCATAATAGTCTGGCCTCCCAGATACACTCAAAGGTATTTCAAGCTGTTTGTTTTCCATTGGAGTCTATCTGGGAGCACGATCTACTTTAGCCCACCTCCCACCATAAGCTCTTCATTGATCATATTGCGCTGTAATCACTGCCCTGATTGATGAAGCAACGGGTGTTGCAGACAACGCTTCATCATGGGAGTCTTGACTTTGGTGGAGATCTCACTAAAAAGTTGTACAGTGCGTTCCAAAAAGCCCACATCATGCCAGTTCTTGATTGCAAAAACAATATCATAAGCATATGCAGACATCTTAAAACTACAAGAACCAGGAAATTGTAAAACTATAGAGACCTGCCCTCAGTGGGTTTAAAAAAGACTAGTGCCAGAGAGTAGAGCATCCCTGACAAGGGGCTTGTCCTCTCTCATGACCCTTTGGACCTTAAAAGGAGCACTTAAGCCACCGTTAACCTTAAGTACGCTCTCAATGTCTCCATACAAGGTCCAAATCTTGGCAATAAAGTTGGAGCTGAAACCAAAACCTTGTAGCGTGTGCCAGTGAGTGATTGCTCAACTCTATCAAAAGCCTTTCCTGCTCTATGGAAATAAGAACAAGTCTTGAGCCCGAAGAACTTGAGAGTTCCATAACATTACAAATTAAATATACGTTATCCGTGACTAGCCTACGCATTACACAGTAAGTCTGGTCAACGTGAATAACCTGCTCTATCACTTTTGCAGCCTGTCGACCAAGACGTTGGAGAGGAGCTTGTAGTCTGTGCCAGTGACATGCGGTGAGTTTCATGGCTGGTGAGGCACTGATTTAATCATAATCAGGTTTACAAAAATATGAACCAACAGTTTAGCTTATTCACCATTTAATTAGCAACAGGTCATTTTTAAAGTCTCAGAGCAGGATGAGTACAATGAGCAGGAATGAGTACAGTGTTCAGTAATGAGTACATCAGAGGGACAGCACATGTTAGAGGTTTTGGAGATACAAGCTAAACCCGCAAATTGGTGTAAGACAAGGAGAGGACGATCGATCAAAAGAAATTAAGAATCCAGTGTTATATAGTAGAGTTTGTGTTAAAATCCTAATTGAACAACAAATGGTGAATGCTGAGAGGGGGTAGGAGTGGTGACAGACCGATCAGAAGGTAAATGAAAGATATTATCAATACGTTTTTGTAGTCTTAGACTTTTAATCCCTATGACCAGCAGGAATAACCAGCGATGTATGTAAATGTACGGCAGCGCAGAGCTGCCAGACCAAAAAAATAAAAACCAGGAGGCTCAGTATCACGTAATTACGTGAAAGGTTTATTGTTAGAACAATATCTTTTCATGTTATAACGTGAAATTATAGCGTTATTTCATGATATGATTTTTTTCACGTTATAACGTGAAAGTATCACGTTATTTCGTGATATGACTTTTTCACGTTATAACTTGAAAGTATCACGTTATTTCGTGATACGACTTTTTCACATATATGAGGTGTATTCACCTCGTTTGCTATTTTTCATGCCTTTTTAAATTGAAATGAAAAATCATGTTATCGAATTAAAAAAAACTAAACTATGGCATACCAATGGTTTTGGTGGTGGTCAAAGTTAAAATGTCTTCTAGTCTAAGTAAAACTTACAAGTAAACATTGAGTAATATTTTGTATGACTGTATCTTCACATAGTGAATGCAAGTTTTCAATTGTTGAATCTCACATTTATACCCGCATAAAGTAGGATAGAAATAAAGATAGTTTAGCTTGAACTGTTGCCTTTAGTGTATTTTTGTAGGTAAACTGAACAGAAGATTTTGCCCACAGAATGCAGGAAAACAACCCCATTTTCTATAAAAATTTCCCGGGGGAGGCACCCCGTGCCCGCCCTGTGGGGGGTATCCCCCCTACGCCCCCCCCCCCCCCCCCCGCCCTCTGCGACAAGCATTGGTCGTCAGCGCGCTGCGCCGCTGTCTTGTGTACAGAATGTGGCTTTTTGTGGCTTACTCAATTCTTTTACACTGACCCACAGTGGCTTGGTCATACTACTTCCTAGTGCAAGCCCAAAAAGAGGACATGAAGGTAGTTGGCGCGAGAGAAGAGGATACAGAAGACAGGGTTAGATGGAGGCAATTGATTCGCTCTGGCGACTCCTGAAGGGAAAAGCCGAAAGGAAAAGAAGATGAATGATGATGTTTGCTGGTAAAGGTGAGTGCAGGGTCACGACTTCTCACACTGTCAAACGTGACAGCACATAAACCAGAGTCCAGTCTTCTGCTGGCATCAGCTGCGTTTCCAATGAGAATGGATCAGTACCTCCAATAAACAGTTAGAAGAAGAATAGAGGACAATAAAAACAACCACAAATTATTGTATCCAAACTAGCAAAGAACCACAATGCATGTGAGCCTAGTATTCCATCAAGTCTCCACAGCAATGATCATCAGAGACAAAAATAATGGCGTCCTGTCCTCCTCCAACTCTAGTCCTCCTTAGATCTGGAAAGCACACATCTGACTCCTGAAGCTGTTGGTTCAATGGATGTCTTTTCTCCAATACAGATCAGTCAGATGATTAAAATAGTCTCCTCAGCTAAACCATCCTCCTGTCTGTTAAATCCAATTCCATCAAAGCTCATCAAAGGAGCATTACCTTTACTTAGTAGCCACTTCCTTAATATAATTAGCCTGTCATTATCAACATTATCCTATCTATCCTGCTCACTCCCAAAGAGAACCTCAGCATCTTCATCTCTGCTACCTCCAGCACTGTCTCCTGTCTTTTCCTCAGTGACACTGTCTCTAGACCAAACCACATCGCTGGTCTCACCACAGTTTTGTACACCTTTCCTTTCAGTTTAGCTGAAACTCTTCAATCACACATCACACCTGACACTTTTCTCCACACGTTCCACCCTGCCTGTACACGCTTCTACACCTCTTTCTCACACTCTGCCACAACTCTGCACATCTCCCTTGTGCACCAGCATGCTTCTCCTCCATTCCTCAGGCATCTTCTCACTATCTATATCCTGTTGAACAACCCAGTTGTTGCAGAAACTCTGCCACTTCTCCTACGCACTTCCAAACCTCTACAGGTATATCATCAGGACCGACTGCCTTTCTACTCTTCATCCTCTTCAATGCCCTCCTCACTTCATCCTGACTAATCTTTGGTACTTCCTGGTCCACAAGTCATCTCTTCTAGCCTTTGTTCTTTCTCATTTTCCATGTGCATCTACTCTTCAAAGTACTCTTTCCGTCTTCCCATCACACTACTGGCACCTGTCAATAGACTTCCATCCCTATCCTTAATCACTGCTGCACGTCCTTCCCATCTCTGTCTCTCTGTCTTGCCAGCCTGTATAGATCTCTGTATAGGTCTCTCCCTCCTTACTGTCCAACCTAATATACAAGTCATCATAAGCCCCTTGTTTGGCCTTTGCTACCTCTACTTTCACCTTACGCTGCCTCTCCCTGTACTCCTGTCTACTCTCCTCAGTCCTCTCAGTATCCCACTTCTTCTTAACTAACCTCTTTCTCTGTATACACTCCTGTACCTCCTCATTCCACCACCAAGTCTCTTTATCTACTTTCCTTCCAGGTGACACACCAAGTACTCTCCTACCTGTCTCTCTGATCACATTAGCTGTAGTTGTCCAGTCATCTGGAAGCACCTCCTGACCACCCAGAGCCTGTCTTAACTCCTTCCTAAAAGTCCTGCAACACTCTTCCTTTTTCAGTGTCCACCATTTCGTCCTCTGCTCTGCCTTTGCCCTGTTCATCTTCCTCACCACCAGAGTCATCCTACGCACCACCATCCTATGCTGTTTGGCTACACTTTCGCCTAACACTACTTTGCAGTCACTGATCTCCTTCAGGTTACACCGTCTACATAAGATGTAGTTGTGGTGGGGTTTCGTTTTTTTTAGGACAGGACACGGTGTATAAATACAAGATATTTATTTGTCAATTCAAATCATGCATAGGTTGAGTAGCAGTACAATAATATCATCGATGATATAAACAGACAGACAAGTTCAACAAATACTTATCTTATTATAATGAGATCTCTGGACAGTCCTTCGACGTTTTATTACAGAATATTCTGTGTACAGGAAAACTTACAGACGAAAGCTGCAGCAGTGTTCAAGTACAAAGATATGAAAAGATCACACATCATTTATACTCTAAAAGGCATGGCTAGGGGAGGTTTTAACCTCGACACATCTGGTTTCAACCAGTTCTCTACCGGTTTTCAGTTGATACATCATGAGCTCCAGACGTTAACAAAAATGTCAAGTCGACAGTTTCATAAAACTATCTGATGGTGCAACATAATCAGTCACGCGAACCCCGCGAGGACACATCTATTGCAGACAAAATTATTCACAGATACTGACAGTCATGCAAGCATTTCCTAACATGGTCAAACAGTAGATTATATTCATGCAGGGCCTTCATGACCTCGAGACAGCCTGGTGCCATTTTCACGAGCACTGAATGATTTGAGAAACACACAACATCCAGATCTTTAGTTCTATGAAATGATATTATTTTATTATATTATTTTATTGTATTATTTTATTGTATTTAAAACATTCAACCACATAGTCTACCTGTGTGCTCCTACCTCCACTCTTATAGGTCACCCTATGTTCCTGCCTCTTCTGGAAGAAAGTATTCACTAAAGCCATTTCCATCCTTTTTGCAAAGTCAACCATCATCAGTCCTTCTGCGTTCCTCTTCTGGATACCAAACCTGCCCATCACCTCCTCATCACCTCTGTTTCCTGCTACAACATGTCCATTGAAGTCTGCTCCACTGACAACTCTCTCACTTCTAGGTATGTTCTGCATACCTAGAAGTGAAAGTCCAACCAGAATTTCTCCTTCTCCTCTAGCTAACATCCTACCTGTGGAGCATACCCACTAACAACATTGAACATCACACCTTCTATTTCTAGCTTCAGACTCATCACTCTGACACTCTTTTTACCTCCAGGACATTCCTAAAAAATCCCTCCTTCAAGGTAACTCCTACTCCATTTCTCTTCCTATCTACACCATGATAGAACAACTTGAACCCTGTTTCTAAACTTCTAGCCTTGTTACCTTTCCACCTGGTCTCTTGGACACACAGTATGTCTGTCTTCCTCCTCTGCATCATGTCAACCAACTCTCTACCTTTTCCTGTCATAGTTCCAACATTCAACGTCCCTACTCTCAGTCCTATACTCTTGGCGTTCCTCTTCTCTCTCTTCCTACGAACACACATTCCTCCTCTTCTCGCCCGACCAACAGTAGTCCAATTTCCACTGGCACCCTGTAGGTCAACAGCACTTTTATTGTCCTCTATTAATGACGAATAATAGGCTGCTCAAGCGGGACCAAGTGCCTTCCTGTATTTATGTAAACTATCTTGCCACACAGAGTATTAATGGTGTTCTCCTAGTTTAGTAGAACGCCATTTCCTCTCAAGTTTTTGGGATTGCTGCTTTAATTGGTTGGTATGAGAATTAAACCAGGAAGCTCGCATCCCCTGTTTTATAGTCTTTTTTAGTGGAACAATTAAAATTTTTTTTTTTTACAGAGCCTGTTGCATTGTCAACAAACCAAACTCATCAATTTGAGATGGACTAACATTAACTGAGTTCGGGAAATGACTCTCTGTGTGGTTCAGCTGCGGGATTAAATTAAGCATACTTAGGATTTCTTCCTTGAAATTAGAAACAGCAACAATTATCAGTTAAGTCATGATCTACTTTTGAATAAGAAAATTGAGAAAACAAATCCATTTTTGTGTTCATGCATTTTGAAATGATATTAAATGAAGCCATGGAGCCTGAAATGAAGAAAACTGTGTGATGTTTCATATGAAAAGATGGGACATCTGTACATTCCTTACAGGTAGACCTTACATTGTTCTGATTTATGTTGTTCTCAATTATATGTTAGTTTAAAAAAAAAAGAATATACAGAAAAATTTAAATGAAGTTTACTTTATTTTATTTAACTTTACATCTGTCTACCAATATTATTGTAATTATAAAATCAGTAGTCAACCATTAAAAGCACATACCATATTACTGTACAATAAATAAGGATAAAAATTATATTATATTATATTATAATATAATATAATAATTTATATTAAATATATACAGTATATATATACTGTATATATTTTATATAAAATATTTCAATGCGCTCTTTACTAAAAAAGTATTCTTATATCAGTAAGGATTGATTTATTGTAATGATCTATTTAAAAGGGGCTGCAGCACCCCTCAGACAGCTGAATGAAATCCCACTCCCATAAAAATGTTTTCTTTTATTTGGCATCTCCCTCCTTGAAGAAAAACATCTCCTGGGAGCCGTTGTTGTGCACTCTCCTTATTCTGATGGTGTGTGTGTGTGTGTGTGTGTGTGTGTGTGTGTGTGTGTGTGTGTGTGTGTGTGTGTGTGTGTGTGTGTGTGTGTGTGTGTGTGTGTGTGTGTGTGTGTGTGTGTGTGTTTGCATATGTGGTAATGGTGCACCACCTCATGCCTTATTTATGCTGATGTCTCCTCACTGGCTCCCCCCTTTCAGAAGGTACAATGTGGAGATTGATGGGAGTGGATTGATAGAAGTCAGAGGAGAAAATAGAAGAATACATCATGAGTGAAAAGTGATGATGAGGAAGCTATGAGGAAGAAACCAAGAGAGCCACACCGACAAAGAGGCAGAGCGCAGGAATAACAGTGGAGGAGGCGGGAGCATCTCTCCGCAGTAATCCATCCTTATGAAGGAGAGACGATAGTGGAGCTCTTGGGGAGCATCTCATTAACCAAACTGAATATACAGGTCCTCCTGAAGGTGCATCTCAGTAACAATGATGAGCAGCGTGTCACCACATCTACACAGGTGGGCTCTGCCACACTCGGAGTGAACGATGTGTTGTCTCCTTCCCATGATAAGCAGTGGGAATGATGCTACTGCGAAGCTTAAGATTCCTGGTGAGTCTTTGAATTGTGGGTCTTATCTGAAGTTATCTCACTTGATGCATCAGATAGCATATACAGTATGTCTGTTTATGTAAGCAGAGTCTGTCTGCTGCTGGTGGAAGCAGACAAGAAAATTGCATAAAAATTGCAAAAAGATTGCAGCAGTTGTTCATTAAACACAAGATTCAGACAATGGCTTGTTATTGATAGAAAGTTGGGTGAAACTTCTCAGTTCTCAAATCGTTTCTGGAGCTTCACGGAAAGACAAGATTGTGGCTAGTTTTACAAGTGTCACCTGGCAAAAAAAGAAAACTAACATTTTTATCCATAGATGACTGTGGCATTCAGTAGTGGAGCCCTGTCTGTTGTGGATTTATGCTATAAAGAAGATGATCAACCTTCAAAGTCACCACAAAATAAAAAAACTGCAATGGTTAATTGGGGCTAGAAATACAAGTTAAAACAATGTTAGTCATATAAAGTAAGGGAAGGGAAGACAACAAGTTGGTTACGTGTATTCATTCATCATCAGCTTCAACCGCTTCATTCGCTGTTGCAGGTCGCGGGGTGCTGGAGCCTATCCCAGCTGAGTGAGGCCATGGGGTGAGGGAAACTCCGGCCGCAACACCACATTGAGACACATACAACCACGAACACACACACTCACACCTACGGTCAATTTGGGACCGGCCAATTGACCTGAAGTGCATGCTTCTGGAGATGGGAGGAAGCCGGAGAACCCGGAGAGAACCTATGCAGACCCCGGGAGAACATGCAAATTCCACATATAGTGGGACGCAAACCCAGAACCACCTTGCTGTGCGGCAACAGTGCTACCCACTGCACCACTGTGCTGTCCTGGTGACATGTATTGATGGATTATAAATAAACAGATGTAGAGGGTGGTTCCCACAGCTGTCTAGACCAATGACAGCACAGCTACTGGGTGGATTAACTATAGGTTTTATTGAAGAGGAAAGTCTTCAGTCAACTCTTGAACGTGGAGATCATTCCAATCAGTGATCCACTGATCCAACCAGGGAGCTGATTCCAGAAAAAAGGAGTCGAGAACTGAAAGTTCTGACCAGCAGCCTGCTGTAGGAAGGTTTTGGAACCACCAGCAGACCGGAGCTTTGGGACCACAGAGTTCTAGTGGGCCAATATGGTTCAATGAGCTCCTTAAGATATAATAAAGTACGGTTGTTGAAGGCTTCAAAGTGTCAGGAAGAAAGCTAACACAGGGATACAGATCGTTCCACATGGGGATGTTCATCATCATGCTGCAACACAGGGCGAAGGTGGTGGATAAACATTTCAGACATTTGTGACAGTACTGCAGAGCACTCAAATAAGTACTGACGGAGGGCATCTGTGTTCTTGGTTCATAGCTCATTGCCTGCCCATACCCTAACCACATCGCTGTCATCACCCCACCACCACCAGCTGCAAACCACTGGTCTACAGAACCCGTCCACCCGTGCAGTGGAGCCCTGGGTTGAATTGTGAAGTGAAGATGAGTCTTTGTCCACTGACGTCAGTTATGGATGGATAGTCTGCGAGGATCTCTCAGGTCTGGAGTGATCTAGGTCACAGCCTTCACAAAGTTTGGGTGTCTTGGCATTTTCATGGAAATGTTGAAGATGGGTTATTGTAGAGAACTGGATATTCAGACCACCAGCAAACGCTCTGGTTCCTATTCCAGTTCCTAACAATTGTATGCCACCTGGAGAATCTGTTACACCTCTGGCATTGTGTGTGTGATAAAAATGTACATTTTTAGAAATCTTTTATTGTGACTTTCCCAATGCACACTTGTGTAATCTTCGATCAGCATCTTCATGCGCTAATTCTGTCGGGTAGATGGATTTTTCTCCATCAGGGGAAATGCCCTTGAACACATACTAAAACAAATTTATCTATGAGCAGATGTTTCGTAGACAGATCGCCCCAGCCATCGGTGGATCGAATCCCGCTCCCGCCATGATGTCACCAGGAGTATGAGCTGACGGTGGGAGGTGTCAGCTCACATCCCAGCCACTGCCGAGGCACCCTTGAGCAAGGTGCTGTCCCTCCTACAAGATGCTCAATTTGGGGCGCTTTCCGAAGCCGCTGCCCATCACTCTGCCTCCCAATGTGTGTGTAGTTTGATGTGAATATATTAACTGCATGCTTACAGGCCCCCTTGTGTGCTGTATTCAGGAGCCCTGTATACTGTCAGCTAACCTGAGTGACCATGTAATTTCCCCTTGCAGGGATCAATAAAGTATTCTTCTTCTTCTGAACAGAAATTTAGTTTAATCAGTTACACAAAATTTGGACACCACACATGTGAACATTGCTGCTTGTGTCGTATTGTGTTATTTTGCTCCTCTTGAACACAATCACACCAGATTCTGTGAAATACAAATGCTTCTGGTCAGGATCTCAGGCTGCTTGACACCTGCAGCATGTGTGAGAAAACTAGTGAAGTCTTCATTATTGAGGTTTTAAAATAGCCATACAAGATATGAAAGTGTTTCTAGTCTATGCTAATGAGATGAAAACCTTTATTGTTCACCTGGTGGCACGGACAGAAACTCTCAAACATGAACTTTACACACTCCCTACCCCATCTAATCCCCCAAAGTCACCTTAACCTCTTAACACAGATCAAAGAGGGGCAAAGCAAAACTACCGAGTGAGACGCCACAAAGCTTTAGTTCAGTTCAAAGCACTGGTGTGTGAGTTAGAGCTGCAGCGAAGGGGGAGAGGGGGTGAGGACAAGAGAAGGAGAGTCAATGAGGCACAACCCTGACTTCAAACACAGAGAGATTAACCTTCCACCCCTCCTCACTGCTGCTCACTGTTTCAGTGAAAATCCAGAAAGCCATAAGTGAGTCCAGGCTCTCTTTTGGAGGTTCATGACCAGGAGGAGGCTGAGAGTACTGTACCATCTACTCAGTAACAAGATAAGTGGAGGCATCAAATTGAAAACCCTAGTCGAAAGCAAGGGTTTAATGATGTAGTGTCACGAGACAGGCTCTGTTCCTACTGTGTTCTTAGTGACGGGTGTGGACATTGCACTGTTAAAGAATGCGAGAACATGCAGGAGAATTCATGTTCATCTGACAATGTACTACTTTGACAATGTACTGTGCAATTTCCTCTAGGGGTTTAATAATGTTTATATCCATCTATCTATCTGCTACAACTAATGGTACAGGAGATTCCTACGTTAGCTTTCCTTGGCTTGAGATGTACTAGAATATACAACAGGCTGCACCGTGTAGCTTCACTGTGAACATTGTGATGTGTGCTTTTGCAGCAGTCACCTCAATGCTTGACACTATAAAGCAACTCTGGTCTTTCTTACACTGAAACATTTTGCTGGTTTTCTTTGCACATACCTGCATTTTCGTGGTAAGGTTTCTGAAACAGTCCTCACGTACAATATGAGTGTCAGGGCAGTGGACAGAAACAGAAGAACAAAATCAACACTACACAATCAGGTTGTGGCAGGAGTGGCTCATTCCAAAGGGTCTTGGCTTGGGGACTGGTTCATGCTCCATAATGGACCACAGTATCAATGCAAAGATGTCATTGAGCAAGGTCATAGCCCCCCCGCCTCATGCATGCCCTCCACTCTACCACCACTCACTGTATGTGTGTGTTTGTGCTGCTGTGGATATGTGTGGGGATCCATACACTATGACAAAGTATATAAAAATAATAAAGTCAGGAACTCTTCCAGACAGACTTCACCATCCTTCAGGTCTGCCTCACATCCTAGATTGAGCAACAGGGACTACCCTGACCCAGGCACCAGGAGTCTGAGCCATCTCTAATGTAAATGTAAAGAACCTTTAGAGGACTGTGAGAGGAGATTCAAAGGATGGAAGCAAGAAAAACTGATGTTTGAAGCAAATGAAGGCAGTAATTCTTATCACGAGATCTTCAGAATAAAAGGATCTGTGTGAATTAGTCACAAAAGATTTTCATTTTGATTGTGGATTGAAAGACAATCTAATTCCTATAGCTGTTCTCCTGAACCTTTTGCAAAATTATGCAACAATTATTTATGCAAATTTCTCCTTGTGTTTCTTTATGAGTAGCTTTATATAGAAATAATACAAAATAAAAGAATGCCAGATAGTCAATCGTTGCTCATTGGACCCACTGTGTTCTCACCAAAGCCCATAAAACATTGATGAAGAGTGGAGGCTGGAAAACACATTCTTGGAAGGTTGGTTTCATGTATTTACATCCCTAATGATGATAAACGTACTCTTGGGAGCTAATCAAATATGCAGCTCCTGTGAAACACCCATGAAAGGCTCATGGAAACACACTGTTATTCCTGTCAGGTGCAAAAACAAGCTTTCAATTCATTTGAGGCCCACAATACGCTCAACCTCCCACTGCTGCCCTCGCTGACTGTCAGTCAGTTGAGGTCAATAACTCTCGCCATCAGAGATGGACAGAGTACTTGACCCCAGTACTTGAGTAAGAGTACAAATACTTCTGGTCAAAATTTACTCTGTGACAAGTAAGAGTAGCCCAGTCAGTACATTACTTGAGTAAGAGTAAAAAAGTACTTGCTTTTAAATGTACTTAAAGTAAAAGTAAGAGTAAGAGTAAATTCCTATTTTTTTATCTTTGATGAGAATGGACCTGACTGAATTACTGTCATTTTACAATTTTATATATAGTACCTTGTATCTCTTATTTCAGAAAAAACTCTTTGAAACCACCTGCACTGATGTGCTTGCCTGTAGAACCATTATGTTATACTGAACCAAGCCTTCGCCAACATCTATAAAAATGGAAATAAAATTAATGGAATCATCACAGAGGACAATTATGTCATTTTCACATTTTATTAAACAATTCCCCCCTTCCATACACACACAAGACCAAATGGAGCCATACAGGCCCAACCAACCCGTTTAACTGGGGACCAACTGCAACCCTTAAAGGACAGCCTGGTGGACTACTGGTTGAGAACCACTGCTTTACAACAAACTAAATCTCTGCTTTCAACAACTCAATGTTTACAGGAAGGACATATCCCAGTACTACAATATTTGTCTCCCCAAGACTGTCTGTCTCCCCCCACCTGTCTGTCTGTCTTTCTGTCTCCTCCCCCAGTCTGTGTGTCTCTGTGGCCCTGTGTCCTCCAGTCTCTGTCAGTCTGTAGTTCTGTAAAATTAAGTGACCAGAGGTCTCTAGGTGAGACTTTTGTCAGTTTTTCTTCGGCGAACACAATAAGCATTTGAAAATGTACTTTTTCTTGTCTGAGTCCGCGTTGTCCTTTTTCATTTCTACAAACTCAAACATATCTTTAAGATGAGGCCATGGGTTTCTTCCTCCGCCTCATAAAACTCAGGCTCATCGTGTTCATCAGATTCAACGGAGGCTTCTTCGGCAGTCGCCACCGAGGTCTTGTTTTGAGCTGATTGGGTAGGGGATGACGTATTTCCGCTTTTAGGTAAGTCCCAGTTGACAACGTGTACTGTGATAGGTTTCCTTCTTTGATGAACACTGCGTGTGGCCAATTGCACTTTCGGGGGGGGGGGGGGGGGTGGCGTCAAAACAACAACAGGCAAACCTAAAAGTAACGAGTATTCATGAGCCTTCTCAGAAATTAACTCGAGTAAGAGTAAAAATCTTTGCCTTGGAAATGTATTCAAGTATGAGTAATAAGTATGAAAGAATTCTAGTATTTGAGTAAAGTAAAAATCCTCAGAATCTGTACAAAAGTACAGTACCTAAGTAAATTTACTCTGTTACTGTCCACCCCTGCTTGCAATCCAAGTGCAAAATGCACCGGTTTTATTCCCTTTACTGCCTCCACACTCACAGTCTATTACACTACTTTCCACGGCTCTGTACTGCTGTGGCCTCTGTCGTCTATGGCTCCGGGGAAGGCCGCTGTCGTTTAGCAGAGCACCGCCCATCTGCACCTGTCAGGCAGCGTCACATCACTGTGGTAAAGCTGGTAGAAAATAGCACTGGGAACAGAGTGCACTCTGGGAAATGAGGAGAGCAGCTAGGCAGGAGCGGGCATCAGCTCAGACCGAGCAAATCGGCCCATCGTCCTTGAGACCCGACGGCTCACTGCGCTGCTGGGAACGCTTCAGCTTTAATTAGTGCTTCACCTGTTTGCTGAACAAAATACTGACCTCCATAAAATACCATCAGCTCCTCTGTGGAGGCATCAGGGCATGAAGAGGATGGACACTAATGACAGGCGTTCACCACAGTGCTTCTATCCATCGTCTGCCTGTCACTGTCTTTCTATCAAAGCACCAATCACCTGTGTGAGCCATCCATCCATCCGTCCATCCATCCATCCGTCCATCCATCCACTTGCAGATGGCATAATTGTCATCTCACCTACAGCTGCTTTTTCTAATTTGAGGGTCACGGGGGTTGCTAGATCCTAAACTGCTGATGAGACTGAGATGAGGTTAAACAGGTAAAGGGATTTGCTCTCCTCTTTTTCTTGCTTTAGACCAGTGCTTCTCAATTATTTTCTGTTGCGCCCCCCCAGGCAAGAAGAAAGTCGCGCTCCGCCACGACTGTAATATCAGTTGTCTAAATTTGTTTTAAGTACACCTCTGCATAACAATGTATTCTTATTAACATTAAAGTAAAAAAGGAAAAAATATATAAATTTATAACACAGAATAATTTTTATTAACAATTTACAATTTTTTAGTCTATAACAGAAAAATTTTAAGTGCATCAATTTGCATGAAATAAAAAAAAACCTTGTTTAACCTGTAAACATTTTTGATCAACTTATTGCACCATTTGATACTGAAAAATAAAATTGAATAAAATCAAGAAAAAATCAAGAAAAAATCAAATTCAGTTCAGCAAGATTAACTGAGGAGGACAATGTACAAAACACCTTAACCTACAAAACAAAAATTGAGTAAAACAATTTGTGATTTTAAAAAAAATACAAATAAGGATTAATCTACAATGAACTCATTCAGTCACAGCTTTTCAAAGCGAGGTTTGAAGCATGATATTGAACTCTCAGCTCCTGCTCAATGTTTCAGGTCCTCTGTAACGCGGTGGTTTGTTGCAGTGCTTCCCACTATTTAGGAAGCGCTGCTTTAGACAAAGATGAAATCCATCATCCATCTTCATTAGGTGCTAACATCATTTCTTGCGCCATTTATTCACATTTATTCATTTGTTTCTGTCTTGCTTACGGCCAAACCGTAAGGCCAGGTGGGTTTCTACAAAGACATGTGGAAGGATGTGGAATCAGACAGAAAAGAGCATGATGGATTTTAGCATGGATCCACAAAGAGTAATTCCAGCTTATTTTGTTTCATTTTACAATAAAATTACTTTAAAATTACTTTAAAATTAATACAAAGGTAAAAAAGACTTGAAACATTTAATTTTCTGTGCCAGCCACAATGTGGAAGATGAAGATGATGAAAATGTCCAAATTAGGCTTCAGGACCTTGATTAAGGTCCGATCACACCAACATAGCAAGAGGATTTGGCCTGATCATAAGTCAGTAAAACATAACCTTAACTCTCCAAAGGTTTAGATGTCACGTCATGTTAAAATGACTCATCAAACCTCAGACAGTGAACAGTTTGCTCTGATGTCAGACTTCATGTGGTCTTTTCTTCTTTCCTGCTGGCGTCATCTGCAGCGTTTCCTCCTTCTTTTCTCCACATCTCTGTGAACGTCTGAGCAGGAAACGAACCCACGATGTATTTATGCTCATGGGGACGTTCACCAACATGTAGACCGAAGACATATATACACACATTATATATATATATATATTAGTGCTGTCACATGATTAAAAAAATTAACCTAATTAATTACAGGACTTGTAATTAATCTAATTAATCACATTTTAATCTAATATCTGCTAAAGAATTTGAATTCTAGGACATCACAAAATTGTAGTGCATGGCTAATCAATAGAATACACCAAGAAAAGAAGATTTGAAATCCACTTTTTTATCGGTTAAGTGTGTTTTATAAATGAAATTTTTTAAAAAGGCCGAGCACATCAACAAACCAATTAGGCCAGGTGCATTTCTCAAAAATGCAATACAAATACAGTTAAATAAAATAAATAAAATAAAATAAAATAAGGCTGAGTCTCAAATATGCACATAAGCAGACTCCTAATCAAAATGAATACTAAAGCTGACTCAATACAGCAATTCAAAATGAATTGCCTCTAAATAAGGCAACATCAAAAGTAAGATGCCAACAGGCCTGTGGTTCTTAACCTTGTTGGAGGTGCCGAACGTTTCATATGCTCACTCACCAAACCCTTCTTTAGTAAAAAAATAATAAAATTTCAAATTCAAGACATAAGTACCGGTATATGTTTTACTGGTGTATTTAATGAATTGTGCATTAATGTCACCTTTTTCAAAGAACAAAACCAAGACAGTGCATGAATTCATATGAAATGACCTGCCTGCAAATCAGTGTGACTTCTGCTGTTGTTATTGAGAGACCAGTTCAGATATGCGTGGCTTCACCTTGGCAAGTGCTACTCTTATGTCATTTTCACAGCAAAGTCTGTTTCTTTTGTTTTCCATGCAGCTTAAGGAAGTGTTCCCTAGTTTTTACCTTTCGTATCCTGAAATTTCTTTCGTAACGAGGCAATATTTTCCTGTTGACGCGTTTCGTAACTTGAAAATAAATAAATAAATAAAATAAAATAAATAAATATATGTATATTAGGACTGCCAGTTTAACGTGTTAATTAGATAAATTAATTACGCTGCAAATCAATGCGCTATAAAAATTAAGGCAATTAATCGCCAGTGGCGAGTCAATGTCCATTTTAAATTTGGCCCATTGAGGGACCCGTAGGCTGCAGTGGCACGTCACTTCGTTCCTGCGCCACTAGTTAAAAGCAGGGTTAGGCTGACAACAGAGAGGGACGCGACACAGGAGAGCGAGGTAAGCCCACTTGGGTGTTTTTGCCGAACATACACAAATCACTGTGCACGTTTGACACGTCGTGTCAATTCGTGATGACACGCCCGCCCCCCCTTAGCCATCACTGGCTGCAGGTGATCATGCTACATCGATTAGCCTACCTGTGCTACATGGGATTTTGCGTACTCAGTAGTCGATTTATGCCTGTCATGATGGTACATCATCTGATTGCTTTAATATTTTTATTAATTCATAGTAACTTTGTTGAGCAAAATAAGAAAGTGGTCGGACGAATATGTGCAACATGAATTTACATGTACTGTATATCGGAATGTGATGGGAGTCAGCGTTCTGCATGATTTACAATGTCAAGTTGAGCAACTCTAGTCTCGCACTGGCAAAAATAAAGGAACACTTCCTTAAGCTGATGGAAAACAACAGAAACAGACTTTGCACCTCCAACAAGGTTAAGAACCACTGGCCTGTTGGCATCTTGCTATTGATGTTGCCTTATATAGAGGCATGTTATACTATTCATTTTGAATTGCTGTATTGAGTCAGCTTTAGTATTCATTTTGATTGACAGTCTGCTTATATGCCTATTTGAGACTCAGCCTTATTTCATTTCTGAATTTTGCTTATTTTATTTAACTGTATTTGTATTGCATTTTTGAGAAATGCACCTGGCCTAATTGGTTTGCTGATGTGCTCGGCCTTTACTCTTTTGAATTTCATTTATAAAGCAACACTTAACCCATAAAAATGTGGATTTCAAATCTTCTCTTCTTGGTGTATTCTGTTGACTAGCCATGCACTACAATTTTGTGATGTCTTAAAATTCAAATTCTTTATTTTAGGGGCCTTTAGCAGGTATGCGATTAAAATGCAAATTAATTCGATTACAGTAATACCTCTGTACTCGACCATAATCCGTTCTGAGGTGGTGGTTGAGCACCGATTTGTTCGAACACCGAAACCAATTTTCCCATAAGAAATAATGAAAAGTATTTTAACCCGTTCTTACCATTTAGAAAAATACCTAAAATATTATAAGAACGTGTATCTAAACAACAATGAAGACGTAAATGTGCACAAGCAGTACATGACAAAGATAAAGCATTATAAACCATTTTGTATAATTTACTTACGTTTTCGAGAGTGGTTGATGGCACTAGCGTCATCATGGAAGGGGAATCCCCTCCATGATGACGCTAGGTAACGCGCCTTCAGGGGTTTTCTCCCTTCTCTCTTCCGTAGAGGTGAATCTGGCTGGGCAGTAGCCTTCCTCTTCTCCTTAAGAAGGAACCTGTCCATTGTCAGTTGCTTCTGCTTCAAGATAGTGGAAATGGTTGACTTTGCCATTTCGTAGTGCGACGCGAGGTCGGACACTCGTACACCACTTTCATATTTTGCTATAATTTCCGTACGTCTTTGCGTACGTAATTTGCGTACGTGTTACTCCGCTGGCGGTCTGAGTCGAACTGACGCTTACCCGCTGGCCGAGGAGCGCGGCCGAGGAGCGCGTTCGGGTCGACTCGGCTAGTCGAGTACCGAAAATCTGTTCGGGGTCCGATACATTTTCTACTCGAATTTTTTGGTCGAGCACCGATTTGGTCGAGTATAGAGGCAGTCAAGTACAGAGGTATCACTGTAATTACAAATCCTGTAATTAATTAGATTCGTTTTTTTAATCGCCTGACAGCACTAGCAAAAATACAGTATGGGCTGCTACTCGCAGCTCGCAAAGGTTCCTGAACGCAATATTCTTATAGCTGCTATGCCATTGGCTATTACCTAGAGTCTTCCTGGCATTCCACTGGCTAAGAGGGACCTGTGTGTGGAGCTAGATACAGTAGGTGTCTATGCAGCGTCCTCGTCATTCGGCCATCGACTCATGAGGTGTTCTGATTGTTTTACGTAAATATATTACCTTTTTTGAGTATTCACTATGGACTCCAAGAAAGTGACAGAGAAAAGAGGAAGAAGAAAAGAGTTTTTTTGTCCGTACAAACAAAGCAAGACATTACAGAAAAGCATGAAAAAGGGATGCGTTTGGTTGATCTCACCAAAGAATATGGCCGTAATGCATCTACAATCACCACGTTATTAAAACAAAAGGAAGTTTAAGGAGTTTAAGGCGTCGCGTGGGTGGTTGGAGAAGTTCAAAAGGAGGACTGGAATTTAATCTGTTGTTCATGGTGAGGCAAGAGGGCATGAACCAAAGAGGGCAAAAAACAATGAGGACAGCAGTTAAAAGGTAAATGACCATCATTTTTATTCTTTACTGTATTCTGTTTTTTAAATTATGCACAACTCATTTATTGTGTAATAATATAATTGTAACATGTATTTGTTACCTGTTGTGCTGCATTTTTATGCTTTATAAAACATTTTTGTCTGAATTTTGGGGGGCTTGGAACGGATTAGGGCATTTGCATGGAAGACACGTCCGTACTTACAAAATTTTCTACTTAATAAAATTTCTTCCAGAACCAATTAATGTCGTAAGTAGAGGTAACACAATATATATATATATATATATATATATATATATATATATATATATATATATATATATATATATTTTTTGGTTTACAAATTTTCACAGAGAGAATGTGAAGTCTTGCTATAACGCTAATATTTTCTTTCTAACAGTACTCTAATCATCCTCTTTTCTTGTATAGTGTCTCTAATCCTACGTGTAATGTGAGGCTAAAGTGAAATCTGCCAGCAAACACAATGCAGACACAATGTCAGTACGCAGGGTTAATAAACTTCTTTTATTTTAATAGAAAAAGCAAAATCCTTTCAAATACTTGACAATCACTGTGTGCTAATCTCACCTTCCACATCTACTGTGACAGGGAAATCAGACTTCATCATTTTCAAAACGCACCTAGAAGATTCATTTTGCCAAGATATCATCTCACATCCATAGTGAGCTCTTCTCAAAACAGCAATTTCCAATATTTCAGCACTAGTCTGCCAATTCTGAAAGAGACACCGTTCTTCCTTTGAAATGAAAGCAACAAAAATAGATCCCATTAAGCCCACAGCTCTAAACAGTGATGCTTTTTAGGAGACTTTGACTGTTGACACACACAGCCGCCAGGATGTGTGCACCATGTTATAGCTACGCTGATCACTTTTTAAATATACACACACTAAAAAAGGATTGTGTTATAGCTACTGTATGAAAATTATCAAATATCTACCAAAGACAAAAGGTTGTCAGAAACATCAACTGAAACTGGATCTTGTTCTTTATCACGTGTTGGCGGATGGCTACGTCAGCTGAGACCAGATCTCGTTCTTTGACTGGATCTCATTTTTGTCGGGACTGTGTTTGCTCTGACTCCTGCAGGCCCTCAGCTGGCTGGAGTTGAGGTATCATCACTGGGGTGTGGCACTCCCAGTTGCAGCAGTGGTTGCAGATGTTGTTGCCCTCCTAAAGCCATGCTACCGCTTGCTTTTGAGTTTTTGTCTTTTTGTTTTGCCTGACATCAGGCATACATTACCCAACACATTGATACACCACTGCCACTGGCTCCCACACCCAATTTATAGTTAGTTATTGTTTAACCTCTTTAATAAACTTCTGCTCACTTGAGTCACCCTATCTACACACCCTCATAGGCTGAAGCCTCTCTAGCAATGATCATATTTTAAACTTTTGTGTGATTTTGCAGAAACAAATGCAAACAGTAAGAGTTAATGGAAAATATATCCTAAGGAAATTAGGTCTCCAAAGCTACTAAAAATAACTGATTGATCAACATGAGAAAAATTGATGTTCTCAGAAAAGAACCTCACATTTATAAGTAAACGGCTCGAGCCCAACATCTGAGAGTAATTGAGCTCTGATTTTAAAAGCTCCTGTGATAACAGTTTGAAATGAAAATTCGCTGCTGTTTTATCATTCAGGCTGAAGGCTGGGGTCTTCCTCTGCGATCACGTATCATGCTGCGATGTGAGAACACAAGCGTCTTGATTTAGAACGTTTCCAGATCTCAGTAATTACTTCAGAGACAGGTGATCTCTGACGTGTAACCCCTGAATGCTTGTGCCTACGGTCTAATTATATAAAGGTGAGCTGGACTGGAGACTGCTTCAGGTCCAGTGATCTTGAATAACAACGAGCAACCAAGAGAAATTATTGATTATGTCACTTTCACCACAAATATTGGAATTTTAACATCACTACTGAACCATTGAAAGCACATAATATCAGGTTGTAGGTGTATGAGGAGTGATAATTGTAATTAAAATGGTTATCTCACAGTTTTTTCTCTTTATTGTTAGTGAACATGACCTGTATGAAAACAACTCGGTCTCTTTAGAATGAGCAACTAGAAAGAAGAGCACTCCTCAGTAGGAAGGGATTCTGGAGGCTCCCAGCTGGCATTTAATAAAATAGAGGTGTCATACTGAGCCCAGGTGTGAGACAATTTTTTCTCAACATATTAAAAAAGCCTGACTCATAAGCGGAACAACCACATGCTGTACTGGTGCTCATACACTGAACAGTTCTCCATTGCAGTAATTCCATTTGCCAGTTGAACACACCCACCATCACTGACTTCCTGTGAAGACTGTCTGACATCGTTAAATGGTATTGGTATGCGAAGTACATGTCTCCATCCTGTCACAGTGAGGCCTGTAAGACTATTAAAAACACCTCTGACGAGGTTGGAAATTTGAAGTCATTTGAAGAGCTTCATCTTTGGTACCAGATGTTCTTACAATGTCTTATATGTGTGACCAACAAAAGGCACAGCCAGTAGGAGCTAACTCACAGGAAAGGAAAAAACAATCATGAATGTGTTCAAAAATCAGGGAGATGAAGGATCAATTGCCATAAAAAAGATGGCCAGTGTCACGTTTCTGGTTATAGAGGGTGGCGTGCCCTCTCCAAGTTGATGGAGAGTCTGCCCCAAGTGGAAGAGTTTAAGTATCTTGGGGTCTTGTTCACAAGTGAGGGAAGGATGGAACGTGAGATTGAAAGACAAATCGGTGCAGCAGTGATGTGGTCGTTGTATCGGTCTGTCGTGGTGAAGAAGGAGCTGAGTCGTAAGACGAAGCTCTCGATTTACCGGTCAATCTACGTTCCTACTCTCACCCATGGTCATGAGCTTTGGGTCATGACTGAAAGGACAAGATCCCGAATACAAGCAGCTGAAATGAGTTTCCTCCGTAGAGTGGCTGGACATGCACTCTTAGAGATAGGGTGAGGAGCTCATTCACCAGGGAGGAGCTCGGAGTAGAGCCGCTGCTCATCCACCTCGACCAGAGCCAGCTGAGGCGGTTTGGGCATCTTTTCCGGATGCCTCCTGGACGCCTCCCTGGGGAGGTGTTCTGGGCATGTCCAACCGGGAGGAGACCTAAAGAAAGTCCTAGGACACGCTGGAGGGACTATGTCAGCTGGCATGGGAACGCCTTGGGACCCCCCCCGGAAGAGCTGGAGGTGGTGTCTGGGGAGAGGGAAGTATGGGCATCCCTCCTGAGACTGTTGCCCCCTCGACCCGGCCCCGGATTAGCGGTAGATGATGGATGGATGGATGGTATACTGTACAGTGCAGGAAGCTGCAATCGAGATCGCAATCTATTTCTTATTATTTACAGTAATTTAAACATTTTTGAACCCTCCCCATACTGATATTAAACCACCTTATACCTGTATTACCTTTTCCCACACTCTGATAGACTGTTTAAAGCACTTTTGTGTCTCACGAAAGTCCGAGACTGACGGAACAGAGCGCACTTCCGGATGCCGTCAGCCAATAGAATGCACGTACGGTATCACGTGACTGCCTACTAAAAATCCGCGATGAGGTGGAGTTGCAATCGTTGATGCACGAATGCATGAGGGCGCACTGTATATGGTTCATATTTACATCAGCATGAATAGATCTGTGCAGTGATGTCACACTGATAGCATGCAAAGGTCACTGGCCCACCTGTCATTCATCAAAATCAATACATTAATGTTGCTTGCATTGTCTGATGTGGTGAGCAGAGTAGAGATGGTCCATCAGCTCTTCAGGCTGAGGGAAAGAAGGCAGAAACAGGATCTGATCAAAGCCTTTTCCCATTTACCCATTACATTGTCTGTTTCCTCGGTCTTATTGCTCTGTTCCATGATATATGACCTGGGGTTCAGCATTTTTTCTTGTATTTATAAAACCTGTTAACACACAACAGATACCATAAGAAAAAAAAAACTTTATTCAAACACAGACACTGGGAAAAAACTGCTATTTGCGATATTGCTAATGTAGAAAAACTAAATCTGCCCACTCTTATTTCAGTCAGCACATACAGCATGATGGCAGGGCCACAAAGAAATCTAACAAGACAGATATGTAAACCATTGTATCCTGCATACACAACAATGACTTTAAAAAATCTCTTTAACATGCACTGACAAACAAAACTGCATCATAGAACCTAAAAAACAAATGTTCAGTGAAGGATAAAAAAAAATATCAGTCAACATTAGGATCTTGTGTGAAATAAAAGCAGCTTCAGAACAAAATATTACCGAGAGGCTGGTGTAATGTTTACATGAGGTCATTTAATAGTGGCAACAAAAAACAAGATAAAAATGTTGTTGACAGTGTTTTGTTAACTTTGCACTGTCCCATAAGCCTTGTATACCTCTCTCTGCATAGCACACAGTACTACATTTTAACACTTCCATTTCACATGTCTAAAAAATAAACTTTTTGCAATGTAACCATCAACAAACACTTAATTAGCCAAATACACAAAAACAACTTTACCAGCTTTGGATATAAAATCCAATATTGGATTTCTTATCCACTAGAAAGCCTCTGAGGAAAGCTAACAGACATGACTGGGAATTTTATCTTAATTAAGAGCTTTACACAAGACAGTGGAGTTTTGCCCTGCAATGAGAATACTTTTGCACAAAGTAGTAGAATGGACTGTCCAACAGCATATCAACTGCAGCAATAGGTTCGCTCTCCACAGGAAATTAGGATTATTACTGCTGAAATTTGTGCCAATTAAAGGGATATAATTTATTCACGAAGGAAAATAAATGTAAATTATTTCTGGCTGGGTAGCCAGAAAGCACTTGAGTGCTCCTATATTTAGAACATTTAAAAGATCAATTTCAAAGCAGTGTTGTTGAAGTGTCTTTCATAACAGAATGCACCCTTCAGTACTTTACCACACATATCTTTGCTTTCAGAATCAAAAGAGAATTTATGTGACACTTCTTTTTTTACACTTTCAGCTCTCTTCAAGCACTGAAATACAGAGAGGTAGAAAACATGAAAAAGTAATGTTGCATGAATGATGACTGGCTGATCCTATGTGGATGATGTCGCTTTGGTTTGGGCAAAGTTCTGCAAATAACAGTGGATGTAAATAACAACTGGTGGGTGAATGACGTCACACAGGTATCATACGCTCAGAAGACATTAAGTCAGAAAACATAAAAAATCCTGCTACTCCAAAATCTCTTTTGCTCTCCACAGACAAGCTACATTGCACACTATAAAAGGTAAAGAACCAGTGTTTTTACCAATACAGTACTTTCTACATAAATAAATCTGCTGATTTGAATTAATGTATCATCAGTAGTGTTGGATTTTAACACTTCCCTTTTTTCCTAAGTACAGGAAATATACTTTCTCATTCATTTACAGCTCTGACTACATAGGTCAAGTCCAATGCAGTTCATTCAGAGGACTCTTTCATCTACTTGATGCTGGTCAAGGATGCATCAATCTCTAGAAGTTCAACAGCTTGTTCAAAGAACCGTAGACACGAGCCACATCACATTTGTCATCAAACATTACACATTTCCAATTTGATTGTCTGGAACAAACACACCTTATCCTGCACCGTCACAAACTGGCGAGGTGTTTGAGTTAAGTCCGACACGTAAGTACATCTGCAAACGGGCCCAGGATGTTTTTGTTGAAGATACACCTGACCCACACAAGGTAAGTGGTGAAGGGCTTAATATTCTCTGAGAAAGTGTAGTTCTGCTGGGGAAGAATATAAGGCATATAGGTGTTCTCTCCCTGCTCCTGGATCCACACCTCGTACTTCACCTCTCTGACCTTCAGGTACTTCAGATTCCATGGTATCTGCCAGGAGACTATGAGTTTAGCCTCATTGCTGGTTTGAACTGAAGTTTGACACTGAGGTTCTCGGACCCTGCCCGGGTGGAGTGTACCAGACGGCTTTGACTTTCTCAGGCTGGGCTTTGTCTTCATGCCATCTTTGAGAACTTCCAGGAAGGAGGGGATGTCCACCAACGTGTCCTGGTAGATCCGGAAGAGCCACTCGGGGTTTCGGCAGCAGAGATGCCTGGGGACGTCTTTACTCATCTTTATACGTTCTTGCTCCTCTTTTTCCAAATGAGCAATACCCCCTTGTTCCCAGGGTCTGTCTGGGTGGGTGATGCTGTTGTCCTCGTTATTGTTCCTCCATGAGATATAATGAAGGTCCATGCCTGGAAGGGAGGCAAGGGTTTTATATGGGGTGTAGTGTTCTGGGTTCACAGCAAAAGGGAACAACTCCACCACAACAGCTCCTCTGGGTAGGAAGAGTGAGGTAATGAGTTGAGCTCCATGCATACTCACTAATATGGTAGCACTGCTAATCATCTGGACAATACTAGAGAAGGACTGTTCCTCCAGGGACAATGTCACCACTCTCATTTGAAACTCCTGGGCCAATGCCATAATTAGCTCTGCTTCGTTCAGTATCAGTCTTGTTGTTGACCGACTGAACACAACAATGTACTCATCCTTTTTCTCTTTGTCCTTCTTACCTTCAGAACTGCCGTCACCTTTCTCCACCTCCTCCACCCTTGTTAGGTTCATTTTCTCCATCAGAGCTTTGGCAAACTGACGAATCTCATTACCTGAGACCAGAATGTTGGCTTTGGGGCCCTGTGGCTGGACAAAGCCATACTGGTACCAGGTTGTCATCTTAGACAGGCCAACGTATGACTTCGTAAAACACATGAGCTTGCCGAAGTTCCTCAGCTGTTCTTTGAGCAGTGGCTGTTTGCTGCTCAGAAGTTTGTAGAGGTCAAAATGTGGGCCTTCACCCCATCCCTCCATAAAAACCAAACGTGCTTCATCATCCAAGTCTGAATATTGTCTCATAGTATAAAAGGCTGGGAGCAGATCATCATGGAACACATGCATTAGATTGTCTGGGTTAAACCTGTTCAGTATCAGTGTCACATCTGGTACAAACACAGGTTTTGGCATAAACTTTAAAGTAGCAGCTGGGAGTTCTAAAAAGTTGAAGTATTGGGTGTTGTGATCCTCTACTGACGACAAGTCCAGCAGGGCAGGCTGAAAGCGCCTAGACCCCAGGTTGGGCAACATGACAGAGGAATTGGAGTGGAAAAAAACAAACTCTTCTGCCTCAGAGCTGTAGCATAAGTAGTCAAAGCGACAGATGCGATCGGTGTGCATCTTGCCCGTGCAGACCATGCGTGTGCCGTGTTCCTGAAGCGCCTGTAGGGCTACATGGTAGTCGATGCGGGCCTGTGACAGCTCTTGGGATTGTCGTGTCATGTGCAGCTCTTCCTCCAGCAGGGCAGCATGCTCACTCAGCTTGGAGTATTTCCAAAGCAGAGCTGCAACAACAGAAACGAGCAATCCATTGAGCAGCGCGCCCACGCTCATCCTGCAGGCAGCTAACGAAGCCCGCATCACTGCTGCATCCAGGGACCCACCTCCCAACTCCAACAGGCCTCCGACCTCAGAGGCAGGCAAGGAGACATCCAACACCAGGAAATCACTTAAAGTCGGGGAGAAAAGGGTGAGGAATGGTTTTGTCACAGGGGGGAAGGGGGAGGATAAGACAGGGGAGATGAGAAGGGTGGTGAGGATAAAAAAGAAAGGACAAGTTTAGGAACAAAGTAATCTTATAGAATGAAAAATGTAAAGACATAAGCAGAAGAGAAACAAACAGTTACAATGACCTAATGTGTAGCAAAGTTAATAATGCTACAGAGATCCTTCTGTGATAGAATCCAAGTGATTTATCTGAGCAGGTTTCAATTTTCCCCTTTTGAAACAGTTGTTGTTTAGGTTGAGTGAACAAATGAGACGTTTTCCTAACCTTCGTCTCCTCCTGTCAAACCCCTGGATATGCTGAGACAAATTGCACTGAGGTGGCACAGAGAAATGAAAAAGACCGTTGCCCTCAACTCTGCTCATCTGCATATTGAGAGAACAAGTGAGTCATTGAGAGAGTCTAAATCAAACCAACTGCTGCCTGCAAATACGAGGCAACTTGCATGCTAAATACCATACCCAAGTGAGGGCTAGCCTCGCTGCCTTTAAACAAAAGTGTCCGACCATTTAATGATTAGCAATTTTATTCCTCTCTTTTGCAAATGCGTAAAATGATTGCACATATTGACATGCACCTTTACACAGCTAAGTTTGTGCTCAGGTTTGACAATGAATATGTGACAAAAGAGGATTTAGGAATCCACTCTTTCCCTCTCTCAATGATTTTGCAGACAGCAGCGTAAATCAGGTCAGACTAAATGAAGACATAAGCCTTGGTGAACACACACTGACACTGATTTTATTTGCACCAATGCTTCTTTGGCCTTTGGCTGTCATGCCCTCTCTTTCCACTCCTTCATTCTCTTGCATACTGCCCATTCTGCAGAAGCTGAGCAGAGGCTCTAGGCTGTTTTCAACATCCCTGTAAGCACAATGTGTTGCTATCAAGAGGACTACTCTGTGATCAAACACACAGGCAGACTATTAATGATCCCAACACGGCCAAGTCTTGCCTCTCTAGGCAGATTGACAAACATTGAAAAAGCAACGGTCATGATTAAAACAATATTAGCAGCATTGTATCTAAACCGGACACAAAAACCAGAAGGTTGTGTCTGAAATGTAACTTAGTTTTTAATCTGACATGAACAGACTTCAGGATTGGACACAAAAACAGTGTGAATGTTTAAGTATCTGAGTCACTAATGACCAACAACTGCTGTTTGCAAAATAGAAATGGTCATGATAGAAACTTTATACTTTTGGAGGGCGGATTGTTGAAAGCCAGTTTTATGGTTTGGTAGTCTTACAAGAGAAGTGGAGAGTTGTGCTGCAACAGGATCAAGAAAGGGTGTGACAGAAGAGATGTTCAATATATTCACATTAGTATGATCCATGGGAGGTGAACTGGTTGAACTGAGTGAAAGGAAGGGAACTTTGCCTGTGCCTCTCTTGCTATCACAGTGAGCCCCAGCCAGAAGAAGTCACATGGGGGATACAGAGTCCAGCACTGCAGCTACTGTGACAAGTAAAATGTGTGGTGTGCACAATGTCTGTTACTATATTGTGTTGATGAAAACTCCTGAGTAAAGCACAACAAAATTCTAATATTTTTTTCATTTCCCCTTTTTGTGATATGACACCAACATAAAAAAGATGCCAACAGCAGCCATTTTCCCCCGTGTCCCACATAGTCTTTGACATCTTTCTGCATGGCAGGTACAGTCAGATCAGGGTCAAAGCTGCATGCAGAGGTCAAGTGAATGAACACTCAATGACCTTGACTTGACAATGGAAGGGAAGGTGGGGTGAGCAATGATCACCATCTACAACTACAGTATATCGTACTGTTTGTTGTTTTTTGTTGTTTGGCAGAAGTGGCTCAGTTGGTCGAGCAGGTCATCCAATGATCGCAGGATCAGCGGATCTATTTCCTACAGGCTCCTTGTGTGTGTGTGTGTGTGTGTGTGTGTGTGTGTGTGTGTGTGTGTGTGTGTGTGTGTGTGTGTGTGTGTGTGTGTTAGGAGCCTGTACAAACACTATATTATATATATATATATATATATATATATATATATATATATATATATATATAAAATTACCCTTGCATAATATAGTGGATTAATAATTTCCCAAAGGGGATCAGAAGAGTAAATTAAAAAAAAAAGATATTAAAAAAATTGTTTTGTGTTTTGATGCTGTGTGAGTACACATTTTTGAGCATGTCACTCAGGCAGCAAACACCAATGAAAGCACAGTGTTGTGAGTGTGTACATTGAAGAATCACTATTTGGACATTTATACTTGTAGTGGAATCCTGTGACTCTTCATTGCTCATCATCAATGCCAGCACAAGACACGCATGGAAGTACATGGCCACTGACTAATGTGATCTCTCAAACTGGACTGGATCTACTTTTTATTGATTAACCACTATCAGCATTCACTTCCAACACAGTGATCTTCCTTAGTCCCAAGTTTGAAAAGGCGGCTGTTGATCTAAAGATCTGTGGGGTTTAACGACAGCTCCATGACCAACTTGTTTCACCGTCTTTGAACAAACCACAGGTCCAAATATGAAAAGCTTCTGGAGTCAGCTGTGACAGGAAAAGAAACAGCCAAGCTACCAGCACAAAAATCACATTCAGAAAAGTTTGCCAAATAGATTCAGCAGAACTTAAACAGATGGCAAAACAAAAGAAATTCTGTCATTAAATAAATGAAAAAAACATGCTTGATAAATTTTAACACAACAAGCTTTCCCTGAGAAGGGAGGATGTTATATACAGTAATTGTATACATATAATTGTTTTATGTTTATTTTTTATTTATATATCTTTCCTGTCAAAATCACACACCTCCTGCAAGAAACAATTGTTACTGTTAATGAAAAAAATGTTGTTTGGTAAGTAGTGTGACAACATCAAGATCAAAAAATAGGATCGAATTTGATTCAGTATCAAACACCTACTGAAAAGATTAAATATTTGTATGCAAATAAATGCGGCAAACTCAGAAAGGAGAAAGCGTTGCAGGTTGTGTAGACCACCGAGAAAGGATTTGTCTTCATTCCCTGCATAATGAACCAATACAGAAAGCTCATTGGTTTTCTCGGACACAATGTCATGGACAGTAAATGTATCACAATGCCACTGTCACCATTAACAGCAGCACCCTGATACTGTTGGAGCAACCAAAATAACATGGAATTAAGTGTAAAGATGAGGCTGCTGGTGAGATTAACATCAGCCATCCGGCGTCTTCCTTCACTCCACAAGGACGAGGGCAGTGAGAAGCAAACAGTGCTGCTAAATCCCCCTCGCTGGCTCTCACAGGGCTGCACGTGAAAACCCTCAGCAATTTGTCCGACCCAAGCAACAGAAAACTTGGAAATGTCAAAGCCCCTACAAGACACCATGGAATGCATAACACACCCTCATTTATTCCATCCCACATCACCGGATAAAAGCAAGATCTGGACAGTGACAGGGAGACGTTGATGGTGGAGTTATTTAAAACACAGGTTGAATCAAACCTCAGAACACCTAATCAGAAGGGGTTTCAATGCAGTGTGTGTGTGTGTGTGTGTGTGTGTGTGTGTGTGTGTGTGTGTGTGTGCGTGCGTACGTGTGTGTGTGTGCAATCATTTAAATTGACCTTGAAGACGAGTGAAGGAACAAGCCCAAGAATAAAAATGCTCAAATTAGGTAAAGGTCAGAGCAGTTCCAAATATAATCAGATGTTAAATGGGATCCATCTCCTGAGCTATACACAAACACTGGAGAGGGCTTCACACTTCACACTGTGTCACACTTTTCAGCAATCCACACACTTCTTGCTTGTATCGTCTTGTGAATAATGAAGCAAATTATCCTCTGAGCTCTAAAGTGTGTTGACGTCATCCAGTGCTAATGCATTTTACAGTCTAACAGTTTAATAGAGCGAAGTTTGAGCCCACGGTTACTGCATGTTTATCCTCCATCACCACTGAAAGTGCACAGGCTCTGCAACAGTACTGAGGTATGCAGCAGCAATACTCTACTTCCATCATGCAACTGACCTTAAAATTTAAGTGAATGTTCTCTCTCTCTGCACAAACAGAATCAGGCTATTTGGGGCAATCATGTTAAGGGATATAATGACGTTTGAGTCATTACTGCAAACTTACATGCAGCAGCAGATCATATTACTCCCCTATCCTAAGCAATAATGCAGATACTGTATATTTAAAGTCTGTTAGTGATAGAAGATGCCTCCATGGAATGGGCTCTATACTGAAAGGAAAAAAAAATAATTTGTGGATGAATTTTACACAATGGTTAGTAGTGGAAAGGCCCAACAACAAGTAACATTAAGTTCTTAGCATGTCTTATGATGTATGTTGATTGTGTACACACACTGTGGCAGTATGCAATCTGAGCCAACACTATATAGTAGAAATTCATGAACAATGCAAGAAAATACAGGGCGCCCTCGTTCCAGGAACCACACGCGATTAACGAATTCCGAGACAGAGCGACAAACTATTTATCTTATTATTTACGGTAATGTAAACGTTTATGACCCTCCCCATACCAATATTAAACTACCTCTACCTGTGTTAACTTTTCTCACACTCTAATAGACTGTTTAAAGCACTTTTGTGTCTCACATAAGTCTGAGACTCACGAAATGTAGCGCACTTCCGGATGCCGTCAGCCAATAGAAAGCGCGTACGGTATCACGTGACTGCCTACTAGAAATCCGCGATGAGGTGAAGTTGTGAACATAGGTGTCAATGCGTGAGGGCGCACCGTATACTTACAGAGCAAAAGTGTTGTAAAAAGTAAAGGATGGCAGGACAAAGACGCGCTGATAATGTGTTGTGTCTCACCCACCGCTGAGGTGTTCAAGATTCAAAAACAAGCAAATGAAAACAAGTCCCTTTTCAGAGACAGTGATTTTTTTTGCTCTGACCACATCTATGTCCCAGGGCTTCTACATCTTTGAGATCGTTCGGCACCACAGTGTTACCAACTACAGCTTACATATGCAATGGGCAGTGCTTCATGAATGACTAACAGTAAAAATGTGCCAGCTTCTGCTCTGAAGGTGGGGAACTATCGGACCCTATATGGTCTCCCACCTGGAAGCTGTTGTGGGTTGATTTTTGTCTTTACTGAGCTCATCTCCAGGTTGTACGCTGCACAAATTGTCAAAATGTCACACTCTCATCCTATCCTGCCCTCTTGTCAAATTACTCCTTTTAGGCAGAGATCAATTCGGTACCATCTCTGCTGTCGCCTCAGAGGTGGGAAAACAATGAACTCAAACTGCCTTGATAACTTTTACACAGAATGGTGAATGATAACAGATAGTCCTTCCTTGAATAGGCTGTGTAAATGGGGTACTGCCTTATCCAAGGGAAGACACCACAGCCCAGGTGTTCCTTACCCTCTAAGAAGAAGACAACATCAACTCCCATATATAAAAGACAATAAATGCAGATGCTACTACCTTGTGATTTCATTGCTGTTGTTCCAATGGCCCGTTACAATGCGTTCCATACACCCTAACACCAAGCTACCTCCACTTTATTACGTGTCTTCTACAACCACAAGCTACCACTGCATTATAAACTATTCTATGTGAAAAAGAAACAAAGATGTCCACGAAGAGACATCAGCATACCGGTTTTCCTGTTGTCAGTCAATCATATGCTGCAAATAATGAAGCGCTTCTCGGCACGTACAAATGGTATAAAAACAGGATAACGATGAACTTCACAAGTACGAACCACATAAGCATTCAGTTAATTCAGCAACACTCCAAGAGTCTCGATCCACAGCTGAGCACACCTCTGCCTCACACACCTTTGCCTCATGCACTGGCGATCTGAGCACCACCATGACTACGAGCTGAGCTACAAAGCACACAAACTTTTTGTATATTAGCAGTTGGATTCCTCCACTCTGCAAACCTTGAGCAGTCCGCCTACATGTAGAACACATTTTTTCCAACTGCCTGAAGGCTTGCATGAATTACATGTAGTAAGGAATAAAATGTATTCTTTGAGGTTGCATTGTATTGCTGCAAAATTACTTGTGTGTGTGTGTAGGCATTAAGCTCAACAAAGTTACTTTTGGGTCTAAAACTTAACATGCAGATCAACTTGTGTTTCAAATTTGGACCATGGAACAGTGAAGGTGCTGACCTTGTCCATGGTATAAATCTACCTCTTCCCAGCTTGGAACGGAGTTACAGTCTGACACTACAGATCCCAGATCCTTCCCCCACCCCAACTGCCGGACCCCCCGGCCGGAGGGATCAACGTGCCACGCCCCCACTCACGGCCATCACCGTGGAACAGGTGACGTCTGCGTTGCGGAGGCTTCGCCCAAGGAAGGCGGCCGGACCAGACCAGGTCCCCCCTAGACTCCTCAAGGCCTGTGCTGCCGAACTGGGCGGACCCCTACACCAGGTCTTCGACCTCAGTCTCCGGCTGGGGAGGGTCCCGTCCTTGTGGAAGACATCCTGCATCGTCCCTGTACCCAAGCGGAGACGCCCCACTGAGCTCAACGACTATCGACCAGTCGCTCTCACGTCGCACGTGATGAAGACCCTAGAGCGACTGGTCCTGGAGCTCATGCGTCCCCTGGTGCAGGGCGCGATGGACCCTCTCCAGTTCGCCTACCGGACACAAGTTGGGGCTGATGATGCAGTCCTGTACCTCCTCCACCGGGCCCTCTCCTACCTGGATGTCGGGAGTTGTGCAGTGAGGGTGCTCTTTTTCGACTTCTCGAGCGCCTTCACCACCATCCAGCCCCGGCTCCTGCGGGAGAAACTGTCATCCATGGCTGTGGATCCCTACCTCGTGAGCTGGATCACGGACTATCTAACAGACAGACCACAGTACGTCCGTATGGGGAACTGTCTGTCATCAGTGGTGACCAGCAGCACCGGGGCCCCGCAGGGAACGGTACTCTCCCCCCTTCTCTTCACCCTCTACACAACAGACTTCCAACACAACTCGGGTACGTGCCACTTGCAGAAGTTCTCTGATGACACTGCAATTGTGGCATGTATCAGGGGGGGTGATGAGAGGGAGTACAGGAGAGTGGTGACGGACTTTGTGGGGTGGTGTCAGCGGAACGAGCTTCAGCTGAACATCTCCAAAACCAAGGAGATGGTGCTGGATTTCCGGCGGGCACCACCCTCCCCACAGCCAGTAGTCATCGGGGGTAAGGAAGTGGAGGTAGTGGGGACTTATAAGTACCTGGGGCTGCAGCTGGACAGTAGACTGGACTGGTCGCACAACCTGGACTGTGTATACAAGAAGGGTCAGAGCAGGTTGTACTTCTTGAGGAGGCTGGCCCTCCTTCAACGTCAGCTCTAATCTGCTCAGACTATTTTATCAGTCCATTGTGTCCAGTGTGCTGTTTCACGCCATTGTGTGTTGGGGTGGTGGTGCCAGGAAACGGGACACAGAGAGACTCGACAGGCTCATCCGGAGGGCTACCTCTGTGATCGGTCAGGATCTGGACTCGATACAGACTGTCCTAGAGAGGAGGACTATGTCCAGGTTTAGGTCGATCCTGGGTAACACCACCCACCCCCTGCACACCACCATCACCCAGCAGAGGAGCTCCTTCAGTGGCAGACTGCTGTCACCAAGCTCCTCCACTGAGAGACTCAGGACCTCCTTTGTGCCTCGTGCCATCAGAGGGCACAACCACTCTCTCAGGAGGAGGGGGTCTGAAGCCGCAGGGTCATCAAGGTCAGGTGAGAAGGGATAGACGTGGGGGGCCTGGGACGCACTGTGGATGCACTGTGGGACACTTTGTGGGGGTCCTTAATCAGTTCACAGCTCGGTTCATCCACGTGTTACTCATCACACTTCATCTACATCCAATGCTCTTTCTTCTCTTCTTCTCCCATGTGCCTATGCTTCCTTCCTTTTATTTTAGGCTATTCTTTTTCCTGTTGCTATAATTATGTAACAGCATGTATATAATGTTACTTATACTTTGTCATGTGTGTATTTATTGTATTTATTGTATCTCTTGCGAGCAGATGTCACCTGAATTTCCCTTGGGATCATTAAAGTATATATCTATCTATCTATCTATCTATCTATCTATCTATCTATCTATCTATCTACAGGGTTGTGTCACTAGAACAAAACTGAAAAAAGCTTTCATGAGACATTGACACCTTTGTCTGTCCTAATCCCAGTCCTTTATGTGAGTAGGTAACAGTGCAGCTTAATTCTCTCCAGTCAGATGAGACTGCATTGTTGCCCAATAGCCAACACAAACCCACTGTACGTTTCTGTAAAGACAGGTCCATTTTGGAAGGCATACAAACCAACACACAAGCAAAAAGGTCCCATCCTTTGCCCGAGCATCAACCCTTTCCTAGTGGGACAAAACACTGCTCACACTTGCCATTTATGTTTGTTTCAGGTTTTTTATTAAACAATAAAAGCCCAATATTCTGATAACATCAGCCAATGAAATCAACTAAAAAATAAATCTGAGGAGACCATTGCTGCAGTCAATGATGTCCTACATTCTTTTAGACACTTGATCTTGATGGAAACGCCATGAGGTCATGGAAAGATATCAGGTAAAGACTCTGTACTGAGAAAATAGCCTGGGAATTACTCAAGTTTACTTATTTGTACAACGGCAAACGAATGATGTGCCACAAAACATTGTTGCAAGAAATGGGACCGTTATCTCTTATCAGAAAAAGAAATTGTGAACTATACAAGCTCTTATTAAAGCTCAAAAACTACAGATTAGCACCAATACCCCTGGTTTCACCCTCCCCTATTGGACTATGAATTTTTTAAAAAATGCAACAAAAAAAAAAGAACAAGGTCTCTGTGGAGCCGGTGCCTCTTTTGTTCAGGACTTCTGTGGAAAACATAATGAAGTCCATGAAAGAGGGCACTCTCTGTGGATGTAAAGGTAACAAAAACACCATTCTTCTTTTCACACTTCTTTACACTACTAAAAATACAATTGTGATATTTATTTTGCCCATGTCTGCTAACTTAGCACCATAAATCCCACACATTGAGTCAATAAGATGAGTTCAAGGTCAGAGCTGAAATACATTTCAGGAAATCGTCCATAATGATTTTTGAATCTAGAAGCCAAAAATACGGTAGCTGGGTGACTTGAGTCCTCATGTAAATGGTTCTGGGATTAGGCAACTTTCAGCAATGTCTCCTGGTAAAAAAATCAGACTTAAAAGAGTATATTTGGCTTTGCACAGTTAATGCCACAGTAGATGAGGGCAGCAGATGCAAGAATTCAATTCAAAAAACAACTACGCCCCAATTTATTTTTGAAATTATAAACTGCATACACATGTTCAAAAATACATTAAACTGATGCAAAAGTTGAGGCAGTAATACTTTTACTCTGATGTCTGATTATCCCTTCCAGCTATTTGGAGTGTGTGCCTTCATCAGGATGCATCCACCTCACCATCTTCATAAAACTGGTCCATCTGTCTGTCATTCACATTCTCTCAGTAATCCGTGGTGCTCCTGGCTAGCATTTGTTTGCTGTGGGCTGATAACACCCTGGCGATGATATGGAAGGTGGAGTGGGGCAGTCTGGGAAGTCTAATGTATTTTAATGAGAATCCTGGAAAGCCAGAGCTGAGTTGCTGTGGGAGTAGCCCTGCGTTGTGGCAGCTTATTCAGCCCCTGGTGTTCATCAGTCCTTTAAACTCACCAACCCCCATCTTTGGTGCTAATCCTCCCTCTTCATCTGCATTTCATCCCATTTAGACTCAAAAACGTTGTATTTCTTCAAAAGAATTGAAGAAGAGACTTGCCAGTGTCACTTTGGTTCTTTTTCCTCTTCCCTCCCCCAGCTGCTCCTTCACCTTAGCAACTTGGTCTTCTCTTCACTACCTGCAGCGATGCATCCTTATTCACTGTCGTCATTAATTCAGGACCAGGTGTGACATGTGAGGTTGGATCAAACTGCTAGCAGCTCACTGACAGACAGGCACACACATAAAGATGTTTGTTCTATAAATTCAATGCCATCCATCATGTGGTGCATGTCTGCTTCATAATAACTGACAGTGAGTGTCAGCGTCGGGCACATCACGTCTGACTATCACCTACTCCAAACTGATTACCTGTCTGATGGATAGACTTCCAATTAGCATCACACTGGTGTCCTTCTCTGAATCATTCACGAGCAGTGACCGACTACGTTGGCTGAAGTGCAGACGATATAAACTAGTGGCTGTGCATCACATTGTGCTGCCTCGCCTCCCAAGGGACATCAGAGGAACAGAGGCTGATCTGGACTTTCTGCAGACTGTGTTTGTGTAGAAATGACACGCAGACAATGAACAAACAGATGAAATGGATGTCCTCCAAGAACACCACAGCGCAGCACTTCAGCACTGCCCCAGGACAACAGACATTATTCTAGAAAAGGACAGAAATAGAACACCAAAGCTGGATGGAAGACAATGCCTGCAGGTTTTTGGGATCTTAAATCAGTGCTCCTGCTAATTTTGGATGTAACCTTAGAATTTTAATTTTGTTAAAGGGACATGGTGTCAAAAGCAAAAGCCCTACATTCAAGCTCTATATAATCTTTTACAGATTTCAGTATATTAGAATCCTTAAGGGCCAGCAAGATGTGTGGACAGCTTTTAACACCACTGTGTATAATTCCCTGACAGCACAGACAATATGAACAGATTTAACGAGACAAGACCTGACTTTCTCAATGTGACATCAACACCAGAGGATTAAAGAGGGAAAAAAAAAACAGCAGGAAAATGCAGATCATTATCCTAATCTTACCAGGAACATTTATTTTCAAATAATTAAACAATTAGCAATTAATAAAAAAGTTAATTAGCATACACAAGTAACATTTTGTATTTTCAAAAATACACTTTTTTAATTAAAAAAACAATCCTTGTTGATTTGGATTCTCATAGGGTCTAGTCTATCTCTGATGGCATGTCTGATGGTTTACTATGGCCTCCTTTCTGTTAGCACCAATCTGCTAGCGTTAATATGGAGGAAACATGTCAGGACATTAAACTCACAGTTCACCTAAAAGCGACAAAGTCCCTCTAAAATCCTCACATCAGCCACAAGTTGATATACGGACATTTTGCCAACTACTCACCGGTTGTTTGCTGTTTGCATGCAACAGTAGAGGTACTGATAATGCCGCCACTGAAAACGATGACCTAAAGTAAACTAGTGGAGAACCATTTTCATTAAAAAAAGGAATTTCAGTTATTAAATTTCAGTTATTAAGAAAAAGTGAACTATTTCTCAGTGTTTTTTTTATAAGGATTTGCTGAAATTATCAAATGACTTGGTTTTGACCTGTGCTTGAACAAAAGAAACAATTTTAGGATGTCACTTTGGGCTCTTTGTTTTTTTTAAAATATTATTATTATTATTATTAATATTATTATTATTACATTTTCTGAACTATCATTTTATCCTGAAAACTAACAACAGATTCATCTAGAATGAATTGATTGTGGGCATAAACTGCAGTAATGCTGGTCGCTTGTGAGCAGCAAAACGGCTCAGACTTTTTGACCAAACTTTAATCCCATCGATCCTCAAAGGCAGATGAATGTGGGACAATGAAGCATTTGTTACAGGTACTGAGGCAATTCAGTGCTGGATACAAATTACAAATAAAACAGGTTGGTGTCTTTAACACAACCAGAGCACCAGCGAAGTTTAAGGAGGTTAAAAAGATAACAGCCACACACCAGTGTAAAATGTGAGTGTGATTATTTTCTTCTTCACTTGTCTTTTCCTCATCTGGATAACACTTCTGACTCAGTTTTGGTGTCCCTGAGACATCAGATGGCACAAATGAAAAATGAAATCAGATGAATCATGAATCCCTTTTGTGTCACTTAGCTTTTCCTGTGCAATATCTTTGTTTCATTGTGCACCAAATCCAACGTCACCCAAAAACGCCAAGAGAAGCAGAGTAGGTCTGATTTGTTTTGCAAATATTCACATCTGGTCAACTTCCCCATCTCAGCTTCAGATGAACCCACAGCCTTTCTCTGGATCTGATCCAGGACTGTTTCAACTGAGCCCAGGACACCTGTATGTACATTACAAAAAGCAATGTTAGACTTAGAAAATAAATTCAAATAAACTCTCTTGCTGTATTGTAGATTTCCACACAGAACACACATCTTTGAAAGAAACGTTTTTTTGTTAAATGAGCCACTTCCAACTGCTCATTGAGGTCATTGTGTGACAAATCCAGCCTACAGGAGTGACGACAGTGTCGGTGTGTGCATCAGCTCCTCCACTGCAAATCTCTGCAGAATGTTTATGTACAACCTTGCAGAAAAACTTTTGTCGACTTCTTCTAATGTATGAGCCTTTTTCTACATACAGTATTTCACTGACCCCCACACTGAATATATCCACACTGCCGTCTTCGAAAAACCATGAAAGTCAAATCTACTGAGCAATAAGTGCATTGTTGAAAAACATGAAAATCTGTTATTTGAGAGATTTCCATCAAATTCCCCCTTCAAAATGCAAGAGTATTCATTGAGGGTAATCCAAACTCAACTTTTACTACCCAAGTCAGCATTTCAGATGCATAGAAAGTTTGATTTTTTTCCAGACAAGACAAGAAAAATACACATCAAAGTGCCGGCATAATGAGGTGAACTCCAGGTCTGAAACTCAAGACTCTGCTGAACATCTCAAATCAATTCAAGAATAAAAGAGTGCAAGGGAAACAGAAGAAATTGTCAAATTATATCAAATCACAAGAGTTAGTATGCTTTGGACAATATTTCAAAGGAACTTTGAGCAAATATCAAACCAAAACATCATTCTTAATTCAGGAAGACTAGCAGAGGACTGGAATAGTTCTATTTTAATTAGATCTAAATTAATTTTCTACAACTTATGGATCTTAAGAGTCAGAAAACAAACTGAAAAGAAATAAAATACTAGGTGCATGAATGGATGTTGATCCAGGAGTTAACATTAAATACTGGGCTGGAATCAGCCTGGTGTTTCATTTCCACAGCGCTAGTGTAATTATTATGGAACCAGCAAACACACTTACAAGATACAGCTTCTTATTCCTAGATGTGTCCTAAACCAGGGAATTTTACTGATATACAAAGTTTGATTTGAGGCAAGATCATACTGAAACATCCTTTTTAAGGTTATGTGGGTAAGACAATTAAAGCACACTTAGTTCTTGACATAAGATAGTGATGAAGCCTGGGGGACAGATGCTGCTATCACACCCATTTATTCCCACCTCACAACTTTTTACACCAGTGGGGCAAAAGCACATTGAATGTCTTCAGGCAGCTCTGAAAATGCAATCAATTGTAATCTATTTGTATTTATTATATTTATCTAAGCAGGTGTATTCACTTACTAGCTCACACGTATTTACATGGAACTCTTTTAGATTACTGTATTAAAACACGCCATCAGTTTAAGTGCAGATCCAGGCTCAGTGTGTCCTCACACACATCTGTACGTTTATGTAAATGGTAAATGAATGAATCTGACAGCCTGGGGGGAGGCAGGAGCAGAGCCCACTCATGTGCCCCCACCTGCACAGATAACCCAGTGACCACAGAGCTCCACAGCCCAGCCCAGCCATCATCTGGAGGACAGCTCTTACCTCGGGACGGGGGGAGCGCTGCTTTGTCTCTGGAGACAGCGGGGAGGGTAACGTTAGCTCATCCGGGGAGCAGCAGCGTGTGGCGGAGACGCTCCTCCACGGGAACGCAGTGGCAACGAACGGAAGAACAGCCGCGCATAGGCGGCCTGGAACATAAAGACACGCCGCGTTCAGTCATTACGTCCTCCGGGACACAGCCGGGACATCCTGCGGTGGTTTGCGGGCTAGCCGGGCGGTCAGTAAGCCCGACACGGAGAGGCTGCTGGCCACCGACTCCAGTCCGCCGAGACAAGGCTCCGCCCACCGCTGAGCGAAATCCTGCGCGCAGATCTCGCGAGAACACCCGCTAACACGTGCAAGTGCCAATTACTGTATAGTCAATCACGGAGATCGATAAAGAGGTTTTGGGGTCCATTACCTGAAGTTACGAGCAATGCGAGCATTCAGAATTTAATTTTCACACTTATACTTGAGTAGAAACGTGTTTATGTCTGTGTTTCAGGAATCAAGGCAAGCAAAGTCACATCAGTGATGTGACATTAATCCAGAAGAATATGTCAAAAATTGTCAAATTATTGTAAATTCCATTTTAAAACGAAAATTTTATCTATTATTAAGTAAAGAGTTTATCAGCATGGACATTTTCAACAGCAGGCAGTTTGTCTTGTGTCATTAGGGCAGAGGTGTCAAACTCATTTTCATCGAGGGGCCATATCAGCATATTGGCTGTCCTCAAAGGGCCCAATGTAACTTATAAAGCTGACTAAATGTAACTTAATATAATGTAAGATAAATGTAAAATAAATGTAACTACTCCTTAATGTTAACTACTGTAACTGAATTTATTGCTTATTCAAGTTACAAACATTACAGTTGCACAGAAAAATAATGCTTGCTTGTTTCTCTGTTATAACTTAAATCCTTTTAATTTGTCAGGTTATTAAACCCACAGAACTCCATCAATCAAGGATCAAACTATCCAATGAAAATAACACAATAATAAACACAAGTTAGGACATAAATTTTGTTTTGTTTTTTGTCAAAGTTAAAATAGCCTTAATTACTGCATTGAGGGAAATGTGGTTTTTGGTCAGAGTGCGCTTTTGACCAATTTATTTTTAGACCTATCATGTTCTTGCGGGCCACATGAAATGATGTGGCGGGCCACATTTGGCCCCTGGGCCTTGAGATTGACAAATGTGCATTAGGGAAACATCATGGAAGCTTCTGGTTGAAACATTTGCTCTTCAAACAAAAAATACGGTCTTCACAGGCCACACCTGTTAGCAGAGTGAAAAACTAAAATAATGTAATTTAACCCTAAAGGACCCACAGTGACACCAGTGTCACACACGCTTTGAATGTCTGTCTCTTTGTTATAAAGCTTTATGTCTGATTTTACTTGTTAAATCCCTTAGCGAGGTATACTCAACATCCTAGTATCATGACTATGTGACAGTCATGTGTCTGTGACAGAAAGTGATCCCTCCAAAATAGTAATAACATAATAATAAAATGTATAACAATAAAACATATTATATTTGTTCTATATGGTCCACTTGGTCTGTGCTATAACCCACATGGTTTTCCTGTAAGGATAATTTTTTTTAATTTAATTTTATATACTGGTTTGATCCCCGAAGGGAAATTAAGACAGCACACTCTAGCTACTGATTACAAACGCATGCATACATATTTGTGAGTACAGGCCCCTGTATCACACACACACACACAAGGGGGCCTGTAGGCATGCAGGGGAGGTAGAGTGGCAGGCAGCTCCTTCTTGGTGCGCCTCAAATGAGCAATTTGTAAAGGGAACGGCACCTTGCTCAAGGGTGCCTCGGCAGTGCTCCGGAGATGAGCTGACACCTCCCACTGTTAGCTCACCTCCGGGTATTTTTGGGGGGGCGGGAGCGGGAATCGAACCGCCGATCTTAAATCATAGGACGACCCGCTCTACCGCCCGCTTTACCACTGAGCCACTGCCGCCCAATAAATGGGTGTGGGTGCTCTAGGTTTAGAATACCGAGTGCAGTTTACTAATTATCCCTCGCTTGTCCATGCTGATTTCCTATAAATTATCTCAGTGAAGGCATTAAATAAACACACTGGCACCAGATTCAGAGAGGGCCCTCCAACCATAATGTATGGTGAGATGTCAAATCAAATGCGAGGCAACACTCCCATCTTGAGTTTGGAAAAAGAAAAGCGCCCACTACTGCCAGGATTTGATTTCATGTTTCAAACGTTACATATTTAGAACAGCTAAAACTCAGGTCATTTTGTCCTCATCCTTCTGACTTAAAAAATATAAACACATAAAAGATCCGTGACAAACTGAAGAATAGATGCAAAGTCTGAGCAGTTTAGTGCCTTTTGTTAAAGACCCCTAATGTTTAGGAAGGATGAACTCCTTTTGTCCAAATTTTCTTTTTCAGTATTGATCTTAAATTCAAGTTGATTTCATCTGTGTATTACTTTTAAGGATGCCACAGAAGGATAGGATGATAGGACAGGTAGGATAATAATTGATTAAGTATGTTAATGTGACTCCATGGAAGCACCTTTGTGTTCCTGTACTCATTCAGTGACTAATAAAATTAGTTAAGCTTGCATTCAATTATGTGTGACTGATGCTGGTATTGTGCAAGGTGGCTTATGGGCATAATTTAATCCCTGCTGTTATTAATTACAACTGTCCTTTTCCTGCTGTCCTTTTCAAAATGTATGGTCATTGTCCATATGTTGTCCTTTTCTGAGTACATTTGTATTTCTATCAATACATATATTTCCATGCTTTATTTTCGTTAATCCCTCACACTTAGAATGCTTTCTAGTATTGGAATGAATCAGTACATGAATTTCTGTGGACAGTACTTCTACTGCTTGTAAATAAAATGACAATATTCTATTCATCTTTTTGTTACTGTTTGCAAACATAATCACAGTAACCACAATGTATTCCAAATTAAAATGTATTTGCTGATAAGATATCATGCATTACAAAAAGTCAATGTCAGGGCAATGACCGAGATTTAACCATTTAAATCTTTTGCGGCCGGATAACTTGCAGTTTCTCTAAACACAGGTTTCATTTTTTTTAATCTTAACATAAGGTTAAGATAAACATAGAGGTGAGTCCCTTATTGTTGTGTTCACACTAGGTGTCACTGCATGCTGTTCTTTCAGAAGACAAACCAACACGGACAATGACTGAGTCCATCGCACAACTGTGCAGTTTGTTTGCATCACGTAGTATGGAACAAATATTTTATTTTGTCAATCATCGCCTCTTCTATGACATGTGAGGCGAAATATTAGACAACCTACGATAAAGATCTTAATACTTTGGCATCATCTGCCCTCTGTTTATTGTATTGCACATTTATTTTCTTTTTTTTTAATCATTCTTATCAGGTATGAACAGGTTTATACACATTTCCAAATGTAAAAAAAATATCTAAGTTTAAATCGAATGCGGTTGGTGATGCTTCTTGATGCCTTCAATGGCCTTCGGAAGGAGCTAGATTTTTACAAAACCTACATTATGAATATGTTACATCGACTCATAGATAATTATCCATAGACACATAGTATTCAAAAATGACAATTATTCTATATTCTTGGTAAAGGTTTTGAAAATGAGTTTATGGATGACTGATATTAACGCTGAATGTCGTGACTTCATTAAGCGTAGTAAATATCTTTAATTAATATCTCTTGAACAAAGGGCGCGATTAATGTATTTTGTGTGGTAATCATAGGCAAATTGAAAACGTCGTAAAAATGTCGACTTTTTGTCGGTCCGTGAATGCAGCATCGCAGACCCACAGCCTCGGCTGGGAGGACGCAGCGATTTCCATTAGTCGCTCCCGTTGCCAACAAACGATGCAGCGCCAAGCTGTACGAATGCACAGTGGGCACAGGCACCGTGCGAGTGCCACCTCAAATAAGCAGCAACATATTTGTTTCCTCAAATAATTTTTTATAAGGTTCATTAGAGAACGGGAGGAAGCCGGAGCGGAGCGGACTGGCGGCCGTATGTTGACTGGAGGGAGCCCGGGGAGGTGAGCGGAGCGAGCCGGAGAACTTTAGCCTGCTACATGCTAACTCACGTACCGCTGGCGAAGCGGCACCTGTGCGCTTCTCACACCGGTAGTCTGTCAAATGGAGAAACGTGGCCGTCTAGAGAAAGCCCCTGGATGAAACAGAGGACGATGTGCAAACGTCAAAGCGGGAAAGCAGGAAATACTCGGAGCCGCTGAGCTAACGCGGGTCGATCAATGGAGACGGCTAGCCGCTGGTGGCGTGAGGCTACCGCGGCGGTGCTGCCCCTGGGCCCGGACGAGCCACTGCTGGCTCAGTCTGTTAAACCTAGCCGTAATAAAAGAACAGCTTCTTAAACACACGACTATTGAAAAACATTTTTGGTGTTGGATTGTTTGTTTTCCTCTCGTTTCGTCTTAGAGCCATGAGGCAGCACATTAAACATAAGCTAACGTGAGCACAGCAGTCATCCTTTCAAAACAAGCCCAACACCTCTGAAAGGAAACAAACCCAGGATTTATCAATAAATATGAAATTTTATACATATAACCTATACATTATTATATTTACAATATCTTGAATGAAACATAATTGTACTTTGATTTAGGAATGGGTAATGGTATTAGGAAATTTCTGTCAGATTAGTCAAAGAAGTGAAGATGGGAAATGTTTGTTTTATTTGATGTGTGACTCTTCATCAACTCTCATGTGTAACGATCATGGAAATCATGTTTTGTTTCTATCTTTTTCTGCTTCATTTTCATTTAGGAAGCTGGAGCCATGGGTTTTTGCTTGAGCCTTTGATGAACTAAACTAAGGTGGAAACTCACGACTCTACCGACCTGCCCCTTCAAGCTATGGCAGGTTTCAAGCGTGGCTACGATGGCAAGATCGCTGGCTTGTACGACCTGGACAAGACGCTGGGCCGTGGCCACTTTGCTGTCGTCAAGCTGGCACGCCACGTCTTCACTGGGGAGAAAGTGGCGGTGAAGGTGATCGACAAGACTAAGTTGGACACGGTGGCGACGGGTCACCTGTTCCAGGAAGTCCGCTGCATGAAGCTGGTTCAGCACCCCAACATTGTGCGCCTGTATGAGGTGATCGACACCCAGACCAAACTTTACCTCATACTGGAGCTAGGTGATGGAGGGGATATGTTTGACTACATCATGAAACATGAGGAAGGTCTGAATGAAGAGCTGGCAAAGAAATATTTTGCTCAGATTGTTCATGCTATCTCCTACTGCCATCAGCTCCACGTGGTGCATAGAGACCTCAAGCCAGAGAATGTGGTGTTCTTTGAGAAGCAAGGATTGGTCAAGCTTACTGACTTTGGATTCAGTAACAAATTTCAACCAGGGAAAAAGCTGACAACCAGTTGTGGATCTCTGGCATACTCTGCACCGGAAATCCTACTGGGTGATGAGTACGATGCTCCAGCAGTAGGTATGCAAAACCTGTAGGGCGATGAAATAATAAATAGATACATTGTAGATTTTTGATTCAGTGTCTTTATTAAACTCTGATACTTCAGGTTGGCTGTGATTATAATTATATTTCATATGCAGGACCTAGAGTCTGGGTCCTGGCCGGAGTTTCTTCCTCAATGAGGGAGTGTTTCCCCGCCACTGTCGCTTGTGCTTGCTCTGGAGGACACTTTTGGCTTTCTGTCTTAAGCGTTTTGAAATGTCTGCAGATGTGACTAAGTCCCATATAAATAAAAGCTGATTGATTGAAAGTTGATTGATATTTTTCTAAATTTGATGGGTCAGATGTGGTTCATCTTCAGTGACCCCTTATGATGATTTCACTTTCCTTGAAGCTTGATGTTGTCTGAACACTGAAATTTGGCATCTAACAGTTTTGGTGCAGTGGTGTAATGTTGGTAAAGTGGCTCTCTTCTGTTTTGCACATTTTTACCGCACCTTTTCTTTTGGATTCTTTACAGTGTCTCAACACATGCTCGCTATCTCCTGTTTTGTATTGAGATGGCCATTATCAGTAAAACTCATCACTATTGTGCCAATACCCTGTACAACAGAACATGCTGGGTTTTACACATGAAGGTGTGTGGTAGCAGTGTGCCGATAACGTTACTTGACACTATATTCATTTTGCAGGCTGCAATAGGCCATGTGTTACAAAGTCGGCTCCAGTCATGCCGATGTCCATGGGTGCCTCCTTACACTAAATTAACTGGGTCATTGATTTTTTTTTTGTGAGGGCAGATAGACTGCAGACAGTAAGATTATTTGTTCTTCCGTGATATCTACATCAGTCAGGGAGCCGGAACGATGGAACAAATGTGGGACTAACTCTAGCTCTAGAATTTGATAATGAGATGTGCCTGTTGAGGGGTTTTTTTCTATAGGAGTCTAACATTAGTCTCCTGAATGTCGTGTGTGTAGAAAATACTTTGAAAGCAATCAGAATTTATTTGCTTCCTCTTTTTCTGTTGTGTTTTCATGAACACGAGAGGTGTGGTAGAGACGGTGAGGAAACTGTGGTTACTTTCTCATTGAAAACGCCAAACAACCCCACATGTACTCATCCCTAGAAATATTTTTCTGCTTTTTCTTTTTTAACCCTTGAAATTGTAGGAAGGGTTTATTACGATACTGCAGTGTTCTCTGATTTGTGATTGGTTCTTCATAATGATGTGGCTGGAGGGAATACCACAAAGAGAGTTTGATTTCTGGATGGTTCATGTATTGTTGCTATTGGCGATGTGTTTGAGTAGGACTGTAGGGTTAGGTATTTACCTTCATCCGTGCTTTAGCATGTCCCAGCAGCTGTTGGTGGATCTGTGGATGTGCTCTTTCCTGATATGAGTTTATGTTCATTCTTCTGTGCTGCTAAAATGCTGGTTGCTCGTCTGCACTCAAAATAATTGCTATTCACTGTCTATGTCCATCTCACTATACTGCACTACTGTCCTGAGTACTGTACAGCATATCTGACAGTGTTTGGTTGCTGTGGGTGACTCACTCACAGCAGTGAAGGTGACGCTTTTGGGTGTTCTATACTTGACTATGTACTGAAGTTTTGTTGTAAAGAATACTTGTAGCGATTGATGGCTACTCTCGGAAGCCATGTTTTTTGTCTTCACTCCTGTGCTGTTAAGTCTAGTGTGTGTTAGTGGCTGTTGTGGGCTTTGTGATGCTGTGGTGAGAGCCATTAAGCCTTTTGTGCTTGTTATTCTGAAAACTAGTTTAATGTAGGGGAAGTGCTTGTTGTTGGCATGTGTGCAGCCCAGACCACTGGGCTTTTCGGGTTTACTTTGGGTTTGCTATCCTGTGGTTACAGGGCCCTTTTTTAATCTCTGAAACTTTCTTTAAGACAAAATATTTGGAATACATATAGGAGATAATAATAATAATCATATAACTGACAACTGAAGAAAGTAGCTTGTATCATAATGACAAGACTACTGTAGTTATCCGGGAGAGCTCCATGGGTGAGTCCCTTTACAGTTACTTAGTTCACAGCATACCATGATTTAACATTTGATGGTTATCATATCATGAACGTATTCTTATTTTTGATGTCTTTAAGAATCTCAGCTGCACCTTTAAATGTGGGCACAAAGTTTCTGCTAAAGGACAGAACACATCCACGTAGTTCAGATCATCTGTCAAATCAACTGATGTCCCAGTCATGACACGTAATGGGGAAAAAGAGTAGCTTACAACTATGTGCAATCCTTCCCTAAAAGATTACATTGTGCTTCATTGCATTTCCTGTTTCAATGCACTAACTGTGCTGTGCTGTTTACAGTGTTTAAAGCTGCATTATAATGTACCCAATATTGTAGAAAATAGGGCAGTGTTTTCTATGGACTCATGCTTTGTAAAAGGCTGAGTTTACTGACAATGTTGCCGTTTTATAATGAATGAAATGAGATGAAAAACATTTTGATGGCAATTGCATGCTGATAGGGGAATTTAATGGCACTTGTTATTCCAAGTCCTGTAATTGATCCAAGTGCTTCCACCTCCTGTGTGTCCCCTGTGTATTACTGTTACAACAAAGCAATCTACACTGACAATCAACACAAGAGTCTTTTAATTAAAATTGCCATGGGGCAAGTCAATCAACCTTCTTCCTCCGCTGAGGCCCAACATTTACAAACCAACCCAATAGCAAATATAGGACCCATTCAGACCCCTACAGTTCTACTGAATTGGACATGTGGTTCCTGTTCAAAACCACTTCATGACAAAACTCCTTAAAGAGCTATCGGGGCTTTTACATTTCTCTTTTTTTGCAAAAAAACATTGAAGTCCATCCCTTTGCTATGCAGACTTGGTTACCTCTGGTCTTCATTAATTTTTTTAATTATTTTTTTTATGTTCTTGAGAATATCCCCAAAGGGAAATTATTGGCACACTCTAGTTAATCAAATCACACACACACATATATATATATATATATATATATAATAAAGTGTGTACAGGCCCTGCATGCACGCACACACACGCACACACACAGGGCCTGTAGGCATGCAGTGTGAGGTAGAGTGGTGGGCAGCTCCTGCTTGGTGCGCCCCAAACGAGCAACTTGTATGGGCGCCTCGCTCAAGGGCCCTCGGCACTGCTCTGGAGGTGGGTGGGTGTTTTTGGGGGGCAGCAGGAATCGAACTGCCGATCTTGGGACAACTACCACCTGCTCTACCACTGAGCCACTGCCTCCCCTAATTTGCCACTGAACTTAAGTTTCCTCTGTGCCTGAGGCAGATGTGCATGCAAGTACAGACAACTAAACACAACACTGTCCCGCTCAGAGTGTGCAAACATTAAATGTACGTTTCGTAACTCAGTATCTCAGACTCTTGACTGGAAGGTTTAGAGGAATTTGCACATGGACAAACAGGTTCATCTGGGATAATGACATTCAGAAGCTGGATGGCACAACAGTGTGTGCTTTCTTACTGTTGAGCTAGCCTGGCACAATGGTAGCACAGTCATTCTCAGGTCATGTCAACAAACCAGACAGACAGCCGACATCAACACTGCATGACGGAGATAACTACAGGTGTTAAATAGCTGATTAAGGAAGGGGCTCAGTGGTAGAGTGCTTGTCTACTTATCAGATGGTTGATGGTTTCATCCCCAGCCCTGTAACCTACATGTTGAAGTGTCCTTGAGCCAAGATACAGAACTCCAATATGCTCCCAGTGGCTGTTTCACTGGTGGTGATGGTGTGAATGGTCACCACCATGTTACCACCACCCTTGGAATGTTTCTGTAGAATTGTAAAGCATTTTGAGTCAGTCTAGAAAGGCTATACATTTTGTGTGTCTGTGTGTGTGTGTGTATATATGTGTGTGTGTATACATATAGTGTGTGTATATATAATATGTATGTACATGTATATAAACTATATAGCTAATGCTATGCATTTACTATTTTACCAGTTTACCAAACTCTCGATCTCTCTCTAAATCACTAAATCCATTAAATTTTTCTTCCTCTGTGTCACTTCTGAGCAACTACACCAACTCCAGAGGTAGACGGTCTTTGGGACATTATTGTCCGTGCGCTGATAGAGAGGTGGTTGCATTGCATGAAGCGGTAGCACCAAGATGATTCCTCCTCAAAGTCATTGATTTTTATCGCCTTGGCAACTACCTATGGAGGTATAACTAGACCGTTCACAAGCCTCTCTCGGTAGCACATTGTTCAAGCGCATATTTGTGAACATGTTCCTCTAGTGGTGGCTATCTGGCTTTAACCTGCGATTAGCTTTTTTATTTTCTTTATTGTATTTAAAGTGTCCTCCGCTTTTTATCAGTCCCTCACAAGTTTCTCTTTCACTCCGGACTTTTTGCTTGATTATGGGTACATCTTTCACTACTTGCAGCTTGTTGTTTGCAGAGTATGATTTTATTTTGGGGGTTATTTGTTTAGTCTTTCTCAGTTATCTTTGAGTTGATGTTTAATACAGGAGTAATAGGATACTACCACTGCCAGGTCATGGTTATCCAGGGTTGTTTAAATCAATCCACTGGACTTTAAGAAAGTTTTTAAAGTCCAGTGGATTCACAAACATGTGAAATTATATGTTTTAATATATAAGTCACACCTGAGTATAAGTCGCAGGACTGGCCAAACTATGAAAAATTTTGCGACTTATAGTCCGGAAAATACGGTAATACTAATGTGAATGAAGCTCATGCTTTAACAAACTGGTTACAGCATTCTATTTTCTTTGGTTTATTTTTTATCTTGAACTAAACCTAGCTAATTTCAGGATACTCAGCTACCACATGTAGCTACCACACTGATCTATGGTCTGACCTGTTGCCATAATTAACGCCTGTTCTCTGCAAGCCTTAATCTTAACTAGGAAACACATCCATTCATGTTGAATGCTGTCGTTGATAGATAAATGCTGTTGGATCCTTATGGTTTAGGTGTTGCTGCATTCGTGATGCACTGTCATGAAACACTAATTCTGTTTAGCAATATAGTAGTCCCTCGTGTATTCACGCTTCAAGATGCACGGTTTCATTACATTGTGCAAGCTGTTGGCTAACAGCATCAGTGTGTGCACTGCATTCTGAGACTCACGGAACGCAGCACACTTCCGTTTATTAAAGAAACACTTTTCTTTCATATAAAGTCTATGAGAGTGTGGAAAAAGGTAATACAGACATAAGGTGGTTTAATATCAGTGTGGGGAGGGTTCATAAACGTTTAAGTTACCATAAATAATACATTGTTCCTTTTGTTGGTTTCCTCCGTAGTTTTTTCTTGAAGGCCTTGGCATTGTTTCCTCCAAAACGACTTTGCAGTTAGTGTTTTGCCAGTGAATAACCGTCTGTGTGAAATACTTGCTGTTGGTTAAGTTGGGTTCTAAAGGCACTTCAAGGCAAGTGACTCATCTGTAAGTTTAGTAATCAAGACATTTAAATTATTCAAGCAGCAGACATCCTTTTATCCCTTGTGGTAAGTGCTCACAGAGACTATGACAATTTCAGCAAAAGCTTCAAAGTCATGCCAATGACATATCAAAATGAAACGAATAAGCTAATAAATAACCGATGATCAGTCAGAAATATCTAGAGTACCTTACCCCTGCCAGTTGTCTTGGACACGGTAAGTACTTCAGTATTCTCAAGGCAGCTGCTAAATTAACCATTATCACCCTACAACTTTACCATAGAGCAAAGAGGGAAAATAGGCAGAGAAACGAGGGTAATTATATGTCATTTTTCCTGTTGGTGATCCGTGACAAAAGAGAGATCTAGTGTTTCTCTGTGCAGGGAGGCAGCCTTGTAGGCCCAGATGGGTATTTGACTTACAAGATTACAAAATAAAGACAAGTAGAAGGAACTACATGTCAGTGAAGAATGACAAAGATGGAAAAGATGTGGATCAAATTTGACCACACATTAGTTTGAGGAGGAGGAGAGGGTGAAGGGAAGTAAAGGAGGAACGAAAAGCTGTTTCTCCCTTTCCTGTTTCCTCTAGGAGTATTGTTTGTTTGTTTGAGACCGAGATGGGAATAGTGCTATTTTCTGCTTTTTACTCTGACGTGAATGTGAAGTCAAGGCTCCTCTGTAAGTCACTCACACTGAAAATGTAGATTAGTGTCTAATTGTAGACTCACAAGAGTGCCAGAGTGTGTGAGACAAAAGCACAAATCTCCATGCTTGTGTGTGTATTTGTGTGCATGTTAGGACAGAGTCGCCAGAGGGCCTTAGAGAAGTCTATTTCATTCTCAAATTTGAGAGAGGGTGCATTGCCATGGTAGCGTATGCTGCTGTGAGTGAGCCAGGTGTGAGGTAGTAAGGCTGTGGTCCCCAGGGCCCCTTTCCTCTCCTTCCCACTACTCTTGGCCAAGGTCAAACCAAAGGACGTTGCAGCTGTAGGCTGAAGCTGCGTTCACCGTCACCTGGTGCCTCAAAGGTTTTTCATTGTTTCGTTCTGTCACCGTCACTTCAGTTTCACTCATTCACAGCACCTGGCTATCTGTCTCTGTTGAGTGGCTGTGTGGTTGTTGTGTATAACAGCACCTACTTCCAGGGTTAAGGCAGCCAATCAGCACTGAGTGACAAGCCACTGGAGCCAGCAGAACATCACTTGAGTTGGGATTTTTCATCTCAGATGATGATCAAATTATTGCTCCATGCCCCTTCGCACTGACTTTGTATGTAAATCCATTGTTAGCAACAAAAATCAATTTCCTGTGTGAATCAGCTTTACAGGATTGAGTCCACATAAATTTAATTGTTCATTGAAGTCATTGTTACATCAACACTTTGAATTACTAATCCATGAGTCAATAAAAAGTTTCTTAGGCTGGAGAAAACTGAGTATTGATAGAAAACCACAGCCGGGGCTTAAGGTTTACAGCATGTCTTGTAACGATCTGCTCCAAAAAATTATATATTTATAATAAATGGCTGTCTGCGAGGAAACTAAAATCTCTCACACTTTCACACACACATGCTCACAAATACTGTTGGTGTAGTCTTAGCCTCAAAATCTGGATGCAGTGTTATAAATTAAATGTACAGAGGATAAATGGTCAATGTTAGGAATAATTCTCCTGTCAAGTTGCCCTACTTTACTGTTGTTATTGGAAAAGATGAAGGCTCACAAAACAGTCAATTTCATGGCAATCGATCCGTCTTGTCTCTTGTATTTTTAGCCACCCCATTGGTGCACATTTAATTCTTTTAATGCCGAGAATAAAGACCAGGATTATTTACTTCATCTCTGGGTCCCATTCAATACTGGATTGTGGCACACATGAACCAGTTATTGTGCAAACCACTCACTGTATTATATTATTAGATCATATAGCATTAACTATAAACTATTATTGTTGCTATTGTTTTTACATCTGTCAGACTGGTTCCGTGTGTTTTTTGAAGAGTAACATGTACGTGCTGGTCATAATAGAAAGGATGGTATATTACTCTGAAATGCATGCTTTCAGAGTAATGTAGTAGTAGGGTTTGCTGGCAGACCCTACTACTTAGGGTCTTTCAGCACGACCCTAAGTAGTACACTTACTAAAAGTATGAGTACTAGCATGGTGCAGGGACTTCACCACATGACTTGACTGCAAGTATTGCCAAACTGTATGTAATGTATTATCATGTTACAGTGGTATTTTGTAGGCGGTAAAGCTGCTGTACGTTTATTAACATGTCTGTTGTTCTGACTATCAACTATATCAGGTATTAACCATAAAGACGACCTTGATAGGAGACACATAGTCCAGTTAAAGAAAGTCTCTTCAAAATTATACTCACTAAATCGAGATGATTAACATGGTAAGCATGTCTGAACATTGTAAACAGGCATATATAACGTGTTTTCATTGTGAGCATGTGTGGATTCTGACACTTGGCCCTCAGAGCTAAAGACTTAGCTGTGGACTGCTAATGACAATTTTCATGATTTGTTAATCTTCAGATAACCTTAACCTTTGATATGTCTTTAATATGTCAAGAAACTGAAAAAAGATTATCATTATTATGTCTTGGAATTTTTTCCAATCGGGAGTCCAAAATCCAGATTCATTTGGAAGGTGGTAAAGCCTTTGATTCCAACAGCAGAGCAGAAGTTATAATTGAACATCTGCTGCATGCAAGCTGGTGTCAGCGAGTTCACACAATGCTGATGAATCTTGTCCCCGACAGACAAATCTTTTTTTTTTTCTTCTTTTGTTTTTTGAATAGCATGCCACTGTTTTTAAATGTTGAGTCTGCTGACCTACCTGGGAGCAATGTGTTTTACATCAACCAGAAGGATTGGTTTGTCAGTGAATGGGAATATCTATGGCCCCCTGATCGGGTAGGCTTCTATGCCTTCCTGACAAAGCCTATGGGTTCACATAATGATTTAGAAAATATGACGTAAATCACTTGGGTGGTTTGGGATTTATTGGGTGGATTAGATGATTGAAAACTTCTGTTAATGCCTTAAATTAGCAACTTTGATAGTAGCTGAGGAGTTAAATATTTTTATTTTTTTCTGTTAAGAGTAAAGGAGAGTCCTCCAGCCATCATACTGATGTAAGCCAACATCAACCAAGAGCTGACTGGGAGAAAGATGCACTTTATCCTGCTTCTCAGGCGCTCATCCATATTCAGCAGCAGTTCTCCCATCACTAGCATATTCCACTTCTCTCTCCTTTCTGTCATCTTCTCACACTTTTAATTTCCTCACTTGTTCACACATTTATGCACGTGTATGTGTTTTCCCACTCATACCAAATTGCATCTTCATTCTCTAATTAGTCTCATGGCAATGCAGAGGCAAAAAAGGAATGTCACTGTTGAATGTCTGTTGGTTTTAGCCTACAGTGAACAACTTTGTTAAGAAGTTTTTGCCGGTTTCTGAATTGAGGGAGAGACCTGTAAATGATAAAGGTGATGAAGGCGGAGGCAAACTTTCAAGGAGGAAGCTCTGTGAGTCATGGAGGTGTGGTGATACAGGAGTCCCCATAGACTGGTTATGGTACAATGCAGAGTCATAATCGATTTGTCACCAGCATGACCAGAAAACGCAGGGAGACAACTTGTTAATCATTGGAAATACAACCATGAAATTGGAGAACATCTGTGACCATGTCATAACTTCTGTATGTTAATGTTTCGGGCTCAGTCAGAGCATCTTCAGTATAGCGGATTCTCACCGATTATAATTCAAATGGATCAATTTTGTGAATTGCCTAAATTTGTTAAGATTTTGGGCGGGATTTTGGTACCTAATTTTTGTTGTCATTGACATTATCTTGTGTCAACTCAATTTCACAATTTTTTTTCCTTTTTCCAACAGGAAAACTGAGTAACTTTGGTGCATCTGTTTATGTTTGTTAAAAATTCTCTGAACATTTCACTTAAAAAATTCACTGCAAGAACACCAGAAGGGATTAAAGAGGAAGGCAGTGCAGGAGTTGGCACAAGTTGTTGCAAAGAAGAGGGGAAGTTGTCAGACCAGAAGTACCAATAGTGAACCATAAATACTGTAGTTTAAATGAGGATACAGTGATCCCTCGTTACTCGCTGTTAATGCATTCCAGGACCGCCTGTGATAAACAAAGTTCCGCGATACAGTGACAAACTATTTATTTTATTATTCACGGTAATTTAAACATTTATGAGCCCTCCCCATACTAATATTAAATCACCTTCTATCTGAATTACCTTTCCCCACACTCTTATAGACTCTTTAAAAAACTTTTGTATGAGAGAAAAGTGTTTCTTTAATACACGGAAGTGTGCTGCGTTCTGTGAGTCTCAGGATGCAGCGCACATACGTACTGACTACTAAAAATCTGCGATGTGGTGAAACTGTATATCTTGAAGCACAAATAAGCGAGTGATTACTGTATAACCTAAAGCTAGGAAATACAGTAGCCCCTTGTTACTTGAGGTTAATGCGTTCCAGGAACCACATGCAAAAATGAAATTCCGCGATATAGCCACAAACTATCTTATTATTTACGGTAATTTAAACTTTTATGAACCCTCCCCATAATGATATTAAACCACATTTTATTTGTATTACCTTTTCCCGCACTCTTATCAACTGTGTAAAGCTTTCGTGTCACATGGAAGTGCGTTGCATTTCGAGAGTCACGGAACGCCGCGCACTTCCGGATGCCTTCAGCCAATAGAATGTGCGTATGGTATCACGTGACTACCTACTAAAATCAACAATGTAGTGGAGCCGCACATGTTGATGTGCTAATTGCGAGGATAACTGTAGTTCTTAAACTGAAGAGACGTAGTCTTCTCAGAACCCTTCTGCTGAGGACAAGAACAAAGCATTGAATTAAAATGGTGACTGAATATATTATCAATAACTATTATTATCAAAATATTTTCTTGTTGCCATCTGTGCTCCAGAGATAGGGAGTATGATCCAACAAAAGTCGTGGTTTGTGGCACCAGGACTCTGTCGGAACCAGAAAACCAGAGTACATGGACTGTGAGAAGAAGATGGTGATGACTATTTGAGGTTCAGAGTGATGAGGAAGGTGTAAATTTAAATGTTGTAGCAAGATCCTAGATGGTCTTGCTTTATCTCCTGTTGAGTTGAATTTCAGTTGAATTTCTGGGAGAACATGCAACCTCCACACAGAAAGAAAACAAACCTGCAACCTTCTTGCTCTGAGGCTCCAGTCCTACCCACTGCACCACCGTGTCGCTAGCCATTCATGAACGTATTTAAAATAATTCTGCTTTAATTTTGGTCTGGAATCTTCTTTGCATTTGTATTCAGCACAATACTTTATCTCAATGAAATGGATAAAAATTAACGGATATGGGACACAGAAATGCAATTTATTATTTTGGCTGGTAAAAGATGTGCTTGTCCAGTGTATTTTATTGTGTGCCTAGGTCACTTGTCTTGTGAGTCAATAGTAATAATATATCCATATATAAATAATGTGTTATTGTGACTGTGTAGCAGGCCACGTGTGATGGAAGCTGGACTGCAGCCTCCTGGAGGTGGTGTTACCTTGGAGCTGCAGCATGTCTGTGACAGAGAGATCTTCAGCAGATCTGCAGCTGTCAGTGAAGTGCTCTCCACTGATGTGCCACGCGCTGTGGCAGCTGACAGCTCCACGCATGTTACCGACAGCCTCCAGAATCACTCGCCATTAATAATGTGAATGTGTTCTGTGTTCATAATTGAAGCATTATGAATTAAAAGTGATTGTAAATTGCTGCTTAATGTTGCTGCCTCAGTACTAGATAAACTATTCTGTTTGCCTGGGCTGCCTCTTATCTTTGTTGCGTGGTGGATTGAGCCTGGTTGTCTTCAGCTCTGTGCCAGTTAAGATAATTGTTGTGTAACTGTTCTTGTTCGTGAGCGTGTTCAATATTGACAAAATTATCTCTATTTTCTGGGATTTTGTTGATCACTGTAATTGAATTGTATTTTGCACCCTTCAGAAAGGAAAAGAATCAGCTTGTGAGGGAGGTTGAGAGGTACCAACTAAATATAGTCGGACTCCAACCACAGCTCTGGAACCCAAACTCTTGAGAAGAGAAGGGCTGGACTCTCCACTTTTCTGGTGTTACCCAAAGTGAGAGGCGGTGGGCTGGTGTGGGCTTGCTTATAGCCCCACTGCTTAACCGTCATATGTTGGAGTTCAGCCTGGTGAACCTGTCCTAAAACCTTCGGGGTTTAGGACTGGTGTCTCACAGCTGTTTCGGCCTATGGGCCAAACAGCAGTGTGGAATACCCGGCCTTTTTGGGGGACTGATCCCTGATCTGAACACCAGTGGTGTTCTGTTATTGGACTTCTGTGTTAGTCATGGTTTGTCCATAACAAACACTTTGTTCAACCACAGGGATGTCCATAAGTGCAGATGGCACAAGGGCACCCTAGGCCGGAAGTCAATGATCGACTTTGTTGTTGTATGATCAGTACTCCGACCACATGTATTGGACGCTCGAGTGAAGAGAGGGGCAGAGTTGTCAACCAATCACCACCTAGTGGGGAGCTGGATCTGCTGACAGAGCAGGGCCGGACAGACTCGGCATGCCAAATGTGTTTTAAGAGTCTGGCAGAACCCTCTGTCAGTGAGATCTTCAACTCCCACTTCCGGGAAAGCTTTTTCAAAAAAACCACAGGAGGTTGGGGACATTGTGTTAGAGTGGACCATGTTCTCCACCTGCATTGTCAAAGCAGCTGCTCAGAGCTGTGGTCGCAAGGTCTGTGATGCCTGTCCATAGTTGTGATGTTAGTCTGATGTTATGTCCCCCCGAACATTTTAAGGTAAATGGCACGACCGTTTTTGGTGTTTGTAGCCTCCTAGAAGCATCAGACCAAGGGCCTGTAAAAGTGTCTTTTATAAAATATGTACCTGATGTCAACATGACCTACTATATGCCATATTTTTGTTGCCCTGGTAAAAGGATTTTTAAACTTGAGTTTGTCAGAGAAAAGTTGCCTTGAACACAGATTCACAGTAACAAGCTAAAAATAAGAAATCAGAGTTGTGGAAACTAACCTATCCGTAGAGCATGCTGTCATCCAGTGGACAGCACATTGGCTGTATTTGTATTGATGTGCTACATGAATAAAATAGCCAGTGGGAGAAGTTTGTAGATATTTTTCATTGTAATAACAGTCTGTCAGACAGCTTGAGCTGTGAAGGACAGTTTATTATACAGCCATGTCACACAGTCCTTCAGAGCATTCTCATTTCCAATTCACAGGGATACATTATTTCTCTGCTACAATTTTAAGCAGCAGTGGCCTTTAAAATGAAGCCATTATTTAATTTTAATGCCGAGTGTCGGTAGAGTATTGTGAATTTTTAAAAGCTAAACTTGGCTTTGCCACATTACCAGCAGCATGTTGACTTTCTGGAATAATATCTCATCCAGTTGATGTGTGCAAGTGCAGCTGAAGATAGTTCATCTTCTCTTTTATGTTTAATTCTTTAAAGCATGAACTAATTTTTTAAACCCTCTGCAGTTCTCTTGAGATTATCAATGTCTCTTATTTACAGTGCTAGTTTTTAACCACAGTGACATCAGGAGATATATGCAAGTTATCATGTAGACATCCGTAGTTTTGCCGTCTTAGTCAGGAAGCATTTTAGAGTCTTTTGGAATGATGTATATTTATGACAGATGAAGACTGATTATGTTTTTATCTTGGTGCCTGTCAGTGGGTGGGGTAGATCAGTCAAGTGCTGACCATGGAACAAAAAGATGATTGGTCTGATGAATCATGTTTTTTTTTTTTGCATCATGTGGCTGCGTGTCTGTTTGTTGTCATTTTAATAATATTAAGTGTTACTGGGATTTTATATGTTTGAGACATCTCGTTCATGGAATGAAAATCCCAAAGCACCTTCACCAGTTTGCTTTGATTACCTTTTCAACTATGGTTCTTTATGTTTTATGTCGCCTGAAAATCTTTAGGGGGAGGATTCCTTCATACATTCATTCATCTTCTTGACCGCTTCATCCGCTTTTGCGGGTCACAAGGGTTGCTGGAGCCTATCCCAGATGACTTACGGGTGAGAGGCGGGGTAAACACTGAGTATGACGCCAGTGCACTACGCAGCCATACAAAAGACAACCACACACAGACACACACACACACACACACACACACACACACACACACACACACACACACACACACACACACACACACACACACACACACACACACACACCTACGGACAATTTGGTGTGATCAGTTCACTTAAGATGCATGGTTTTGGATGTGGATGGAAACTAGAAAACCAGGAGAGAAACCATGCAGACACAGCAAGAACATTTAATCTACACACAGAAAGGATTCGAACCCAGAACCTTTTAGATATGTGGGACAGCGCTACCCACTGCCGCCCCTAGGGGAAGGATATGGTTTAACAAATGCCTCTTGTATTGTAATGAAAAATACACGTTACTCAGAAACAGACAACTGCATTGTTTTCCCAAGTATCATCAGTACTATCCTGTATACCCACACACCTGTCAGTGACTGGTACCAGTTTGGTCATTGTCCTTGTTTTCCTTGTGTCCACTCCTTGCTAAAATAAGGTGTCTGACGCAAAATTGAAGCTGTGCAATCCTTGCCTTATGAGAGCTGAGCACTGCTGAGAAACATTTGAGTTTAATTAGAAAAGTAACTCCTCATTGTGGTAGTCAGACCCTGAGCTGCCAGGGTCTGACTATAGCTGTTGTAAAGCCAGCCTGAAAGCTGGCAGCGTTTCTCTGAGGGATGGAAACATTCAAACAAATTCACAAATATGATTTATGAAAGGACATGCAATATGTTTGACGCAGTCGCAGAAGTTACTTAGATGTGTGTGTGTGTGTTTGTTTTTGAGAGTTATGAGCACCGCATTCTGATTGAATGGAGATATTTACTTTTTAACAACATCCTGGAGGATGTTTCTCATTCCATTTTGCACTGATAGGGTGAAGTATCTGTGTGTGAAAGTTTGTATCTGTTTATACTATATACATGCTAATTTGGAGGTATAGTAAATTTGATTGCAAGCTGCCACAGCCCGGTGCTTCTGCATGCTGACGGTTGACTTTTCTAGAGGTGCAGCTAACACGCTTGAATGAACACGTGAACACAATGATTGACGTTCCAGTCCTTGTACTGTTAGTAAACACCCACTTTTGCATGCTAAAGTTGTAAAGCTTGTTTTGAGTGTCAGTAACATTGAATATGAAAAACTGAAAACCAGTATTGTGTGCATGGATTCAGGGTTCCACCTGTGTTGAGACTGCTTAGACAGCACAAGATGTTTCACAGGAAACAAGTGGCACTTTTTGTGTGTTTTGCTCGTTTCATTCCTCATTTTTTACAGTTGTGGCGTACATCCCATCCCCTTTAATTGTCTCGTTGTTTCGTAACATGGCCTCAAGCCAAAGTTACGTGATAAAAGCAACTTACTTTATTCAAGTTATGACATATGTGCGTTCAGCTCCAAGTCTTCATTTGTCATGTTAGAGCCAGAGGAATGTTGAAGTCATTTATGAAGCAAATGTCATTTCCCCGCTGTTGAAAATAGTTCTGACATTTCATACTTTTTGTGTCAGTATTTCACTTGTCAAGTCATCATCTATGTCGTGGGGAACTTGTACTTGCCCAGCAGCAGACGTGGACACTGACTGTGTTTTTGCTTGGTTCCTTCTCCTGTAGACATTTGGAGCCTTGGAGTGATCTTGTTCATGCTGGTGTGTGGCCAGCCCCCATTCCAGGAGGCTAACGACAGTGAGACCCTCACCATGATCATGGACTGTAAATACACAGTACCAGCCCACGTTTCCAGCGCCTGCAAAGAGTAAGTGATGTTTGCACAGGATTCATGCCACAGGGCTACTGAACCAAACCAAACTCCTACAGTATATAAACATACATACATACACATACAGTATATGCAAAATTAACAAGAACCAAGGCAGTCAGAGACTGCAACATCCCGCCGAGGAAAGGTCAGGGTACCCTGAAGTTAGCTTTAACATTTCAGGTTAGGTAAAAGCTATGCACTAGCTTTGACCATAGATCAAAGCTAGTGCATAGTTAGATTGAAGCACTTGCTTTGATCTATGGTCTTACTCACACTGGCCTTCTCCCTCATTTTTCTATCCGGTTCCTGAGTGTAAAAAAGTTGAAATTTGACCTTGTCTGTTTTATTTCTGATCTGATTCTGAGCAATGTTTTGTTTTGGAAAATGATGTGATTCTCTCCTCCACAACTGTCTGAGTCACTCTTGACATTTGTCAAGATGCTTGCCTCGGTCACAAGACTTCCATCATAAAAGGGCCGCTCCAGCTGCTAACATAGAATACATTACTGCTAAACTGAAACTCCCACGCTAGTAAAACCAACAAAACCAAACTTTGGTACAATTTTACGAGGATTGCTGCTAATAAAGTGGAAACACACTGGATTCATTCATTCATCCGTCTTATGCCGCTTCATCCGCCGTAGCGGGTCACGGGGAGCTGGAGCCTAACTCAGCTGGCATAGGGCGTGAGGCGGGAGACACTCCGGGCACGACGCCAGTGCACTGCAGAGCCACATACACAGATGGACAACCATGCACACACACACTCACTCACGGGCAATTTGAGACCGGCCAATCAACCTGAAGCGCATGCTTTTGGAGGTGGGAGGAAGCCGGAAAACCCAGAGAGAACCCACGCAGACACGGGGAGAGCATGCAAACTCCGCACAGAGCGGGACTCAAACCCAGACCCGCCCTGTTGTGAGGCGACAGCGCTGCCCACTGCGAGACACTGGATTCATGTTTTTCATTATATTTAGAAAAAAACAGTTTTTATGCTGGTAGTAGTATCATTTTAAAGGCCAGTCAGTGAAAATACTGTCAAGATTGCACAATATAGTGTTAGCGCATCAAAGCAACAGTGTGATAAGGTCAATTAAATCTAAAAGAAATGTAACTTTGGAAAACTGTCCTAGCTTTCATTTTCCAGGACTGTTCAACAGCAGAAGTCTGTATGCTAATATTTGTGTATCGGTGTAAATCCCTATTCATACCGGTCATAGTAGTCCTTGAAGGTACAAACTTCAGCAAAATTCTGTTTATGGGTTTGAATGTTGAAAGTTTTTTAACTTCACATGCAGGTAACATTTAATTTTGGTTTTAATATAATTTACTAAAAACATCATGGATGTATGAAATATGTTAATAATTCAGGACAATATCAATGTAATGCCCTGAGTTAAATGCATTCCAGGTTGTACATGAGAACGTACCTGACATGGCCATTTCCAGTCATGAGAACCAATTGGATTTAGAAACTGATAGAAACTTGAAGCCTACCGCAGTACACAACAACATGGTAGATTGGTAAAAAAAAAAAAAAGCAGTTACATAATTGGCCATGTGTGTTAGTAAATTATTCTTAATTTACTAACACACATGTCCAAATATTTTCTAATTAATGCTCTCAAGATAACCGAGGAAAATTTGAAGAGGTGTAAACTGACTGGTTTGAAGATAGCATTGTTTTATTCAAAGCTAAAGTTATTTTAGGGGTTATAAGAGCCTTTGGTATCCACTGACCGGATCGGCATTTCTTTCGTGTTTTATTTTGACAGCATTCATGACATATATTGCAAAATTGATAATGAAAGACAGTTCTGTTGATCCTCTATATTAAAATGGATTTGATCAGACAAACTCAGTTATGAGCATCAAACCTTTTCACTGATCAGCTGTAATTAGAGTTCACCATCCATATGTCTCTGACTTGATGCAATGTCTTTCATGGTTCTGAGCATTGGTACTGGAGCCACAGTGCATGACATGTTATGAAAGGCCAATTCTTTTTTCCACTCTCTCTGCACATCGAAGTATTTTTAGACACAGGAAATAAATGCTTATCTCCTCTGACTCGAAGGAGAGATCGGACTAGATTGAAGTGCTAAGCTGAAGCAGCTGTGCGCAATATGATGGGATTTGACTCCAGCACACAAGAGCTATCTGTTGCATGCAGAGTCCTATGCTTATATTTTGATCAGGTCATTATGTGAAATATTATTCCTTATCACAATTTTGGACTTCCATGTGGCCCCCACTGATGGTGTAGTGGTTCATGTTGACCTAATATAAAGTTTAGTTTGGTTTCACACAGCTCTCTTAATGTTGGCAGTTACAGTAACAGTTGAGCACAACCAGGGCAACATTGGCCATGAGTGTACTGTTGTGTGCTTGTTGGTTTTGTTGTGTGTTTGTTGGTTAGAGTAGTATAGGAGCACTGTGTACACCACAGTTGAGTATGTTACAGCAAATCACAGGGAATTGCTCTCCTCTGGTGTCCATGTCGTCAGTAATCCTAGGGCTCTTGCTTCTCGTCACCCACGTTGCTACATGTTGATTATGTTAGCATTATATTAACTTGTTTAGACCGGTACACTGGACAAGATGACTTGAAAACCTAGTTAACACTAGAGACTCCTAATTATAACAAATAGTAACGGACTTGTAAAGCAGTTAAACCATTTGGGGTTTTTTTTTTTTAAAATGGCCTTTAGCGACAGTAGCTCAACTGGGTGCAGCAGTAGCTCAGTCCACTACATCTTTACATCTTGGCTTGGGAGGCGTAGGGTGGCCAGTTCAACACCAGCATGGACCATTCACCTCCTGATAATGCTGAGCAAGTAACCACACCCCACAAGCTGCACCTAGGGTGCTGGCATGTGGCTGCCCTTCACCCTACCATCTCTCTACCTTAGCAGCATGTTGCACAGACCTGTGTGTGTGTGTGTGTGTGTGTGTGTGTGTGTGTGTGTGTGTGTGTGTGTGTGTGTGTGTGTGTGTGTGTGTGTGTGTGTGTGTGTGTGTGTGTGTGTGTGTGTGTGTGTGTGTGTGTGTGTGTGTGTGTGTGAAAATGTATCAAGTGAAAAAATATTTTTGTCATTGAGGGATTCAATAGAGGAACTTCTTATTCTACATCGGGGTGTCAAACTCATTTTTACCGAGGGCCACATCAGCATAACAGCTGTCCTCAGAGGGCCAGATGTAACATAGATGTGACTAAATTTAATTCAATGTAATGTAATATTAAGGTAACTACTCCTGAATGTTAAATAACTCTGAATTTATTATTTATTCAAGTTACAAACATTACAGTTGCACAGAAAAAAATATGTTTGCTCTTTGCTCTGTTATAAACGTTTATGTTTGTGTAGGTTCTCAGTTCTCATCCAGGTAATCAATCAATCAACTTTTATTGATATATTGCTTAATCTTGGCAACAGACATTTCAAAGCGCTTTAACGGACAGAAAAATCCAACTGAACCCTCCAGAGCAAGCATAAGCGACAGTGTCGGGGAAAAAGTCCCTCGTTGAGGAAGAAACTCTAGGAAAGACCCAGACTCTTTTGGGCGGCCATCCACCTTGACCGGTTGAATGGAAAAGAAATAAAAGGAAGGTAAAGACAAGGTAAGAAAAAGAAAGACTGGTTATCCAAAGCTGTTTAAATCAATCCGCTGGACTTTAAGAAAGTTTCTTGAAGACTTTTCGCCTCTCATCCAAGAGGCTTCTTCAGAAAAAGGTGTTGGTTGTTGCTTCTTCAAAAAGAGGTCTTGTCCCAGTTTATTAACCCCATGGGGTTAATAAGCCTCCATCAGAGCTGAAGAAGCCTCTTGAATGAGAGACGAAACGTCTTCAAGAAACTTTCTTAAAGTCCAGTGGATTGATTTAAACAATTTTGGATAAATCCTTTTAATTTGTCAGGTTACGAAACAAAACTCCACCAATCATAGATCAAATCATCCAATTAAATCAAGAAAAACAACATCTAATACAAGTTTGGACATTAACTTTGTTCAAAACGTTTTTGTCAATGTTAAAATGGTCTTAATCTGTTTCTCAACTTGCTTTATACACATCACCAACACTGAGATGTGTCACCAGTTGGATGTGGTTTGTTCTTTCAGGGCGACGTCTAGCCCACTCAACATTGTCTTGACTTGGGGACCAAAGGGTTACTAATTCAAGACCAGCATGGGTGAAAGTATGGAGTGTGAATTAGTAGTTGGAGTTCACCTGTGTGTGAGAAATATATCGAGGGAAAAAAATTTCCCCACTGGAGATTAATAAAGTCAATTTCCTTCATTGCCTATTATTTTCTGGTGCAAAAAATACAGTACTGTATATGCTGCATTCGTTCCTTCATGCACTAATGCTTGGCGTGTTTAATACATGGGTCAGGAGGGTCCCCTGATAACCTGAATGTGTCGGCGGGCCAAGAGTTAATGTTTTTATTTGTGTACAGCAATGAAGCTACCAAATGTAATCTTTCAGATGAACACAAGAGTTCTGAAATCTCTGCAAAAATAAACAAAACCTTTGTAAAGTAGAATTGTGTGCGATAACTAACATGTTGGTGAACCTGAGCTCTGGATCTTAGGATGTGTGGAAGGTCTCTCTGGTTAACCAACAAACCTAAGTCTGTTATTCATTTGGGGTTTGACAATTCTTTCATTGTTTGTCCAGTGTGGTTCTCCTGTGAAGCGTACTGAAATTGTTGTTTGATTACACTGTCAGATACAGCCTGTCTTGATTTCCTTCCTTTTTTCAACATGGCTGCTCATTGATAGCTTGTTTTATGCATTAGCATGTAAGTATTTTTGTCACAGCGGATTGACCCAGATGTTGGGTCTCATGCTAATGACCCTCATTAGCATACAAAGGTGTAACTCAAATCTCAACGACCCCCTTGGACACCCCCACCAACAATTGTTGAAGAGCCAGACAGGTTTAACGACGGTCGTTGGAATGTGAAAAGCACTGACCACACCCCACAGGGTTTATAAACTGGGACATTATCAGCCACTCTCTGAACTGAAGAAGTCTCTTGGATGAGAGACTAAACGTCTTCAAGAACTTTCTTAACGTCCAGTGGATCGACTCAACAGCTTTTGCATAACTGTTACGACCCAGCCAGAGGACTGGGGAAATAACATAACTATGATATAAAAAGGGGGAACATAAAACATTTATTCAAATTCTCGCCATAGGTACAAAGGTTTAACTAATATTGATTTATTGACAAACTAAGGATCTCGGCCAATGGGCGAAGTTCAAAGATGAAAACTTCCAAAACTTCATTAACAAAAATACTCAAATTTAACATGAAATACTAACAAGCTCTTAACAAAGGTCGGATACTAACTCAATACACACAAGGTTACAAGGTCACAATTTGACGGCATCAAAGGCGTGCTGCCACAGTCAGGCGCCCTGACTAACTGGCTTGCAGAGCTTTTAAAGTGTCCCTGCCAGGTGACGTGGCAGGGATTGGGCCAGGCAGGAAGACAGCACACCAATCAGGAGATGGTCATGATGACGAGGCGTAGTCAGGAGTCCCAGAGACACCACACCTGGCACTGACGGAGGGCGGAGCATCTGGGAGCAGAGCAGGGCAGGGCCAGCAGCTCAGAGGCAGGGCCGCAGAGGGACACACAATACAAACAGATGAGCCACGGCCGTAACAATAACCATGACCTGGATGACTGAGAACTTACACAGACTTTGGGAGGAACACCCTCATTGTGGTATGGGAGTACGAAAGGATAGCAAGGAAGATCGCGGACTACAGAAACCACTTGCGTTTCAACCTGAGATGTCGCCAGAACAACATCATCCCAAACAGTTTACGGCTGGGATCTTCAGTGAGGGGACACCGTGCCAACAACATCCTGGAGAAGGCTCAAAACCAACTCCTAAATGAGAGAGTGAGGAAGGTCCACTTCACCATCGAGGCACTGAAGACCAAGGCTGACCAGCTCTCCATGAAACTCACGTCAGTTTTGCCACCCAGGATCTTACAGGAGGTCCACAAGTTTGTTGAGACAGCCCAAATGGCTCAACACTCAAAGAGCAAAGAAAGGCAAAGACGTAAGTTTCAAAACCTCCAATCTCGAAAAAACACGAGACCAGAAGAACTCAGCTGGAGGCAGAAACCACTGAGTACATCTACAGAAAATGCACAAGACAGATGGGTGAGGAATCTATCAGAGAACTCACCCAACCAGAGAAGGATGTCCTCACCAAAGGATTGAACTTCACTATCAGCCCAAAACATGTGCCAGTAGTGGACCTCATTACCGCCATGGAATCAGCAATCAAAAAGAATAACCTTTCTGCAACAGAAGCAGAGGGACTAAGGCTAAAGGTAACAGCAGCCATTTCTGAAGTGAAGGTCCCACCTTCCAACCTCTCCATCCAGGAACAGAAGGCAGTGACGGTGCTGAGTAAGGACCAAAACATCACCATCCTTCCAGCAGACAAAGGAATATGCACGGTAATCCTCAACACAACGGATTACCATAGCAAGGTTATGTCCCTACTCAGCGACAGCACGACCTATGAGACCCTGAAGCGCGACACAACCAGCAGCTACAAAAAGAAGGTTGTGGACTGCCTACAGGAGCTACAGAAGGAGGAAACTTTAAACCGCCTGCTCTACTTTCGCCTGTACCCTGGGGAGGCTATACCATCCATATATGGCCTCCCCAAAATTCATAAAGAAGGAACCCCTCTCAGACCCATCGTCAGCAGCATCAACTCTGTCACTTATAACAGTGCCGAGTATGTTGCAACCATCTTGGCCCCGCTAGTGGGTAACAACCTCTATCATATAGAAAATTCCATGAACTTTGTGGAAAAGGTGAGAGGACTGAGATTGGATACAGATGAGACCATGGTATCCTACGATGTCACCTCCCTGTTCACATGTGTCCCCACAACGGAGGCTGGGGAAGTGGTGAGACAACGGCTTTCACAGGACACCACCCTCAGCGACAGGACAAACCTCAACCCCGACCAGATATGCAAACTTTTGGACCTCTGCCTCAACACAACCTACTCCCAGTACAGAGGGAACTTCTATAGGTAGAAACACGGATGTGCTATGGGCTCGCTGGTATCTCCTATCGTGGCCAATTTGTACATGGAAGAGGTGGAACACAAGGCCCTTACCTCGTTCAACGGAACACCACCAAGCCACTGGTTCCGGTATGTGGACGACACTTCGGTTAAGGTAAAAATCCACGAGGTGGAACCTTTCACCGAACACTTTCATCAACTCGGTGGACAGCAACATCGAGTTCACCAGAGAGGATGTAAAGGACAACAGTTTGCCCTTTTTGGATTGCAAGGTCGGCATAAAAGATGACAGAAGTCTGTATGTTAGGGTATATAGGAAACCAACACACACGGACCAATACATGCTTTTTGACTCTCACCACCCACTGGAGCACTAGCTGGGCGTCATCAGGACCCTGCAAGACAGGGCTGATAAGCTACCAACCAGTGCCCAAGACCAGGTGAAAGAACACCAACACCTGAAAGGGGCACTAAAAATGTGTGGATATCATGACTGGACCTTCGTGAAAGCTCACACAAGATCCAGAAAGGAGAACAACCCAGTGAGGACGGAAGAGAGCAAGCACAATGGTATAGTGATCCCGTATGTGTCTGGAGTGTCTGAAAAGCTGAGGAGGATCTTTAACAAACACAAGGCCCCTGTGTATTTTAAGCCGGGAAACACCCTCCGACAAAGACTAGTCCACCCAGAAGACCCCACACCACACAGTCAGAAGAGCAATCTGGTGTATGCAGTTAAATGCAGCGAGGAATGCTCAGATGTCTACATAGGGGAAACCAAACAACCACTACACAGACGCATGGCCAAATACATCAGGACAGGACTTGGCAGTCTTCCTTCACCTCAAGGAAGAGGGACACTCATTTCAGGACACAGATGTTCAGATCTTGACAGGGAAGATAAATGGTTAGAGAGAGGAGTGAAAGAGTCCATCCACGTCAAAGTGGAGAAGCCATCTCTGAATAGAGGGGGTGGTCTGCGACATCACCTTTCTCCCGTTTATATCATGTCCTTTCGAAACTCCCAAAAAGATTGTCTCAGCGGATTGACCCAGGTGATGGGTCTCATGCTAATGACCCTCATTAGCATACAAAGGCAAAACTCGCATTTCAACAACCCCCTTTGACACACCCATCAACAATCGTTGAGGACCAGATGGGTTTCAACGACGGTCGTTGGAATGTGAATAGCATGGACCACAGCCCACAGTGCTCGAACAAGACCAGCCACCTTCAGAACTGAAGAAGTCTCTTGGATGAGAGACGAAACGTCTTCAAGAACTTTCTTAACGTCCAGTGGATCTACTCAACAGCTTTTGGATAAGTATTAACTAGTATTAAGAAGGAAACCCTCTCGGGCAGACAGGTGTTTCAGTTCTCCGTGAAAAACATTTCTAGTAATTAAATTACTGTAAGTATTGTCCCCTCTCCTTGAATTGGTCTTCATCCTCAACTTTCCTTGTTCAACTTGCTGCAGCCATGACAGTTGAAGGGTCAGAACAAACTTCATTCATACCGCAAAGAGTGGGATACAAACCCCTGAGGGACTCTCTGGAGGGTCAAACCCTCCCAGCAAGAGTACAAGCATCTTACAACACAGGCTGTGATTGGTTCATCATTCAGTCTTCTTCTTCTTTGAAGGGTTATGGCAGGTGACAGACGTCCCTTACACGACGCTGCCTCCATGAGCTGACAAAAAGGAACACGCTCAATTTGTGCGATTCATGGTGGGCCAAATATAATCTGATCTCAGGTGATTGGCTTGAGGAACGGTCTTTGGACATGCCACCAACCCATTAGAGCAGGCATCTCTCACACCTGGGGACACATGCCTATCAGTGTCGACTATCTATTACAGTTTGCACTACTGTGAATGTGTGTAACCTGCAGTGAAAGAGGTGTAAAAAGAAGTAGCCTTATGTGACTGTCAGAAGACAGCCTGTCTGAATAGACCACAGGAAAGAGACAGGATGAGACAGGAGGGAAGGAGGGAACAGGTGTTTTTGTTGGAGTACCACCGTATATAGTTATTTCAACAGGTTTTTCTAACCATCTGTTGCTAGTAAGATGTGCTGACTTATATTTATAATGTGAACTCAGTGGTAGATTTTGAGCCTTGTCTTTCATATGTTAGATGCTATGCTGAATGAGTTTTACATACAAAAGTCATTCTAATGATTTTTGTTTACCTAATTATTGAAACGAAAAAACACACCAATTGCATCTATATACTTAATGAACCACATATGTGGTGTTCTATGTTGTATAGTATTCAATTCAATAGCATCATAAACCTCTAAGATATACAAACATGATTCATGTTTTTATGCATTAGGTCTAAATCCCAATAGGATTACACTGCATCAATCTGTGTCACTCTAGTCCCATTCTTTATTCCTACAGCCACATCTGTGTTTATCTGACCCTGTATCTTTCCTTTGGGAAAGTAGATATAATTCACATGAACATGAATCACTTTTTTTCTGCATTTACAGGCTCATGAATATATAAATAAAATGAAAAATAAATATAAAATAAAAAACTTACTAACACACACACACACATACAATGTGTGTGTGTATATATATATATATATATATATATATATATAATATAAAATCTCATACCTGCTAAAGCCCCCCAAATAAAGAATTTGAATTCTAGGACATTACAAAATTGTAGTGCATGACTAGTCAATAGAATACACTAAGAAGAGAAGATTTGAAATCCACTTTTTTATTGGTTAAGTGTGCTTTATAAATGAAATTCCACAGAAAGAAAGGCCAAGCACATCAGCAATCCAATTAGGCCAGGTACATTTCTCAAAAATGCAATACAAATACAGTTAAATAAAATTCAGAAATAAAATAAGGCTGAGTCTCAAATAGGCACACAAGGACACTCTCAATCAAAATGAATACTAAGGCTGACTCAATACAGCAATTCAAAATGAATAGTATGATATGCCTCTAAATAAGGCAACTAAATAGCAAGATACCAACAGGCTTTTCCTTTCAAAGGGTAAGCTAACGCTCAACTCTGTGTCCTTGACATGTTTTGCATTTAAATGATTCGTTAGGCTGGAGCTTCTTCGGTGATATGAAAATTGTCTTTTACAAAAGGTACAAATACTACTACTACTACTACTACTACTAATAATAATAATAATAATACCAATAATGGATTAGATTTATATATTGCTTTTCCGGCCACTCAGACGCTTTACATCGGATCCGTTATTCATTCACTCCTCATTCATACTTGGTAATGGTAAGCTACGTGTTTAGCCACAGCTGCCCTGGGGCAGACTAACGGAGGGGTCTACAGCGCAGAATCACTGCCTTTTTGTTGATAGTCCCGTCTTTGTTCTTTTTATAAATAAACTTTCTGCCCAAAGGTCCGAGTGGGCTTGCCTCGCTCTCCTGTGTCGCGTCCATCTCTGTTGTCTGTCACCCTGCTTTTTTTTTTTAAAAGAAAATTTATTAAAGAAAATTCAGTACAGGTAGTCGCCGACTTACGACCTGTGCAACTTACGACCGACCGACTTTACGACCACAATGTCCGGGTAGGGCGGGGCATTCCCTCCAGCCACAGTACTCACGCTCTGAGACTCCCGCGCTCTCTCCAGTCCCCACGGCGCACACACGCTGTTCAGTCACACTGAGATCAATAGCCCAGCCCACTACTGATGGGCTGGGCTGCTTAGGAGGCTGTGACGGAGAAATGTATGAATGGCGTATGGAAAAACTGTCAAGCGTTATGTGAACTCTTCTGCTGGATTTGAAAGTGACGAAGAACTTGATCAGATTCGGGAGAAAATAGTGAAACTGGCAAAAAACCTCTCCTTGGAGAACTCACGAATGATCGCACTGTATGAAGAACTGATCGCGCTGGAAGAAGAAAGAGTGGAAGAAGAAGAGAGAAGAGAAGCAGAGAAAGAAGAGCAGGAAACATAAAAAATGTTCACCACCAAAGGCTTGTCAGAAGGCTTTTCCTTGTTAAATAAACTCCGTGCACACTTTGAAGAAATGGACATAGAACATAGAAACATTTGCAAGGATTGAACGGATGGCAAACGACGCTTTCCGTCCATATCGTGAAATTTATGAGGAGAAAAAGAAACAAACAATTCAGACAAAGCTCACAATGATTATGAAAAGATCGTCTCCCGCTCCCACCAACCCACACGCTGCCCCAGCTGACGATCCGGACGACCCCCAGCCAAGAACCAGTGCTGCTGGATTTAATTTTTACGTAAGAGTCGATTTACGACCAAGTCGAGTTACGACCGATCTGTCGGTCCCAATCGCGGTCGTAAGTCGGCGACTACCTGTACAGTATACAAAAACAGTATACAATACAAACAGAGAACATATAAGAGAGTTGCCAGGGGATAGTTCTTACATTACACAAAAACATCCAAAGCAGAACATATGTTTAAGGTCTTTACAGCTTTTTTGTTGTCAGAGCTATCAATAAGCTGTATAGTTCAACATCTTTGAGAGAATGAATAAAATTAGGTTTTTTGTTGCTGAATTTACATTTATGAATAAAGAATTTAGCCAAAATTATTAACAGATTTATAAGAAAAAAAGCCTTTTCCTCGTTCTTAAAGCAAAACAAAACAACATTTTCCCAAGATAGAGTAATGTCTTTGGAAACATAGTCTATAATGAATCTGCTGAAATCCTACCAAAGTTTTTTTGTATAAGGGCAATGCCAAAATAGATGTAACACAGTCTCTGGGTAGTCCACACAGAAAGAACAGTCTGTATTTATGTCCCTTTTGAATTTAACCATGTAGTGATTTGCAGGATAGTATTTATGAATAATTCTGAAGGAAACTTCCTTCACCTTATTGGAGATGATATATTTATGTGGAATCATCCAAACCTTGTTCCAATCAATGTCATTCACAAAATGATTCCAATATGAAACAGAAACATCTTTCTGGAATGGAGCATGTATATGTCTGTTATTATTACAGGAAAAGGTCAAAAAACAAATTTTCCCTATGCGAGAATCAATTGGATTAGGTTTAGTAGATTGAGGGGGGTGGATTGGGAAGATTTCTGAAAAGCATTAGAGTACCTGATGGGATAGTGTCAAACACTAAGGCAAATTCCCTGGGAGTAACAGGAAACTCATACTTCGATAAAATTTCTCTATAAGAAAGCAAAGGTCCCTCTCCATTAAACAGCTGACTTACCAGAAGAATTTTGTTCTGAACCCATCTTTCCATAAAAAGTGATTTATTCTTGAAAAGAATGTCTCTATTACTCCATATTAAGTACCTGTGAGGCGAGAAGTTATGTTTATAGATTAGAGGCCAAGATAGAAGAACTTGCCTGTGAAAACCTGACAATTTTACAGGAACTTTGTCTACATTATAATTACAACTGAAAATAAAATTTAAACCACCAAAGCAAGAGGAGAAGTACTGAGGAATGAAGTTCCAAATTGGGACAGGATTTTTGAGAAAGTGTCGAGCCCAATTTATTTTACAGTCACCCTGCTTTTGACTAGTGGCGCAGATAGGAAGTGATGTCACTGCAGCCTACGGGTCACTCAATGGGCCAAAATTAAAATGCTGGCGCATTGACTTGCCACTCACGATTAATTGCGTTAGTTTTTTTAGCGTGTTAATTTGCAGCCTAATTAATTAGCGTATTGGCCCGAATATAGGACAACCCTGATTATAAGACGACCGCCTCTTTTTCAAGACTCAAGTGAGAAAAAAAGACTTTTTGAACACCAAATTTAATTTTTATACAGAAAATAATTACAGTACATCTGAAACAAATGATTACAAAAATTTAAATTAAATTAATAATATTCAATATATGCTATCACATTAAAATTGTTTGAAGACTCTGCGTCATTTATCACCATCATCTTGAAGTCTGCATCATAACTTCTCCTCAGCTGCCGGTTAACCTGGCTGATCTCTGACCCACTTTTCTCCAGATTGTTGCTACGTTTCTCCATTTTCTGTTATCTCTTTTATTTTATTTTCTTTCTTACCGGTATTTTTAATTTTTCTTCTTCGTGCTTCGTGACAGGTTCGCTTTGGCCTGGGGAGTTAAGTTCAGCATTCGCCTGGCGCCATCTAGCGTTGTGAATGGGTATAATGTCTAGACCCCGAATTTAAGACCACCCCCACTTTTTCAGTCTTATTTCAATGCGAAAAACACTGTCTTATATTCGGGCCAACACGGTAATCTAATTAAAGTGTTAAAGTGACAGCCCTAATATATATATATATATAATTATATTATATTTATATACAGTATATTACACACACAATGCACGAACACACTGCACATTCGCGCATCATTGATCGTAACTTCGCCTCATTGCTGATTTTTGGTAGGCAGTCACGTGATACCGTACATGCATTCTATTGGCTGACGGTATCTGAAAGTGTACTCGGTTCCATGAGTCTCGCACTTCCGTGAGACACAAAAGTGCTTTAAACAGCCTATCACAGTGTGGGAAAAGGTAATACAGATAGAAGGTGGTTTAATATCAGTATGGGGAGGGTTCATAAATGTTTCAATTACCATAAACAATAAGATAAATTGTTCATCGCTCTATCGCGGAATTCGTTAATCGCGTGTGGTTCCTGGAATGCATTAACTGCGAGTAACGATGATGCACTGTATATATGTATGCACATGTATAAATTTCAATAAAAGCAATTAAAATCATAACTAAAAATCTGACAAGGAAAGGATCCAATGGGGAAATCTGTGTTTAAGACTGTTTCTGTCTAGTTTTAGTTGAAAATGAACCAACTGGTTTACATTGTTGAAGTCCCGCTAAGTCCCTTTTTGCATGTTGTTTGTTGAACACATTTCTATGTTTGGGGTTAAAGTCATCACACACTTTATCTGAGGGATGATGCTGGTGAGGATGGGTGAACTAGTTAGATGTGCTCCCTAGTTTAGCTACACTTTGTGCCCACATTTCTTACAGAGTGTTCATCCTTGAGAGAAATCCTTGTGGGAGACATTTTAGACATCCAGAGCTGGGCTTTGAAACAGTTCATGGAACGAAAATGAAAACCAGAAACTTTTGGTATTTTGCCAGAAACAAAAACGAAACAAAAACCGAAAACTTTTTATGTTCGTTAATGTTCCGAAACAGAATCAGAACAGAAAATAATTGTCAATTGTTTAATGCCGTTTTTCTTTTTCTTTTTTTCTTTTTTCTTTTGAATTAAATATCGGACCTCGTATTTTCCTTCTTGTCATTCACTCGTGCTTAGAGCGGAGAGTTGAGGCATATCACCAGCAGTCAAGGAAAAGTCAGTCTCCCAATTCATAACAGGTAAACACTGCAGTCTGTCAATCTGGATTATATTCATAACAGGTAAACACTGCAGTCTGTCAATCTGGATTATATTCATAACAGGTAAACACTGCAGCCTGTCAATCTGAAAAATGACTGGCTGCCAGTCATTTTCAGTGCAGTGTATCCCTGTACTACCAGCGCTTTGTAGTAATTCATCTCCTTCGGTGGACTTCGTCCAACGCTCTGGACATTTATTAGTGTTTTCTTTCTGTTCATAACTGATCACAAGATGCTTCATTCAGAGCTTCACGTGTTTGATCCCCGGTCAGCTCTGACACTCTGACATACACAAACCTTGTTGCATCATCAGCTGCCGCAACTTCTCTGTTTCCCTCTGATTCGCCATCCTCTGTTCTGTAACTGGATCAGTCCTGTTGTTCTGTTTAGTTTAGGGACAAATCTACAGTATGTAAACTAACTGCTTTAATTGCCATTTTAAAAGTCCTAAAGCTACCTATTGTCAGGGGAATTTAGAATGCCCCTAGTAGGTACATCACCTGCGTTTTTATCGAAACAAACTCACACCAGTCAAAGTTGTCTTCCGTGACTCGCGAGGGACAGCAGAGCTCTTAGCAGGAAGATGCTCCTCCAAACTGTCAACTGTCTGCTGTCTCCGTCCGTCTTTCTATTGAGCATCAGCATAGCAATAGTACATAGTTTAGGTCATCACAATTCGTTGAAGCAGTTTACCATTAAAATGTGCAGACACAGCTGCACTCCTTTTATGGTTAGTTTTCCGTTAAAGCGTTTAGGTGCAACTGCATCTCTGCTGTAGTTAGGGGCATCCTGTTATGCTCGGAGACCCCTTTGTCTGCAGTTTTCAAAGGCCCTCACCACAAGCTCATCTTTTATAGCTTTCTTTGTATTGCTATGGGATAAGTTTTCTTGGAACTGCATGGACGACGGGTGCTGAGGCAGGTACACATTTAGGCCTATGTCCTCTGCTTGACCCACCGCCTCTATACTGAATTGATAGCATAAGTTCTTTCACATTTATCGAATTGATAACTTAATTTCTTTCACACCTACCTATCTATATTTACAAGGAACGTTATTAACCTGTTCAGGAACATCAGTTCATGAGTGGAACGTAAAACTGGAAACATTATAATTCTGTCTCTGTTCAGAACGAACGGATTGGCAAAAAGCTCTGGTTCAAAGCCCTAATCCAGAGTAGTCCAATGTTACTGATGTTAGCTTCTTTTGGGGGATAGTGATCAGTGATGTTACATTATCTGTCTTCACTCTGCCACCTCCTCTCTGTGCTGTCTGAAATACAATAAGTAGATGTTAACAATTCTTCTATGACAAGCATTAACTTTTATAACATGAAACTGGTAGCTACTGCAGCTCTAGTCCTCACATTGTGAGGAACCAATGTTGTCATGATTGAGTCACAGAGAGGGAATTCCCTTTGATATGTCTGCAGTAAATATGAGCCCCTGACCCAACCCCAAGCACACACTGTGACCTGACCCAACAAGCAGTTTGTACCTCTGGTGTAACCATAATCTGACTGACCATGTTCCTCAGTATCATAGACTTGTGTTCATTGATAAATAGTGTTCCTGTTAGCTATCTGTGTCGTTTGGTGCATAAAGACTCTAGGGGTTATATTGACTCGTTGGGTAGTGTTCTTTTTTGCTCGACTTGATTTATGATTGGTCGCAAGCAACCCTCTCCATTGTTTATTGCATCCCTAGTACCGTCTTCTGTGTCCAGTCTTTTTCATTGCCTGTTTCTTGATTCCCTTAGCCTTAAACTTACACAGGGTTCAAACAACGTCCAGTATCACTACACATTAAATAATGATGTCATAGTGTCAGGATGGTATGTTTTAGTGATGTCTGTCAGCGGTGGTTATTACAGCAGTGTAAACAGTCATGCTCCATCACATGTGCCTCACACAGGTTCTCACCTGATTGACAATGTGCTGCAGAGTTCCACCGTGACAAGAATGTGTCCACCCAGGGAGACAGGTGTGAGATTTACTGCATCTGTTACAAATGAGAGTCGAGGACATAAATATCATTTATCACGACGGTCAAACCAAGGTCTTCACTGTGGATATTCCAATCCGATCCTTGGACTATGTATTCAAATCAATCGGATACAGCATATATTAATGAAGCAGTGAAGCATTCTCTTTTTCTGAGTTAGATAACAAGCGACTTCTCCAGTGGGCTGGCTGTCCTCTATCTGATACAGTGTCTCCAGAGATAGTGGGGCCGCAAAGTGGTTGAGGACTCACCAACATTGTAGTTACAGAGTGTTGCACTCATCACAAGACCTTGTATATTTGTGTTTTACAATGCTGTCTGTCATCAGCGGCAATAGCATACACAGCAGAAGTTACACAGGCAACACTAGCCAGATAGTGTTAATATAGCAATAATTTTTTTAATTTTATTTAATTTTATTATTTTTCGAAGATTATGGATGAGAAAATGGACTAGATTGTTTTTGTTGACAGTGACAGTTGATTCTTAGGTACCGATCAACTAGAGCGCCTCCTCAGATTAATTTTTTTCTTCTAAGTAGTGACAACCATATTTCCTCCACCTCAGAGCTGGGTTTGTGTTGTTCATCAGCTTTTGAGTATACTGTCTATTTTGTTCTGTGCACACTGACCGCTTATATTACTTCTTATAGGATGCTGCTTTTAAAATGTAAATGCTTAATACAAATGCCACATGGCTTGAGTTTATCATAGGAGTCGATGTGCCAGATAAAGTTGGGCCTTTTACAGCAGTGGTCCCCAACCCCTGGGCCGCGGACCACTACCGGTCCGTGGGTCATTTGGTATCGGGCCGCACAGAATTAAATAATGATTTACATTACTTCCGTTTTATTTACTTCGGAGTCGGAAAGATGTTTTCTTTTGAAAAGTGACGTCTGTCATGCTTGACCGGTCTCGGTCACGTGACAGGTTACCCCTAAATTAAGCGCCCACCACCGGTCCAGTGTAGTGGATTAAAATCAAGGCAGATTATCCTGAGATCGCCCAAAAAGTATCGCAAACCCTGTTTCCATTTCCAAACTCCTGTCCTTGCGAAGCGGCGTTTGTTTGTTTATTGTCTGTTGATGTCTGCATTTCACATGAAACCACTGCGGATGATTTATTATTAGACTACAGCTGTCCTGGCGTCATTAACGATTATAGAGCAAATGAAGGCCGGTCTGTGAAATATTGTCTTGGATGCAAGACGCAAAAGACGTGGCGCAAAAAAGGTTGAGGACCACTGCTTTAGAGAAGTAGTCCCGCCGTCTAAGACACCTTGCCCGCCTCAGGGACACTCCTGTGGGATCCAGCTCCTTCAGCACCAACTGTACATCCTCCTTCCTCACACACAGACCGTGTTCCATGCATTTCGCGTACATCCAGCGGTACCCATGAAGCATCCCAGAGGACTGGAGTTCACTACGTATGAAGTCTATCAGGACGGGCAGGTCAGAGTAGGATTTGCGACGAGTGTATCCCGTTGCAGCGAGAATCCTTTTCAAATGTCTCTGGCTTATGCGAAAATTGTGCGGCCTACTAAGAACTTCTTGAATGTCCTTATATTTTAGGCCGATTTCAAAATAAATCTCAATAAACCGCTCAAATGGGTGGGTGTCCGCCATTGTTTTTCTCTTTAAACCCAAATGACCCGGAAGTATATACATACACCTGTAGTTTTGCGAGATCTCGCAAAGGTTTTGCGGGATCTCGCAAAGATGGAGCTTTTTTCTCTCCATGCCTTTTTTTTTTCTCCATGTCACCTTAGGGGCTCCATACTAACTTGTATTTTGATGTTATTTTTCTTTATTAACTTGATAGTTTGATCCTTGATTGATGGAGTTTTGTGGGTTTAATAACCTGACAAATTAAAACGATTTATATTACAACAGAGCAACAAGCAAACTTGGTTTTTCTGTGTAACTGTAATGTTTGTAACTTGAATAATAAATTCAAGTTACAAACATTACAATAAATGGGTTAACCCATTGGGAATAAATGGGTTAAGGAGTAGTTACATTTATTTTACATTACATTTAGTTACATTTACATTTATTAGTTACATCTGACCCTTTGAGGACAGCTATGATGCTGATGCAGCCCTCAGTGAAAACGAGTTTGACACCCCCTGCTCCAGACTAACTCTAGAAAGAATCTGAAACATGTGATGATGTGTGTGAGAGAAGTAGCTGTGTGGTGTTTGGTAGAGTCAAGCTCTTGCTCTCCCTCTCCCTCTCCCTCCACCTCCATGTTCCTGCTGTTCCCACTGCTGGTTGTCGTCCTCAGGGAGTCAGGCTCACTCTGACTAATCCCCAGCCTGACTGACAGCTGCGCAGCCTGTTAGCCTTTCCCCTGCATCCCATGCTCTGCTCACATTTTTAAGACAAATGCACTTGAGGATTGGATGAAGTTGAAAATGATGAATTCATTAAGTCCAAAAATAAGTTGAAATGCTCCATCTTAGTTTGATGTGTTGCTCAGGTCTTGGTGTGAATGCTGGGTGGGTGGTTTTGTGTCTACCTGGAGATTTGATGAACATCTATAAAGTAAGGTTCCTGATTTATTTGAGAGTGTGTCGGTACCTTTATTCAGTGGTCATGCTGTGTGCGGGTCATGTTCACCCACAGGATAGTGGAACACGCGGTTCTACAAAAACAAAAACAACAACCTACTATATCAACATCAGTTTAGTTTCATATTAAGTGCTGTTATGACGCTATCTGCTACATAGTCGACCACAGATCATGACTTTGTAGCGATGAAGGTTGTTTGCGTCTAGATATATTAGGATCCCCCCCCCACACACACACACACACTAGATTTCATATCTGATTTAATCCTAGTGAAGTAAAGTCTCTACATTCAACAGTATCATTTGTGGTGGAGTTAAGCTCCCAGCTGAACAACTGTAGTTTCGTCCTTTATTCAGCCAAAGCCGGCCGTAACAGTCTGTCACCTTAAACCCTACACCATATATTCAGTTCCTGCAACTACTCTGCCTGCACGATTGAAAGAAACAGGTTAGAATGTGCTTCGACATGTTTCTTGTTTAGCACACAGCTGAAATGTTGGAGACCCCACAGAAGAAAGCATCCACTCAGATTTACCCAGCCTCCTGCAATTAACTATCATGGCTGCAAGAGGATTTGTCACTTCATCTTTATGACTTAAGCTGGGTGTTGTGTCAATGTCCCAAGCTAATTCGAAGGATCTGATAGAAATTGTAGTGTATAATATATTTTTGCAGAGGTTTTTGAAAATAAATAAAACTTTAGTATAACAGTATGGTCTGATGATTTGAACATTTGAAGGGAAAATTGACCATTTGAAGGGTACCTGAGGATGAAACTGGTTGTTTCTTCTATTCTTGCTCAGCCATTACTTTGATGCTCATTGTCCCTCTTTTGGTACCAGTTTTATCAGATTTGTGACAGTAAATGTTTATCGGTATGCCTTTCTATATTGGAATGTATGTGTGTATCTAAATTTGTGTATACATACATTCACATATATGTATTCACACACAATATATTTTTATATGAACATAACAGCTGAATGAAGTTTGGTGTCCTCCAAGGGAAGGTCAGATGCTTGAGAGTCATTAAACAGTACAGTCACATGTACTGCTTAATGTTAACTTTCAGATTCGGATAATCATAATGTTGTCATCATCTGTTCCCATCCCCTTTCTTGCCTCTTCCCCTATCTTCAGTCTGATAGACCGTATGCTTCAGAGGGATCCAAAGGGACGAGCTTCATTGGAGGAGATCGAGAGCCATGCCTGGCTGCAGGGCGTTGACCCCTCCCCAGCCACCAAGTACAGCACTCCACTGGTGTCCCACAAGAACCTCTCCGAGGAGGAACACAACAGCATCATTCAGCGGATGGTCCTTGGAGACATCGCAGACCGAGAAGCCATAGTGGAGTAAGTTGCACTGCATATTTTTTACACTGTTGAGCATTTTAACACTGTTATCACAATAAACTGCCAAGGCCTGATTGTTAATGACCAGAAATTTGAACGACCAAAATTCTGCATGGTAGTTTAGAGAATACTATTTAATAGCCTTTAATAATCATATCCACAATGTATTGATCACAAGGTATTTAGAATAAACATGGTGCTACTGTTCTAGTCTACTCTGATTATGTGTTCACTATGTTGTGTATATGCTGTATATATTTACTAATCAGTGGTCAATGAAAATAATGATCAACATGCGTTGGATTATGAGATACTGAGACCTGACATTGTGATCGTGGTTTATAAAATTCTCTAAGGGCAAGTTTGGCTCTGTTGGTAGCCCTGTTGGGCCATTATGAGTTGTCTTCGTTTAAAAAACTGAATCCTAAATCATCTTTATTCTTGAGATAATAAGATCATTAACTTGTAATCAAAAATTGAAGGTTGTTTCTTTTTCTTATTTATAATTAAGGAATGACCTATCTTCACTGTCTTAAAGAAAAAAGCATAATGAAAAAATAATAGTAATGATAATTAGAAGCATGGAGCAAACACTATCAGTCTTGTCAATCCATACTCCTCCACCTATTAAATAACTCAACAATTTAGAAAGTTAACAATTTTTTGAGTTTAATAGAAACTGGATGACTGTGGAACTGAACATCAAGCCACAGAAAGAAATGAATGAATCACAGTCATCAGTAGTCCATAATACAAGTTAAAGTAAATAATGAATAAATATAAAAAGGATCAAGATAACTTCATAAAAATCTATGAGGAAGGTACTAATACTTTTATCTTATTATTTCAGTAGGGAAATGGATTGTTGGAAGCCAGCCAGCAGCTACTATGAATCTGTATATAGTCCTATCAGCACAAATTAATCAGCCAAAGCAATTGATTGATCTTCCTCCACTTAAGGTGTTGGAGAGATCAGTAGTATCATGCAACCATGCACAGTAATCATCTGTTGCAATGGATTTCAGCTAAAAATGCCACTTTAAATTTTTTTTTTTTTAAATCAATGCAGCAGACTACTTCAGTCAAGGTCTACTACAGACTGAAATCGTACCATTCGGGATAATATTCAGATCAGTCTGCTCCGTTTGTAAGAAAGAGTGACTCAGCTGCAACCTCAGATAAGCTGATCCAGTGGAAGTAATTAATTTCCAGTCCATAATCACAGCTTCCTCAGGAGAGCTGAGTCATGTCTTGTTTAGTGTGAAATAAGCTCAATAGTTACACCCTCGTATTCATAACCTTTGCAAACTCAAAGACATTAACGCAGAACAGTCTAGTAGTTAAAACAGTCATATGCTGTCTTCTTTCCTTTAGTCTCTGCTCTTTTCTCTTTTTCTGTGTTGGCGGGAACCAGCAGCAGCGTTGGGCACAATATTTTGGAGATTTAAATTGTATTTGCTTTCTTTTTCAACCAGGTGTCTTGTCCTCCTTTGAGTGTTGAAAGTGCTGTAAGAGCTTATCACTGATACCAATCCTATTTGCATGATAAAATTTGTTGAGCATTAAAAGCTTGATGTAGTCAATAATACTAGTGGATCCTTTGACTGCTAAGGTTATGTAAGTTTCACTCTGAATAACCCAATCAACTGTAGCTGTGCTATTTTGGAGCTTTTGTGGCTTTATTTCCATTCACGGCTGTCTTTTTGATCTAGAAGTGTTTCAGACGTGGCACCCTTCCATTCCTTCTACAGTTTCCCCATCTACAGCGTTGGTTTTCCTAAAATCCTTTGTGTTTACACTGAATGTTCTGTGTATTTGTGTTGTAAGGGAAACGTGAACCCTTTCTTTCCAATGTCCACATGTTGTACGGTGATACTCTTAATATTTACGTTTAAGAACTGCACCGGACTGTGATAAGCGACACTGGCCTTGTAGGGCTTGTTGCAGGTGAAATAATGCTGTCCTGTCCAGATATCCAAGGAGTCTCTTTTCTAACTTCAAAAATGCCATCTTGTATTCATGTTGGGTTGCTACCCATTAGTTTGGTCTTTTGATAATTATAGGCCATAACAGGTGATATTTTCCCTTGTAGTGCCAAAAGACTGTGATCCAGGTCTTCTACCTGGGCTGATGTTGACTAATCAATGACATTGACTAATTGGGTCTCCCATTACTTCAAACAACAAGAACAAGATCATCAATTGTGAGAAAAAAAGTCCTCTTCAGATATTTATGACGATTTTGAGATAATGTGATTCAAGGTTTGTAGTTATAACCCTTTTAGGTTTCTAAGTTATAATCACAAATATGTGACAAAAGAATTTGCCTCCTACACAATCTCAAATATTTACAAATCCTCATATGAAATGACAAAACAGGATGCCAGTTATTCAGCACTCAATCACAACCATTAAAGGAAATCCAGACACGCAACCTGCATGAAAGTACTCTGAGAGCAGTGACACTGTGTTTCCATAAAATGTGAGTCTACCTGTTTCTATTCAACGGGACTTAAGTGTATGACGAGCCAGGAAACAGAACACACACAGCACTTCAACAACTGCTGGCTGGAGTGTTCGAACAGATGCTAACCTGAAGTGTTTAGAAGCTCTTTCCTAGCAGCTGTGAGAGAAACTCATGGTGCAGCTGTGTGCTCTTAGAACAGAGTGTTAATAGAGAATACATTACAGCAATAGTTCTAGAGCAACTGCTGGTTTTCTAGTCATGATTTTGAATTCTCACTTGTTTGGTCACCTTTTTTTTTTAACTGCACTTTCATCTGTCCAAGTAGATAGTGCATGTAGTTTGATCGACACAAATACATCCAATATACTGTACACGCCAACATGCAATGTTCATGTCCGCCATTTACATATTTAGTCTTGCTTGTTCTCCTTTCAGAACTACAACACTGCTACAAATTGAGCTTCACACGTATAACTGTGTTTTTACTTTGAGAGGTTTCAATTTAATTCAATCGTGGTATAAAATGTTACCAGGGTGTTGATTTACATAATATTGACACCCTACATTAGATAGGACTTGAAGATTAAAGCTTCTTCATGTAAAATACCAAGTAATTTGGGGATTTAATTGACAATATCTCATATCTGAACACAAGGGATAAGACTGAAAACAACTTTTGGATGGTTGTCATCAGTCCCTTAAGACTATATTGCATAAAAAGTGCAGAGCCAGAGGTTGAGAGGTACAGTTGAGATCTAGTCGGGCCCTACCCTACCCACAGCTTGGGCTGTGGAACCCAACCCTTCAAGTGGTGCTGGACTCTCCACTTCTGGGGTGTTGCCTTCAGTGAGAGGTGGAGGGCTAGTGTGGGCTTGCTTGTAGACCCACAGCTCAGCCGCCACATGTCAGAGTTTACCCAGAAGAACGAGAGGGTCGTTTCTCTGCACCTTCCGGTCATGAACAGATATACCACTGTTGTTTTGAGTGTCCTGGGAGAGGTACTAAATAGTGCTCCTACCGGGGACTCAATTGTTCTTCTGGGAGACTTCAACACTCATGTGAAAGTAACAGTACTACCTGTAGGGGAGTGATTCGGATGTTCAAACTCCCCGATCGGAACGTGAGTGGTGTTGTATTATTGACCTTCTGTGCCAGTCACAGTTCGTCCCTAACAAACACCTTGTTCTTGGCCAAGGATGTCCTTGAGTGCACATGCAACCAGGACTCCCTAGGTTGGAGGTTGTTTGACTTTGTTGTCATATCATTTTGTCGTATTGTTGGCTGTGTGTCTCGAACACTTGGGTCAAGAGAGTAGATTAGTGCTGTCAAACAGTCAGCACCTGGTGGTGACTTGGATCCAATAGCAGAGTTGGGGGGCCGCACAGACTCGGCTATCCCAAACATGTCATGAGGGTCTGTTGGGAACATGTGGCAGGTGCACAGTGGACTTTGAGACTTCAGACTGACAGACTGATCGGTATATGTCTGTTGTGCTTAGGAAAGAGTTTTGACCTGAGACAAAATCTCAATTTACTGGTGAGTTACATTTGTACTGTCACCTAGAGTATGCTCATGACCAAATGAACAAGATTCCGGATACAAGTGGTTGAAATGAGTTTCCTCCGTAGAGAGGGTGGACACACCCTTAGAGATAGGGTGAGGAGCTTAGTCACCACGGAGGAGCTCGGAGTGGAGCCGCTGCTCCTCCACATCGAAAGGGGCTACCTGAGGTCGCTAGAGCATCTGTTTCGAATGCATCCCTGACGAGGTGCCGGTAGGCGGGACACACTATAGCGACTATGTCTCTCAGTTGGCCAGGAAACGCCTCGGATCTCCTGGGAAAAGCTGGAGAAGGTGTCTGGGGAGAGGGAAGTATGGGAATCGGATAAGCGGTTGAAGATGGATGGATGGATGGATGGATGGACAGACAGATGGACGAATGGATGGATGGATGGATAAATGGCTGATTAATTCAAGACTGACTACAATTCAGAAATTCAAATGGGTTTCAACTCTACAGGTAAAAGGGACACAAGCTATGATAACAATCGTTATGGGTCCCTGAACAGAACATTTGATGGTTTATTATTTAATCTATATCTTCCTCATCCTCCCTCTCACTCTGAACCACAGTCATTTTAGTTGCTATTGCCTTTCGGGGGGGGTGTTAATTTTGAACCCTGCCTACACATAAACATTAAATTGGAATGAAATATCACAACACCACAAGGTATTAACAGCCATTTCTAAAAGAAAATTAGAAAAATTCAGCTTTGATTTATGAAGACTATATATCTGTACATCCCCTCGAGCATCAGTGTTTGATACAGTTGTGCTTCAGCCTCCGTGCTTCTCTGCTGCCCGCTACAGTAATCCTTTAATAAGAAGGAAGTGTGACATGCAGACCACAGACTCTCCCTATCTGGCACAGCCTGCACGGTTTCAAAGAACTGAAACGTCTGAGTATTTCATTCAGTCCAAAGAAGGAGTGGATTTACTCTCGTAATTCAGCGCACATTTACCTTGGCAGTTAGATATGCATTATTAATAATTGAAAAGAGCAGTGGCAACACATTAATAGGGCATTCGTGAATTCATGAATAAATGTTATAGCCTCAAGAATTTTATACCTTTTTACGTTTTTGCTACAAGCATGTTGTAGCTCATGATTCTAAAGCGAGGAGCTCTTTTCTATGAAGTCTAATGATAGTAATTTTGTAGCCTCTGAGTGGAAATTTATCTACTTTTCAAAACTAGAGATTCAGTGTTTGATTGCCTTTCTTGCTCTCATGATAGTGTCTTTGTTACTTATTGGCTGACTTTACCAACAGAGCAGCTTTTCTTATGTTTAACAAAAGGTGCAAGTTTAAAGGGTTTCTCCTCTAACCCTTTTGTTTTTGAGTGTGATCAGCTGTGTTTCGGAACAATAAATTATTAAATCAAAGAAATAAATGGATATTTCTTTCCCTTCTTCTCTGTCATTTCTGATGTTTTGTATCCTTTATAATATTCGATGTTCCACAACCTGTATCTGTGTTATTTCAGAGCCTTGGAGACCAACAAATACAACCACATAACAGCCACGTACTACCTGCTAGCAGAAAGGATCCTCAGGGAGAAGCAGGAGAAGGAGGTGCAGACCCGCTCATCCAGCCCCAGCAACATCAAGGCACAGTTCAGGTAAAGAGCACCACCAACCTGTGAACGAGTTATATCATAATCTATGCCTTCATCCAAGTAGTGCCAAACATTGTTCCTCAAGAAAGAAGAGAAATGGATTGTGCAGAAATAAGAAAACAGATCAAGAGGAAAGAAGTGAGGAGGCTTCAGCTCCATCCGTGTTCCATCCTCTGCTCCACATTCATCAAATCCTTTAATAAGTCATTTTTAAAGCACAAAGGCAGCTTTTTTTGCATCTATGTTTATTTTTACTGCATCTCCATTCTCCAGATGGTCCAAGTATAGAAGAAGATTGAAAGGATGTGAGGTTTAAGCTGCGTGACGGATTTTAAACAGCACTCGGTGATGGAAAGTGCTCCTCCTCTCAGATACAAGACAAGAGGAAGCATGAGTCATTACGTTTTCCTTAGACGGTGCGTACATAGCAACAGGGAGCAGCACAGACGCAGACAGGCCTGTACGGTGGTCGTCTGTGGCTGGTGTCACCGGCTCATTCCACATCCTCCTCCGTGTCCATGTCTGGAAGATAAGGACCTCGCCCGATTGGCTCAGACTGACCTCATGCCAGGGTCTTTCAACTGCCAGGCCTACACACACACACGCATGCACACACACACACACACACACACACACACACACACACACACACACACACACACACACACACACACACACACACACACAGTTAATCAACAGACCTACATCCTTAAAACCAGTCGGCAGCGTTCTAGAAAACCTACACCAATGCCACAAAACAAGAAGGTGTAATGTCTCCATAGCAACAGCTTCCTGGACCCATAGTCTGACTGCAGCTCTTCAGGCTTGTTACATAGCTGAGTTTGGGCGAAGTCGAAATCATCACTAATGAGCATGGAGACAGCATCTCTGCTAGTGTGACTGAGATGATGCAAACAAAAGGTGCAGAAAGTGTGAGGCTGAGTGAAAGCAGGTAGCAGAGCGTGGAGACGGACGCGAGCAGAGCTGAGGAGAAGCTTAACACTGAGATTTGTCAGTTTACCAGCTCCTGTTGCAGACCCAGCCGTCACTCACTCACACACACACACACACACACACACACACACACACACACACACACACACACACACACACACACACACAGAAAAAATTCTGTGTTGTTGTTTGTTTATCATCAGTCAGCTACCAGTTTGTCTCCTTAAAAACAGACCGTAACAGTTCACCTCATGGTGGATGTTCTGTCTTTGAAGGCAGGAAGACTGCTTTGAATGCTCAGCTGACCTAGACCAGACATAAGGCCTTCTGCAGACTAATGCCAGCCTAGTGACCATTATCACAGTGTGTGGGGACATGACACCCCACCCTGAACTGTATCAAACAAAACAGTCCAGTGCTTGTCAAAGTCAAACTCAGCTTTATTGTCAAGTGTACCACATATGCACGACATACAGCACACATGGACTTGCAGTCCTCTCTCACCCACGGTAAACAGGCAGTACAACAGGCAGTAAAACACAGGCAGTACAACAGGAAGTACAACATAGATGGTACATCAAACAGTCGTAATGATACAACCACAGAGCACTTCAGAGTTTGAACTGACCTACTGAATAGCTAGTGAAGCTGTTTTATAGAGCGATCAGACCGAATGTAAAAGTAGAGAAAAAGAATAGACCAGAATTTAGGGATGGAAGAGATTTGCTGTGACTTCAACAGATGAAACCACAACTAGAAACAAGAGACAAGAAAAGAGGGGACTGTGTTCAGATGTCAAGAGAGCAGAAAGGACACAAGATTTACACAAAATAAGATCAGCAAACCAGGGTTGATCAAAGCTGTCCCAGTGTGCATTTCATCACCCGTACCGACCATTTCTCTCTCCTGGTTTGTGAGCAACGAGAGACTATCCGGGATCGTCGTCGTTTGTCTCCTGGTGCCGTTCAGAACAAGTTCTAACACTCTAGCAGCACTCAGGTTCTGTCATCGGTCACCACGGCGTGAAGTCTAGTTGTATTTCTGCAGTAGGTTGACCCTCCGCCCCCAGCCCCCCGTTCACCCCCCAGATCCCGTTCTTATTTAGGTTATTACAGGTCGGCTTACATCGTTTGAGTTACGTCTTCTTGATTATACGTTGGTTTTCTGAAAAAAAAAAAAATAGGCGGAACAATAAGTTTACGTCTTTTCACTCCACTTTACGTTTGTCTGCCACAAATTCTGGAATCAAAAAGTCACCAGTAAACCCGGCACGTAATATGTTACTGTGCCATAAAGCAGAATGAGACAAATTAATTCAACTTTTGTCGTTTATTAACCTTTCGTTGCGTCTCCTGGAGCCGATGAGTGACGTAGACCTGGGTTTTGTAGTTCAGCCCTGTTGTTTGAACTGATGAGTGTGTCACCGTGAGTCACATGACTTGAAACAGGAAATGGCGACGTTACGCGCTGAATGCCACCAGCTGCGTCTCTAACGTGTGGAACAAGTGCAGTCAGCAGCTGGCGTCCACTTCACTGGACGACACTCGGCTCATGATGACATTAAGGTATTACAGCGGCTCACATCCCCTGCGCCGTCTCCGTGGCGATGCCCAATAATCGGCTTTCCAAACTGCATCCAGTGTTTTTTCCAGGTTTAGATGGACGTGTTTAATTGTCCATCATTCTGTCCGTGACTGGAGGGGGTGGAGTTTCCTCCAGCAGTGATAACATACATGCAGCGGTGCCATTAGTGTGGACACACATTTTCACTGACGAGCTCCACCAGAACGTGTGCCCCCCCCCCATTCTGAAAAAGCCCATCATTGACGTCTACAGACGAGTTAACCACCAGAGAGTTATAACAAGTGTGAATAAAAGGTGAAGCTGAGTCTGGTTGGTGTTTCCTCCCCAGGCAGTCGTGGCCCACCAGGGTGGACATGCACCAGGACATCGAGGACAGCCTGGCTGCGTCCTCCATCTCCCACGGGGGGGGCCCTCAGTCCCCGGCTCGCAGTGCCGAGAACCTGCTGAACGGACATCGCTCCAAAGGCCTGATGGAGCTGGGCCGACGCGACGAGACCACGACCGACCCCCCGGGACAGCAGGGTCAGAGCCAGGGCGCCTGTGCTGCCATCTCAGGCCCCGCCCCCACTCCTGGTTCCGTCAGAGCCCCCACCCCGTCCACCTCAGCAGCAGCCAAGCAGAGAACCTGCCTCTTCAGGTGCGACAGCGTCCAGGTCAGGGTGTGGTTGTGTGTTGTTGCGTCTCATTGAGCGTTTTCTTACAGGGTGGAGGAAGATGAGGAGGAGGAGGAGGAGCAGGACCCGTCCCCCCTCCCGACGCAGGTGATCCTGCGCCGTAAGCCCCCCTCCATCACCAACCGCCTCACATCCAGGAAGAGCGCCCCCGTGCTCAACCAGATCTTCGAGGAGGAGGGCGAGTCGGACGACGACTTCGACCTGGACGAGGGTCTGCCGCCGAAGCTCAGCCGCCTCAGGATGAACATGGCGGGGAACGCCCCCGGCCTGAGCGCCGGCGCGTCCTCGCCCCCCGGCCCCACGCAGAAGCGCTACCACCGCCGCAAGAGCCAGGGGAGGGGGTCGTCGTGCTCCAGCTCTGAGACCAGCGACGACGACTCGGAGAGCCACCGGCGGCGTCTGGACAAAGACTCGGGCTTCGGGTACGGCTGGAACCGGAGGGACAGCAGTGAGGGGCCGCCCGGCAGCTCGGGGGGCAACGGGGGCGGCAGCAGCTCAGGGCAGAGTAAACCTCCTGGGGAGGGAGGTGGAACCTCCGGTCCAGACAGGGGAAGTCCTCCTGGTGCGGGTGGGGGCGGAGGAGGCGGTGGCGGAGGAGGGAGCGGTGGGGGAGGGGGGTGTAGCAAAGGACAGGACAGCCCCTCCAGTTGTTGTAACAACAGTAGCACTGCCAACCCCTCCCTCGCCGCACCGACCCGCCCCTCCCGGCCGGTCAGCCGCAGCGCCGAGCTGGTGGAGAGCCTGAAGCTGATGAGCCTGTGCCTCAGCGCCCAGCTGCAGCACCACCGCGGCGGGCGGGGGGGTCCGCCAGGGGGGGGCGGGGGCAGGTTCATCATCGACCCCCACAGCCTTCAGGGGGGGAAGACGCGGGAGAAGTTAGCCTGGAGGATGTGCATCGGCTCCACCGAGAGCCTGGACACCATCACCCTCCCCACCACCGCCCTGCCTCGCGCTCACGCCACACAGCACCCCCACCGCAAAGCAGCGGTGCACGGGCCGGTGGGCGGGGACCCCCCCGGCGGAATGAGCGCTTTGAAAAACGGCGTGCTTCAACTACCTCTGTGCGAGAAGACCATCTCTGTCAACATCCAGCGGGGCGGCGGCGCCCGGGATGGGCTGCTCTGCACCTCGGCTCCGGCCAGCTGCTGCCAGGTCATCTAAGCTCCGCCCACCACCACCAGCCTCAAACCGACCTCCGACCTCCATCCCAACCCCACCCCACCCCGCCACCCACTGCGCGTCAGGTGTTACTTCTCAGTGTGTGTCTGTCCAGTGTCGATCACGTCAGCTCACCTCCTGCTGCGTCGTGTCGGTCGGATGCGCGTCGGTCGCATGCGTGTCGGTCGGATGCGTGTTGGTGGATTGCGTCCCGTCGGAAGTCGTCGTCTTTTCATCCTTCAGTTCCTCCACCGGCCGTCAGACCGTGTGCTGCTTTAGATGGACAGGACGGTCAGGATAAGGATCAGGCGCAGACGTTCACGTCGACTCACAGCAGAGGACGAGGTTCAAGAAAATATTTTTTAAAAAGTTCATTCTGAATCAGAAAATTAGAGCTGAATATTAGTAATTTATCAATTTCTTTAAAAAATTGCAAAAATTCAGAAATATTTTTACAAAAAAATAGTAATTTTGTGATGGAATGAGTTTATTTAATATTATTTTAAATAATGAGTGATGACAAATCTTTAGTCCCCTAAAGTTTAAAACTCCTCTTTTATGACTGCAGCTTTGCGCTCCAGACTTAAATCACATGATCAGATGTTTTCACATGAAATTCTCACCTTGTGGCGAGATTCTCACCCCGTGCTTCTAGGATTATGTAGTGCTCGTCTTTCCTTCCTGTTGACTAGAGACGGACGGGGGAGGAGCTATCTATCATGTGACAAAGGGAATCAACCAACCACAGCACTATGGGTAAACGCAAACTTGACTTTGCACTTTTCTGTAGTTTAGTCGATGAGAATGTTGTTTTTGATGACTACTTCATTATAACGAAGGAAAACTCTCCAAACGTGACGTTTCACGGTTGCGGCGTGGTTGTACTTTTGTGTGTGACGGCCGACAGGAGGTCTCCATGGCAACACTCCTCCCTCCAGCATCCCTCCATCCGAGCTCAGTCCACTTCCACTCTCACAGCAGCTGTCTGTGTGTTCAGCCCTTTAAGCGTCAGAAATCCACACAGCTTCAGCGGGACGAAGGGGCCGGTCAGAGGAACCGGGGGGTCGGTGGAAGCGTGTGAACTCCACTGTGGCAGCAGACCAGCAAGAATGTTTGACAGTCAGAAGACGAAGCTAATCTCCAACACGTTTGGAGCCGTTACTGCTGACCAGATATTTAAAATGAGCTATTTTATATTTTTAACACATATTTCCGTGTGTTGCTGTTAGAGAACATTAGTTGTCTGGCTGTCTGTGGAAACACTACAACATACCGCTCCAATTCTACAAGCTGGGATACTATGGGAAATGGAAATAAAGCTGAATGCAATGATTTGAATCCTTTTGACATAAATCTAATTTGATGCAAAAAGCAGATATTTAAAGTTCCAACTGATTCCTGTTTTTTTTTTGTCATTCTGAAGTTGGGACAGGAGTGTTTACTGTTGTTTCACTTCGCTCTTCATTTCTCCACCCTGACTCGCTTCCATTGACCAGATTGTAGAGAAACATGTTGGTGAAACATGTTGGTGACCTCACATTCACCTCATTACCTATAGAACCGTCCAATCAGTCTCTTGTTGCTCCTGAACACATGTTCATGTGTCCGTGGACTCAGAACACTTTTTTTTGATCATCAGTAAGACTGAGTACATTTTTAAATAGTGTTGTGAAAAGGTTTGTCACTTAAATGTTTCAGATCATCAAACAATGAAAATATGAATCAGAGTCAACACAAGAGTTTGTATTGATCTCATCTCTCCAGATTTGTTGTAATTCAGCCACATTGGAGGGTTCTGGAGGATGAACCACTTTTCTAAGGTCTTGTCACAGCATCTCAAAAGGATTCAGGTCAGGACTTTAAAGAGGATGGTTCAAAGTCTTCATGTTGCCCTTCAGCCGTGGACTAGCTGGTGTGTTGTGGATCATTGTCCTGTAAATTTTGATTTATTTTTTTTTGTTAATTATAAAAGGCTTTTAAAAACTGCATTTTGTGTTCAAATTTGATGATCTGAAATATGACAAACGTTCAAAAAAAAAAAAAAATCAGGAGCAAACACTTTTCACACCACTGGATTAACTCCATCCTGTTTTCAATTAAATGGAGTGTCTAAAAGGAATCAATCATAAAACCATTGTTTTATTACCGGTTTCCACAGCGTCCCAGTGTGTGGATGGGGGGGTTGTAGTGCGTTCAGTTTTGGCCTCTGCTGGCTTCTCCAGGTCACACGCTTACCTTGTGTGGGTGCAGTGTGTCCACTTGTATCAGTATGTATATAGAGTATGTTGAAAAGTAAAGTTTATTTTTAAAACTTGTACATTTTTTGAGTGATCTGCTGTTAAAATCAGGGCCTGTGTGAAATCTGATTTAGTGGAAGGAAACCAGTGGAACCTCACCTGTGGGGCAGATGAAGTTCAGAGGAATGAATGAAAGAAAGGAAAGGGGTGTGGGGACATTTTTAAGGGCATTGGCAATAAGTTATACCGTGTGTTGCAGCTATCTGTACAGTTTTACTTTTTAATTCCACAATGGCCAAATCGGACTGTAAAGAAAAAAAGGAACGCTGTTAAACATTTTATTTCTCTTTGGTTGTTGTCTTGAGTTTTCTTTTGAAGAAGAAATGTAAATAGAGATGTAAATATGGTGCTCTTTATCTAGAACAGCAGAGTGAACCCTTTGGTGCATAGCTGTACAGTAATCTAGCCTTATGATAATAGTAATACTGTCTGGGTGTCTCAGCAAAAAAGAAATCCGTGTGAGAAAAACGACACAAGTTGTGTTCATACTGTCAGGTCTCTTTGACTGTCGTCTTACTCAGATGTATCCAGGTGAATGACGTGCATGTGTTTCAATGTTTGACATTCAGAGATGAAGGTGAGAGAGTGTCAACCACAGAAATGTTACTGGACCAAAAAACAACAGAAGGAGGAGAAAAGACAGAAATATTCAGTGTATTATTCTGTAGTTGATACCTGTTGTCAGAAGTTACATATAGCTATGGTAATATCCAAAAATAAATGTGGAATCATGTCTGGTTTGTGTGGTCGTTTTTTCTCACACTGAGAGGAAGGAGCCCCTGATGCTGGATGTCCACAACTGAACTCATCTGCAAACTGGAAACCCGTCTGCCGAGTTTTAGCCAAACTGTCTCCATCAGTCCCTTTTACATCCTGGATTTAGAAGAAGGTAGACGATGCTGCACAATGATGCTGAACTCCCTGGCGGTGGATCAGTGATGCTCTGGAGCTGATTTCTTTCTTCACTGGAAAACCGTAGAGCACGTGTTAAAACTCAAGGCCCGCGGGCCAAATGTGGCCCGCAAGAGCATAAAAGGTCAGAGTGTAACTAATGTTTGTAACTTGGTAATAAATTTCAGTTATTTAACATTAAAGACTAGTTACATTTATTTTACATAAAATCGAGTTACAGTTCTAAGTTACATCTGGCCCTTTGGGGACAGTCGTTATGCTGATGTGGCCCTCGGTGAAAATGAGTGACACCCCTGCCGTAGAGGGTCACATGGATTCCATAAAGGATCAGGAACGACTGAAGGAATCTGTCCATCTATAAGGTAGATGAAGCTTGGGGCTTCATCAGATGCTCCTAAAGGACAGTGATCACAAGCAGACCTCAAGACATTGACATATCACCTTATATGTGTACGTATCCAGCAGACACAGAATGACATTACAAGACAGTCATGTCAGCTCTGCTACGTCAAAGTGGGTATGATAAACTCAGTCATGTATATATGTATAGATCAGAAAACCAAGGAATGTCTGACCAGACCAGACGTCCCACACAGAATGAATTCAGATCTGATCTGTCAGTGAAGTCTGGCCCAGGAATAGGAGTGGAGCACAGAGATGGACACACGTCATCTTCAGTTTACTTAAGATGCAGAAACATTTTTTTTATTTCCTCGGTAACAGTTTGAATACATGACAAACAAGCAGAGAATAAAACAAAGCAGGCGTTGCAAGTCAAGGCACACTGGGATGTGACCGGATGCATGGTTTCACTTCAAGCCAGGGACACTACCTAGAGGATACCTACTCATGTAACGCGCTACAGGAAATCAGCCAGAAGGACTTTTGTTCAGGAGTGTTTACCTACAGAAGAGCGATTCATCCAAATACCGAGTGGAGACTTCATCAGAAATAATCGCTGGTGCTGAAACTGAGGGCACACAATTAAACACTGCCCTGGGGACAGCATCAGTCTGATCCCAGAAGGAACTGTGATATTGTCAGAGGACAGCACAGAGGTCGGATGTTTTCTCAGCAGCTCTTCTCAACTTTTAGTCTGAAGCGATTCGCTTCAGGTTCTGCTGTTGGATCATTTAAAGTCTTAAAGCTTTGAGTCGTCTGACCGGAACAGAACTGAGAAAACAGTACGGTTTACGTTTACAAGACGCTCAGTTCAGTCTGCAGCACCACTCTGTGTCATCTCCACAGTCCTACAGGTTTATACAACAGTACGTGGTGAACCTCATGGTGATGTCATCCGGTCTTTTTCTCCTATCATTGAACCCTAACCCTAGAAAATTTGATCATATCTTTTCGATTAAACCTATTAACAGACAAACAAACTCTGATAAACATAAACTCCTTGATGGAGGGGAATCTAATCCCAAACCGCAGCATTGATTAAAATCCAACCCAAAGTGAATTCAGTGTCAGAAAAATGTAAAATATACTTAATAAACAGTACTGATACAAAATCAACAATTGCTCTATTATTGGTATGTCATAAATATAACTGTCCTCTGTGATTTGAACTTGTGTGTATCACCTTTATCCCATCATTTATTCCATGACACCCTTCCAAAATAAAACATTACAGTTCATGTCATTAAAGGTCGTTTGGTAAGCAGCTGTGTTCTAAACAGAGGTCAGCCCTCAGGTGCGAGCCCATCCTCACCTCCTCGGTGACGCAGGGAGGACGTATTGCAGGTAAACAGCCCACACAAAACAGCATGTGGCCTAGTCTGGAAAACATACATGAGTGTGAACAGCAGAGTGACGCGCTGACGGGGGAGCAGCCGACCGTCAGCATCTGTAGGCCCTCCTCTCTTCACTGGACGCCCTGACTGAGCTCCGAGGCTTCAAGCATTTTCTGCAAACAGGAGGAAACACACTGGATTCAGGACACGAGCGTGCGTGTGTGTGTGTGTGTGTGTGTGTGTGTGTGTGTGTGTGTGTGTGTGTGTGTGTGTGTGTGTGTGTGTGAAAGAGATTTATGAAAAGGTGGTGAGAAGAGCTGGGATCCATCCTTCTTTGTTAGCTGTGATATTACTGTAATAAGAAAACACCTTCCCACCAACCTCCTGGCTTCCATTTCCCAAGCAGGGTGTGTGTGTGTGTGTGTGTGTGTGTGTGTGTGTTTTGGGGAGGGGGGGCATGCTGGCTACCTCACTCCACTCAGCGAGTGGAGTGAGGTAGCCAGGACAACATATAAACTCCACACTGAAAGAAATCAAACCCACAACCTTCTTGCTGTGAGGCGACAGTCCTACCCACTGTGTCACCGTGCCGCCCACTCATCAATCCACCCATCCATCCATCTATCCATCCATCCATCTCCTGCTGAGTTGAATTCTAGTGTAATTCCTGAATCGGACTCAGTCTTGCATTAATAATCCATTCGTCAATATATTCAAAATAACATTTGAATATCCTGCTTCACCTTTGCTCTGGAGTCTTCTAGAAGTTTTTACTCAACAAAATACTTTATCTCAATGAAACGTATATAAATTAATGTTTATGGAACACAAACAGACAATTTATTATTCTGGCTGGTAAAAACTATGCTTGGCCAGTCGGTTTTTTTCAATAACCAGTCCACTTGGCTGTTGAGTTAAAAAGTTGATTTGGGACCCTGCCTACAACGTACATGACGGTGACTCAGGTACGGTGTGTCATCAGTCTATAATCTGGTTTTAAGCCCGTTGACTTTACCAAAGTGGGACGCCACAAACATCTGACAGATTCAACCCACGGTGCAAACAGTCTGGACATAGCAGTCCCTACTTTAACGTCTGTAAATAACCAACCACTGGACAACAGACAACACCGGTCAACATTCAGAACACATCCAAAACATACCAACTAAAGGCATGCTGGGAAACACATTCATTTCCAAAAAGGCATGATTTAGCTCTTTCTTTTGTTTTCAGCTTGAGTTGGAAGAAAACTCCCTTGTTGTTTTAGAAGCTCTGGATGTGGTGAGAAGACTCACTGGATCAGGTTTGGGTTTGATTTGAGTTCCACAATGACAAGAACCTTTATGGATAAAAATGGGGGTGAAGATCAGTTCTGATTGGATAAATCTGTTTTCTTATTTTGTAAATACTGGCTGTGGGTAGAGTTTCTCATTGGATTAAGTTATAAAGGTACTCCTCCATTTCTTTGACCTCTTGACCACCTATAGTCCACGTTGTCCATCAATTAATATGTACAGTAGTCTTCAAGACACAAACATTGAACTTACAAACATTCATGGTATGAACAACCTCTCGCAACCAATTGTGTTTGTAGTTTGAGGACTACCTGTACTATGTAAATCTTCAGCGAGACACATCATCGACAAATGGGCTACAAATGGAGCAAACGTTGAACAACAGGTCATCCTCCCAGAAGTGTCCATAGTTAGTCCAAATATATAGAATAGGGAGATTCAGGAAATCACAAGGTGTCTGTAGAAACATCCAATAGTCAGTAGGTGTGAGTCTTCTTCACAGGCCTACTGGCTTATGTTTGCTCTGGGGGTTCTGTTGAGTTTTTCTGTATGTTAAAGCGCTTTGAAATGTCTGTTGACGTGATTAATCACTTCATAAATAAAACTTGAATGATTGATTGATTAAAGACTGTGTTGGTGTCTCCACTGTTCCTAAGACATCAAGGCTTGTCTGGATGCGTACATAAATACTTGATGACCGTCAGAGCTTTAGGGAGGACATTCTTTGGACTGATGAGTCATTAGTTGAACTGTCTGGTGTAAACCAGACACAACATTCAACAAAAAAAAACAACATAAAAACTTTACTTCGACATGGAGGCATTAGTGAAATATTGTGGGGGGTGCTTTGTTGCTTCAGGACCAGGATGACTTGTTTTAATTCTGCTCAATCAGGAAACTCTTAAGGCGGCTGAGAGCTTTGGTTTAACCCCTTTTAGAGTTCTCCTTTAAAAGGGGTCAAAGGTGGTGATAAATCAGAACAAGTGCGTTGTTGGACACATTATGACCACTGAAGGCAGGTGGACAAATCCATCACATGTATGACAGAAGACAGTTTTCTTTATAGTCTCCTACAGTTGCAGACTGTTCTCCATCTGACTGGTGTTACCTGCTTCATGACTCATCAGGATGGACAGTCTCTTTCTGTTTCCCTTAATGACATTAAGTGTTGCCCAGCAAGGGAAGCCCTGGCTTTAAACAGCATTACACGAGAGCAGGCCTGCAGCTCTGCAGAATCTGGACAGCCTCTGGCAGACGGAGTCTGTCAGGATGGAGGGCGGCTCTGAGGATCACACAAGCACCAGCAGGACTGGCAGACAGCACTCTGCTGACAGCATATGTCTCAGAGAGGATCATGGGTCATTAGGAGCAGGCGAGTAGAGCTGGAAGCCATTGATTTTTGATTGGAGAACACTGTAAGCACAAAGTTGGACCTGAATAGCAGATGGACTCTTTTCTGAGCTGTCCAAACACCTGACATGTGTGCTCCGACAGGGAAAAATCAAAGCTGCTTCTATGTTCCAGTTGACTGTAACACTTTTCCAACAGTTCCAGCTGCTGCTTAATAAACTGCGGTGCATGATTGAACACTGATGGACTTCCTCCCTGAATGCTGATCATTGCAGTTACTTTTTAATCAATGAATTCCTTCATGTTCTGGCAAAATGCAAAGCAGGCAAATTGAGTGTTATTAAAGTTTTGGTCCTACAGACTAATCACAGGGGATTCACGCTGAGGCAGCTGGTTTAGGTTCGGAGCCCATTCTTCAGGGGAAGCTTCAGAACTCAAGACATTTCCCAGGAACAACGGGGCAATTATCATCTGATTAATAATCAGACCAACTGGACCAAACACAACATGAGAATTCTGAGGATGGATGTCCAGTTAATGAAGAGTGTGTCCACAGCTCGGAATCGAACTGTCTTTAGGGATTTTAAGATGATGAGCTGGTAGAAAAGAAACACGTTGATCATCAACTGATGGAGCTGGAGTTCAGCTTCAACAGTGCAACTAAGATCAAGACAAAACTACAGTGTTTGACACATGGTTAAAAACACTACAACATTCTGACACTTCAGGCAGAATTTATTAATCAATTATATGATATATATATATACACACACACACATATATATATATATATAGATACACACATATATATATACATATATATATATAAATACACGTGTATATATACAGTATATGTATATATAAATATAATATACATATTCATATATACATATATATATATATACTATATATATACTATATACATATATACTATATATATATATATATATATATACATACAGTATATATACTATCAGTGTAGATTAAGACGGTTCCTCATTTAGATTATATCATATACACCATAACATATTAGTTAAAAACAAAGAAGTGTTTTTGCCCTCAGGCTTCACAGGTCAACATTTTAAAAAATGATCTGTTAATCCGTCTGACAGCCTTCGTGTGTGAAGGAGGGCGGCAGGTTGTACCCTGAAAAGAACTTTGATCCACAGACTTTACATCACAGAATCACTGATTATTACTATAATATTATTCTTATACTTTGGAGCCGTTCTCCAGTGGTGGGATTGAGCTGTCCCTAAACACTAAGGGTCGTAAGAGTGGAACTTCTCTTCCTGTGGCGCTCTCCAGCGACCTGACGGCCGGTTATGGACGACTCCTGACATGAGACACTGTCCTCAGAGGCTCGTCTCTGGAGCCAGAGCCTCTCAGTCCACAACATGTCCTGCTCATCGTCCTGATGTGTCACTACTGATCAGAGACGAGGGGAAGCAGCCTTACTTCGTCTATCGCACGCACACACACGCACACACACACACACACACACACACTGTTGCATCCTGCATCATTGACCCGGGTCTGTTTTATTCCCTGTTTTCTGTTTTCCACATTAAACTAATCAGGAATGAATTGTGAGACAAATCTTGGAGCAGATCTCTCCATATTCCTCTTCTTCGTTATGTCACCTGCTAACTGCTACTAGCGGCTGTTAGTGTTCTGGTTTGGACGACACACATGACATGACTGATGTGTCAGAAGTCAATATATAGACGTGTGTATCACTGCTTTGACAATGTTCACAGGCTCTATCCATCCACCGCTGATACATCCATCAATCTGTCATCGACATTAGACTGGAACATGCAAACCCACACACACACACACACACACACACACACACACACACACACACACACACACACACACACACACACACACACACACACACACACACACACACACACACACACACACACACACACACACACACACACACACACACACACACACACACACACACACACACACACACACACACACACACACACACACACACACACACACACACACACACACACACACGCACTGATAGGCTTCTTAAATCTCTCCTGACCTCTGATTAATTACTTCTAACTCAATCTGGTCGTCAACATGAAGTCATCTGTCAATTTATGTGCTGGAAGGTTCTGTTGGGTTTTTGAAATGTCTGTTGATGTGATTAAACACTTTATAAACAAAGTTGATGGACTGATTGATTCTTTTAATCATTGACAGGGTCGTCCTCCTGTAGGAACTAGATGATGTAGGAACCAATGTTGGCCGCACTACGTTTCTATCCGGAAGGATTATCTGAACGCTGAACTCTGAATGTTTTCCTATTGGATGTTAACTAATGGTGGAGTTAGAAAGAAGTACGAAACTTAATGAAATCAAACAGAGTAATTAAACTTAAGGGGACGTGTCTGACTTTTGATGACCAGGAAGTGACATCAGGACGTCATCCAGGCCAGTGTGGTGGAATAACTCAGTGGATTAAAGCTTAGCTTAGCCTCTACACCTCCCAGGAGAAAATTCATTCAGCAGTGTTAGAGATATAAAGTCCAGAGGGGGGATGATCCCCCCACCCCACTCCTCTTTCTCTCTCTCTCTCTACAGATTCAAAAAACTAAGGAAAAAAGTAAGACATGATTGTGGAAGAGATGATTGTGGAGAACGGATAATATATATATATATTTTTAATTTTGTCTGTTTTTTTTAAATTTTGATAAATGTTAAAAGGTTTGATGTTTCTTTGTTCAGGAAACACACAGTATTATGAAAATCCTCTTTACGGGAATCTCTTTTGGATTTTGTGTCAACGTGATTATTTTGTAATTTGACTTTTATGAATAAACGTGATGTTAAAAATCAAATCTCTCTCTCTCTCTCTCCCTCCCTTTCATCCCCTGCTCCTCCATCTATTGAAGTCATGGTGAGGGCGTGAAAGGAGCTGCGGTGTTGATGTGCTCTGATGGCGGCTCAGATGAAGGTGACTTACAGCCGGTGAAAACACTCTCGTCCACCTGATCAGGGCTCTCCTGTGGGAATCTGACGTGTGCCTTTTCCTCTCTGCTTTATCCTTCATCCATATTAGTGTGTGCCTGCATGTTGGTGCTAAATTAATATTCCACAGAGCAATGTAGTGGGAGGGGCATTTCAATCAACCAGTCAATCTAATATTCAAATGTAATCAGCAGCTGTGATGATAGCGTCATCAGATCCTATAGCACTCAGCTTCATTCAAGCATGTAAACACTTCTGATGACGGATCCACACGTCCACTTACACGCTGTATATGAACACTGTCACATCCACCCACACATCCAAAGTCATTCATTTTAATTTAGGTAATTTTAGGTTTCATTAACATTCAGGTTTTCTCATCTTAAATCAAGCACTTCCTTTCGATTAAAGTAACTGACAACAGAAGATCCAGACTAGTCATCGGTTTATAAATAGAAGAACAATTCAACATGATAAATCTTTAATGTTATAAATTCTCTGAGGTATTATGTAGAATCCATCTGTTCACACGTGTTGCTTGCTGAATAGTGTATTGATCTGGGAACCCTTTTATTTCTCTCCGTTATGTGGTGCTGTGTCATGACGTCCTTTATAACCCAAGTAGCAGTGCTTTTAATGGTGAACTGCTCTGCTCCATCAACAGGAACCTGCATCAGCAGAACAGATGATGGTTCAGCTTCCTCTACCTGCTCAGCCCCCAACCCCAACCTCATGTCTCCTTCACTGTGTCGTCATTCTTGGTCTTAAGTAGCATTTAAAAAATAAATAAATAAATAAAATCAAGTTTACGTCATTTTACCCAACTTATAAAAATCACAGTCCCAGTATTTGTTTTAAAACCTTAAAAAAGGCTTTTATTTAATCATTTATTTATAGTTTCCATGATGTATGTAAACATTGCAAAATTATATTCATAATTTTTTTTTCTGTACTAAATTTAAAAAATAAAACTTCATTGTTTGTAAGCTTAAAATATAAGTTAATATTTGTGTGAAAAAAATATTATTAAAATGCATTCGTAAATAAATTACAGAACAGAACTGGGAGTGGTTATCTTCAGTTTATCCTGGATACGAGTTAAATCAACGCCGTTTTTCAGATGAAGAGCTGATTTTAGGAGGAACCCATTACATGTCCAAGTAGCTACTAATCAAGTTGTATGTGGTGTGTGTGGTGTGTGTGTGGTGTGTGTGGTGTGTATATTGTGTATGGTGTGTATGTTGTGTATGGTGTGCCTGCATGAAGTAGTTCTTTCATTTTACGTGACAGTTTATCCACGGTTTCATTAATAGATCAGGGAGCTCCAGTTATGACTGTATTAAACTCCTTCTATGTGGAGAGCTCTACTTCATCTGACTACAGTTTCTTCACAGGAAATTCTGGGCTTAACGGGGGGGGGGGGCAACAATATTTTTTCCACTGATGACGGATATTTTTTTGCTTGTGAAATCACAACTTCCTGGAGGGGTTATATTTTAAGACCAGCATGCCTTTGGGCAGGTGGTTTCATGTATATTTGCTACTTGAACAGCTGATGAACCTGTGTTAGAACACAGCCTTAAACCTCACTGTGAAGGTTTGGACGAATCTGATTAACACATAACCATTAACTGGTTTTACTTTTGGATTTGGGTCTGAAATGCTACAGTTTTAAAAGCAGAACTGTGTATTAGATCACAGATTCACTGACAAACAACTGAAACTTAGCTCATTCAATTACAAGTCAGCCACATGAATTAGTAAATTTAGTTACGCCACTCCAATCTGCAAACCATTATCATCCAATCCCACATCCAGTACTTACCCTTCATGATGATTTCTCTGCAGAAGCAGAAGACAACAGAAAAAATCAATCTAAACATAACTGGTAGTACAACACAAAGCTAACTGTATCCATGGTGATAGCATTATGACTTTCCTGGTGCAGGATTGAAAATAACCATCTGCAGCTGTAGCTTTACCCACCAGAAGGACACATGTCATATGATCTGAAGCAATAAAAGGCCAAGCAGTGAGGGTGCCACCTATTGTGTGTCTGTAGTCTGAACCGGACGAACCAACAGGCCTTCTGGGAGGACGCAATGAAAAATATAGAGTTCATCTGGTGTAACAGCAGAAAGAAAGAAACACTGGATCCAAACAGCTCATCAGAGAGGCACTCAGCCCCGTCAGTCCGCATCAAACAAATGGCTGTGGTGCCACGCACGCTAATGCTCCACTGCTGAGCCATATCAATACTATTAACATAACGCACACCGTTTGTCTTTAGCAAAGTGGTCTGAGACAGACAGGAGCCTGGTCTGAATGCTAAATGGGACGATCTAGTCCAGCATGCTGCCACGTCCATAGAAAAGTGATCCTCAAGGAAGACAAAAAAAAGTGCTCATCCTCAGCAAGGCCACAAAATATCACTTCTTCTCTTCCTTTGGGCTTTTCCCTTCAGGGGTCGCCACAGTGAATCAGTGTCCTCCATCTAACCCTGTCTTCTGTATCCTCTTCCCTCACACCAACTACCTTCATGTCCTCTTTCACTACATCCATAAACCTCCTCTTTGGTCTTCCTCTAGGCCTCCTGCCTGGCAGTTCAAAGCTCAGCATCCTTCTACCAATATATTCACTATCTCTCCTCTGGACATGTCCAAACCATCTCAGTCTGGCCTCTCTGACTTTATCTCCAGAACCTCTAACATGTGCTGTCCCTCTGATGTACTCATTTCTGATCCTATCCTTCCTGGTCACTCCCAAAGAGAACCTCAGCATCTTCATCTCTGCTACCTCCAGCTCTGTCTCCTGTCTTTTCCTCAGTGACACTGTCTCTAGACCAGTGGTTCTTAAACTGGGTTCGATTGAACCCTAGGGGTTCGGTGAGTCGGTCTCAGGGGTTCGGTGGAGACAGAAGTCAAGACAAAACAGCCCACATGATGTGTTGGGTGTTTTTGCCAAACATACATGAATCACTGTGTACGTTTGACACATCGTGTCAGTTCATGTTGACACGCCCCCCTTAGCCATCACTGGCTGCAGGTGATCACATGGCGCTAAATCGATTAGCCTACCTGTGCTACAGGGGACTTTGCGCACTCAGTAGTCGATTCATGCCTGTCATGATGGTACGTCATCAGATTGCTTTCTTCATATTTTAAATCATAATAATTATGTAGAGCAAAAAAACAAAGTGGTCGGACGAACATGTGTAACCTGAATTTACCTGTACTGTATAACAGAACGTGAGTCAGCGTTCTGCAGGATCTGAATGTCAGGTTGAACAACTCTAGTCTGGCTCTGGCAAAAATAAAGGAACACTTCATGAAGCTGATGGAAAACAACAGAAACAGACTTTGCTGTGAAAATAACATCAGAGTAACACCTGTCAAGGTGAAGCCACACATATCTGAACTGGTCTCTATAACAACAGCAGAAGTCACTGATTTTCAGGTAGATAATTTCATGTGAGTTCATGCACTGTCTTGGTTTTGTTCTTTGAAAAAGGTGACATTAATGCACAATTCATTAAATACACCAATAAAACATATACTTAGGTCTTAAATTAAAAAAAAACTTCTTCTTTTTTCAACTTTAGAAGGGTTCGGTGAGTGAGCATATGAAACCAGCAGGGTTCAGTACCTCCAACAAGGTTAAGAACCACTGCTCTAGACCAAACATTCAACGACCCTACTCTCAGTCCTACTCCTCTTCTCTCTCTTCCTACGAACACACTTTCCTCCTCTCCTTCTTCGACCACAAAATATCATTAATCAGTTACCAACGGTTTTCATGATCAATTCATCATTTCTCTTATTTTGTCTTTTTTTATTGGTTCCAAATTCTTCAACATAAGGATTTGCTGCTTAGTTGACGTCACACAGCTGTCAGATGTCCCACTACACTGTATTCTAAAGGTTTTGCTCCAAACTGATGGGGGGGGGGTATGCAAATCACTCCTGTCGTTACGTCACACAGGAGCAGATCCTGATCAGCATGTTTGAGGAACGTTTCCCCAGTTAGCAGACGTACAGTCAATAGAGGATATATTTGTTTACCAGACTCTAGGAGCTGGTAGGGTTAGAGAGGACCTGACAAAATGTGTTTTCATAATATGACCCCTTTATTTCATAATAGTAAAAGTAAAATCTGATTATCACTTTATGCTTCATATTTATTTACTAGACTTCACTTTTGATCAATGAAACACAAATGATTCTTCAGTAGATCAATCAATAAAGAATTCATTGCTTTATATTGAATTTTTTGCTACGAAAGAAACAACAAAAAGCTACGAAAGAAACATTATGCTTAAGCTCCGCCCACCTTTAGGGGAAACAGCATGTTTCTGGAACAGTGTGAAGGTTTCTCTATTTTTGGGGGGATGAACTGCCAATGGGGTAAAGAAAGCAGGACTAACTTATTTAAATGATCACAATTATTGATAAAAATCAGAAGTTGCTGATCTGTCAGATAAACGTGCTACTGCTGAGACTCAGTGGATGAGGGATGTCAGCTGACTGACATCAGACAGTCTGTTCCTGTGTGGGCGACAGGTCATTACATTACAGGGGCCCTATTATGAAAATCTGTGATTGACCATATTGATTGGTTGAAATGCTCAAGGGCGTAGCAATCCCCAAAGGGGGAGTACGTTCAGGCTACGGTAGCATTGTACGGTAATGTCCTAGCTCAGAGTTACACACTGACAAGCTGTTGGACTCAGTTAGCATCTGGCTAACTAGTTAGAGGTCCACTTCAGTCATGTGTGTGCGTGTGTATGTGTGCATGCGCGTGTGCTTTGTGATCAGACTACGTAGCGGTGTGTGGTAACGGCCTGGATCAGACCTACACACTGAAAGTTCCTCACAAGCTGTGAATTCAGCTAGCATTTGGCTAACTAGTTAGCAGTCGGTGTGTGTGTGTGTGGGTGTGTCCACCTGAGGCTCTCCCCAGCATCACAGCGAACAATATAACGAGTTGCACATTAGTTACGAATTCAGAACAATTGTCTTGTTTTTTGGTGAATGAAAGCAGCTTTAGCTCTTGTAAGTGATCGGAGATGTATCCACACACACACACAAACACACACACACACACACACACGCACACACACACACGCACACACACGCGCGTGCACGAAAACACAAGAAAAGTTACTGAAAGTTAAAAAAGTTGCAGAAAATGGTGATCGATCCGTAATGCCAGCGCATTCGAGTGGTAAATAAACGAATGTGAACACACGGGGGGGGGGCAGTGTTGATTGGTCAGCTCACACGGGGGAGGGCAGTGTTGATTGGTCAGCTCACACGGGGGACAGAACAGGGAAGGCTCAGAGGGGGGAGGAGCGATGGAGCTGAGAGCTACGCCCCATTAAAACCGACCTTCACAGAGCAGAGGTGATTTATCAATATTCAATCAAAGATATTGAGGACCACGGATCACTTTGAGGCAAGACATTTCAAATACAGTGTAGTTGGACATCTGGCAGCTGAATGACATGAATTAAAAAAACATAATATGTGACCTTTAACATCTAGTACGACATCATGTGTGTTCGGGGGATGTCTTTTGTCAGTGGTTGTGTTTTAAACTTTAAGTGACAGATATTTAGATTCTGAGACGTCTCACATGGGACTGAGCTGATATTTTTCCCAGACATCAAATGTTTCGTCTTGCTGACACTGACTGGATGTTTACAGTAAACATGACTCAGCTTCACTGACACAATGGAGACACAATCAGACTGATGACGGAGCACATTTCACACCTGAAAGCAAACCAAACACCTGCAGTAGGGTCCAGTTCAGAACTGACGGTATCCAGCATTGATTACTGTAATTCACATTATTTGAATGATTAAATGTTTTATTATAAGTATAGCATAGCTGGCGTCTCATTTGGGGTGTACCCCACCTCTCTCCCATAGCCAGCTGGGATTGTTACAGTAGACTAGTGACGTGCATGGTGGATAAGCCACTACACGAGACGATTGCTATTGATGGATGGAAACATGAATGTTTGTCAGAAATAATCAACATGATGTTTCTCTCCTCGTCTGTTGTTTGTGCTGTTAACAGCGTTTTGATGATTTAGGTATTGAGTTGTTGACTTTGAGTCAGCTTCTACGCACACAGAACCCGTGTCATCACGCTATGTGGTGCGTCACCTTTTTCTTGAGGGCCTCCAGCGATTCAAACTCCAGGCGGGACAGTTTAATGTGGATGTGTTTGGGAACGTCTGGGATGAGGAAGGCCAGGATGAACTTCAAGGCCAGCAGCCCGTGCTAAAATCACAGAATGACAAACAAGCTACATTAAAATACCAGCTTTTATTTGCATTATATCATTCAATAAAAACAGCAAAGATGTAAACACACTTTGAAAGGGAGATAACAAAACTTCATTAGGCTTAAACAGGATGTAGTCCTGGATGAAGAAAGCCAGAGAGAACAGAGGAGAAAATGTCCTTGGGCTGAAATAGAACAAGTAATAAAACAGTTTGTCTGAAAGAAGAAGTTCATCTTCCTCTTCGCATTAACATTTAAAAACTAAACACTGACCACGTGGTTAAATAAACACTAAATATTTGATCACTGTTAGTCCTCTGGTGCATACAAACACACTTCTCAACTGACAATATTTTCACAGACCAGCCTTCATTTGATCAATAATGACACCATTAATGACGCCAGTGGTTTTATGTAAAATGCAGACATCAACAGACAATAAACAACCTTTTTCCCATAAATTGATAATACACATTTTTGTAAACAAAATTATTTATTTTAGAACAAAAATCCTTTTTAATAAGAAATAATTGTAATAAACAACCCGGTGGTTGGGGGCCGCTGAACTAGAGGACATGTCTAAAGGTCAACATGTTCCTATGGTCAAATTATTTTCAATCCTTTCTACGGGTACCATAATTTTTGGCCAAGCTTGTTTCATTATTTTGTTTTTTTAAAAGGATTCTTTTAAACTACAATTCAAAATCAATGTCCCACTTTCAGTGTTTAATTTTTGGTAAATTTTTATTTATTATTATTATTTTGTCAGTTCCAGACTGTTTCAGTGACGACTGTGGGTTTTTCTTTCATAAAGGGAGGGGTACCATCCGTCCATCTTGTCTTTGTTTTGTCTTTGTTTTGTAATTTGGCTAAAGGAGGGATGTCCAGTTTTTAGGAAGACTGGAGTCTTTTTCTGCAGATGCATCACAAATGAAACACTTTACCGTAAAATATATGAAACTATTGATCATCCATTCATTCAGTCTGGGTTTAGATCATCAATAATGACTGTGATGGCACACCTTCCCGCCCTGCAGAGTACTATTTAACATATTATCTGAGCTGAATACTGTGACACATACCTGAAGAAACAACTCTTACTGATCCACACGAGTCAGCACAGTCTGTTTTCCCATGAACATGAACACATTTACCGACGTGTTTGCTGAGCAAACACACTTCTCAACTATCCAGGATACACACACACATTAGGACCCACACAAGCATTGAAAAGACATGCTGAACACACACCTGTGCCAGTCCCTTTGGAGGACGGCCAACTGCCTCCATCAGGGTAATGGACTCTGTGTGTTCTATAGTAGCTGGAACAAATGGTGTGAGGGCAGGAACAGCTTTCAGCCTCATCAGCCTGAGCAGTTTGGTCAAGTTGATGATTATGGTAATACATTAAGACCTACCATCTCTGCTGTAAGCCAGCCTGTTCATATTGGCTTCCAAAATGTTCATCTAAATGCAGAAATCAGTCAACCAACTGTCAGGTCGTGGCATTTCAGAGATCTTTCTCAGATTTCTGTTTTAGGAGACTGTGAGTACAGAAATGTGTGGAGCTGGAGAGCCTCATTTTGCACCCAAGAAGAGCTGTTGAAAAAGAATTGATTATTTTGAAGCCTGGTAATGAATAAATTACTGTTCTAGAATTTTTACAAGCACAAAATATGTTGCTTAAACAAGCTTCACAGCAGCTTCACTCATTAACACGCAGAACAAGCACAGAAATCCCTGATCTTAGCAACTTGTCACATTGATTGAACATGCACAATAAACACTCAAGCTCTTAGTTGATTGCTTCCAGTCTAATTTATAATTTGGTTGGACAGAGACAGAGAGGATGAATGACTAAGACAGGAGGGACAATGTGACTTCTAAAATGTTGTCCTTCTTTTCAAGGTCTGACAGTAAATTGAGGGATAATTCAAATGCTCTGTTTGAGCAGCATCTATAAAAACAGTTAACACTATAGTTACAAAGGACTGGTGAGTAATCACTAACTCAGTGTTACTTTAGGAGAATTAACTCCAGACTCAGCTGGTATTTAATCTATTTAATTTAATCAAGAAGGTGTAGCTGTCTATCTTTATTATCAAGTTGTGTTCTGATGATTTTATCACGTGCTATTATATCAGTCACAGTTCAAGAACACAACTTAAGAACACACATTTACCAATACAGCAGTACCTCTACAGACCACCTGCTAGACATACCATCGTTCTGTCCATATTTTTGTTCGACGCATGAGTAAAATCCAAAATATGAGCAGAGGACACCACTGCTAGTTGGTGGATGGATACATCAGCTGAGACCGGATCTCGTTCTTTACCGCATGTTGGTGGATGGATACATCAGTGAGGATGTCATTCTCGTTGGTGGAGTGAAGACATGACTCCCGTGTTCTCTCGGATGTTTTCATCCTTTATCATTGTTTATGTAACTTATATATAATTAATTGTACACAGTTAAGTCTGCATGACTATTGATTAATAAAAACTTGTTTTCATAATTTAAGGACTTTTGAGGGCTGGAACGGGTTAAAATGATTTTAGTTCATTTAAATAGGGAAAACGTGTTTGAATAAAGATGCGGAACAGATTAAAGTCATATCTCGTGGTTTTACTGTAATTACAGTTAGTATGTCTCCACAGTGTTTCAGTAAGAAAAGTCTTGGTCTGACCATTATTGACGCGTTGCTGTGTTGTTAGCTGGTTTATAACGTATGTACACTGTGATTGAGATGAACACAGATCATTAACCAACATTAGAAGCTGTCAGAGACGTTCGTTATTAATGATGTTTAGGTGTTGTCCACTTGGGGTAAATGACATCAACACTCTTGTTTTAAATTACGTTTTGCCAAAAACACACCTTCAAATAAATAAGAGATTCAATAAATACGTCAATAAATACGTCCTTATGAAGAATCCAGATTGTTCACCATTTAAACACAAATGTGAGCTGAACACTATATAAACTCGTATCTTGCTTTACATGCTGTCCGTAACTCAAACAGGGCCTGATCATTATAAAACATAACATCAGGAATAATTGCTGACAAGACCGGCACACACCAAGAGGACCACAGTGTAACTGCTATTCCTGCTATTCAGTATTCACAACTTAATGCTGTTACCATGACACCCCATCACTGTTAATTGGAAAATTAGCATTTCAATCCACTTGAGACAAAAACCAATGCTGCAGTTTCATGTGTGATTTGACAGGAAGGTCTCAGTCAAACGCCGACTCTGGCTTGTTGGGCTCTTTAGTCTTCTTTCCTGGAAGCAGCTACACACATGGCCTGGGGTGTAAGACAAGGCTAGGCATTGTCTTACACACCTAGGACAATGGGTGTGTAGGACAATGAAGACACATGAAGACTATGGACATAAGATAACCTCAAGATAAAGTATGATTTTTACAACACCAGGTTTTTAATAATGACTCAATCCTAGAGTAACTTTATTATTATCTTTATCATAATCGACTCACCTCCATGCAGACTCAAAGATGAATAAAATCAACTGAAAACATCTATGGAACATCCTGGAAAAACAGTAGTACAACATTAGTCTTTAAGTCTGTGTTGACTTCATAATGTCTTTAACCTTCTACAAACATTTTTGTGAAGTTTCCTATTTACAAACAGGCATAGCTGGAGTTGGTATGGTAGAAAACTGTAGCTTATTTACACCAAGCAACACTATTTACTGTTGTAGCCTCCAATATTTCCCTCGGGCTCCATCCTCCATAAACGTCTTCTTCAAGACGAGATGACTTCGAGTCACAGGGTACACTGGAGGCTATCCCAGCTGACATCACACGGGAGGCAGGCTACACCCTGGACAAGTTGCCCGTTTATTGCAGGGCCAGTATCTGCGACTTTAGCTGCTAAATGCTATTCTGCATTCATCAGCAAACTGCTAGCTCTAGCTGGGCAGACCCTAGAAGCTGTGCTCCTGAACAGGAGCTGTGATAGCACCAGTAGACGCTGAGTGTGTGTCGTGTGGCAGGTGTTCCACCTGCTTGTTGACCTGCAGCTCTCCTGCTGGTTCAGCGTCATCAGTCTGAACCCATACAGCAGTAAAACCAGCTGGAACAGACGCACCAGATCGCCCATCAGCACGTGAGCAGCGACACTCAGGTGCTCCAGGGAATCCTGCTTTGATTCATCTGAAGGACTGAACGCGCCCCTGTAACACACATACACTTCCCACTGCATGAGTAGCAGGCAACTCCTGCTTGGTGCGCGCAAATGAGCAACTTGTAAAGGGGGACGGTGTCTTGCTCAAGGGCACCTCCTCAGCCCTTGGGATGTAAGCTGACACCTCCCACTGTCAGCTCACACTCCGGGTGGCTGGGCGGGAGCAGGAATCTAGCCTCTGATCTTGGGAACATTGAGCGACGCGCTCTACCACTGAGCCACTGCCGCAGTTCCCCTTTCTGCCACAACCCCCACCGAGCAGCACTGAGTCATGTGACTGAGGCCAGCATTTTGACAAGTGTTAAGAGTGACTCATACACAGTTTTATCATTCAAAAATATCATCTGAAGCAGCTTGGCGTTTAAGTTCTTGGTGCAGCAGAACTGGAGGTCTCCCAGTGACCACCTCCCGATCCAGTCCCGTGATCCTGCTGCATTTGTCCAATAAAATGACTCCTTGTTGTCCGTTTTAGATGACAGACCCCTGTCCAGCCTGTGTGTTATGAGGTTTTGAATCCGCCTCTTTATTTGTGAGGCTTCATGAGCAGACATAGTCCAGACTGGATTATAACAGACAGACCTGTGACTACAAGAGAAAGTGTCTGTCGGTTTCTCTAGTAGGCTGGCCGGTTGCCTGGTTACTGCTCACGGATGTGTGAAAACCCCATACAGCAATTACCAAGGTATCACAGCACTGCTGCAAAGAAAGCACTGCCTTCCTTCCCTACAACCAACCCCGACCCCAAAACCAAGAAACGCAGGGCTGAGTACTTCCATTTTAACCCTGAACTGTCCCAGTGGTCCATGAACCAATGATGACGATGATAACGACTGAGCCCACAAGACACATTTAGAACTGCCAGAAGAAACACACAGTCAGGATCCTCTGTGTGAAGCCAGCGCCGGTCAGAGCCACTGCTACAGGGCCTAATGCTGGCCTTTGATTGGCTGGAGATGGAAAGATTGTCTTTAAATACATAGAATATGTCGATGAGCGACGTCAGTGTGTGTTTGTGTCTAGCTCACCCATTTACAACAACCATCGTGCAACCTGGCTCTCATTACTCTGATCATCCAATCTCTTTAATAACTTGCTTGTTGGATTCAAGGAAATGTGCTGAATACTGAGGGAGAAACGTGCTTGGATGTACAATCAGCTGGTGACTGCTTCATGCTGGAATCACTCACACACACACACACACACACACACACACACACACACACACACACACACACACACACACACACACACACACACACACACACACACACACACACACACACACACACACACACACACACACACACACACACACACACACACACACACACACACACACACACACACACACACACACACACACACACACACACACACAGCTTCTTTCTCCTTCTATAAATTGGTCCTCCTCTTCTCGTCTCTTCTTCTTTATCCTGCTCACCCTTTCCTCCATCTCCCCCTGTCTATCTTTGTCCACCTTCATTTCATTATCTGGACACTAATGCATGCACAGACAGGTTTCATATATTTGTGACGGAGCTGTTGCCTGTTGTCATTTTTCTGCGTGTTTACTGGAGCGGCTCCAGCTCCCCTCCTCGTTCAGGTGAGGGGGCAGATTATAAGTCAGACAGATAAAATCATCCCCGGAGCCAGCGTGCCGTCTACGGCTGTAAGGAGTCATGTTCCACTGAGGCCAGGAGACAGTTTAAAGGCGATGTGGATGGATGACGGGGACAACATGACTTTGCTACAATATTCATTTCAATCAGTGAGGGCAAATGTCTGAAGCTGTTATGAAATGTGTCCCAGATGATCATTAATTGATTACTGATAATATCTTAATGTTCACTTTTAATCTAGCAATAATTCTGAGACATTATCAGCAGGATTCTGCAGCTGCACCAGGATCAGCTTTACTCATGATCACATGTTGACATAATTATTGAGTCTGCTCTGTTAATGAAAGAACACCACACAATGGTCACTGAAATAAATTGAAACCGAAAGCAGGCATGATAAATAAGAACTTAGTGGAAATTAGCTGATGAAAATCAGACGTTGTGGTTCAACACAATTATTTTTAAAAAACAGATGAAGGAAACAGGTTTGGAGAAAAATGATGGGATTAAAAAGAATGTGACCAAAGGGATTAGATTAAGGTGTTACGGTGCAAATGGACTACACTGACACCCCAGGCTCTGCACATGGGGGTTCCTGGGTCTGAACACACTCCCGGGACTCACTCACTCACTCTCTCACGCACGCACATACACGCGCACACACACACGCACGCACGCACGCACACAAACACACAATATTTTACAGACACAAATTGTTTTGTCTCACCCATTGAGACCAAATTTTGACTCTGGCTCCATCTAGTGAGAAAAGCTGGAACACAATATAATTCCATGTAAATGCATACTGTGTATTATCATTCGTTCATTCATTCGTTCATTCATTCATTTTCAAACACAACCGTCACATCTTTAGCCACTTATCTTAAGTACAGGTTAAGGAAGCCTATCCCAGCGCTACCCGCTGCGCCACCAAGCTGCCCGCGTACTGAATATACACCGAATATAACACATTTACAAAAAAGCAGATGTATATTTGTAACATGTGCAGAATAATGAATTCCATGTACAGTACTTCCACATGATGGAGATCAAACCAAAAACCTTCTGGTTAGTGCAAACAGGATCGGATCAAAACGAGGCTTCACTCTAAAAACAGTTTTTCCTTGTGGACGTGGTTCATCGTAGTAAAAAAACATTTTCCAGCACAACACAGCTTCATTACATCACTGCAAGAGTCAAAGCTCCGTGTTGGGGTGACGAGCTAACTGGCTAACCATCCTGGTCAGTTCAGTTTGTTTACAAGGACCCCCCTGGAACCTGGAGGTTCTAGTGCATGTGGTCAAAAACAGCGCCATTGGTAAGCAGTTAAACTGTCTGACCCTGTTCATGCTGGGAAAACATGACCATGGGCCACCCACAGGTAACACTTATGTTATCACGACAGAAATGGCCTCTGTAATATCTGAACAGAACTCAAATCAAACTAAGAATGTGGCCAGGAGACACTTTACAGCATCTTCTGCACTATAAGGCACAGATAAAAGCCTGGAATTTTTCTCATAAACCAACAGTGCGCCTTATAATCCAGTGCGCCTTATAGTGCAGAAAATACTGTATTTTGAAATACCTGATTAACCATGATTCCAGTAAGATGCGTCTACAGTTTTATCTGAATACCGTCTGAAGACCAGTGTGGAGTCAAGAGCTTCTACATCCTGCTGTGTTTCACTGCGTCACACTAAAGCAGTTACAGGACAGTACTCACGACTCGTCTTTGTGTGTGTGACTTACCTCAATGGCTGCCGTCCAAAGTATGAGCTGCGTCTCCGACTCTGAAAAGTAAGCCTTGACTTGTGGGGATATGCCGATCAGAGCACAGTTTGTCACCACGGCCATCACACTCATGGCCTCGAAGGCGAGCTGGACAGAGACAGAGGAACAACCAAGTTCATGAGAATGGAGACATTTTCTCAATCCTTTCTCTCTCTTTCTTGAGGGCATTTGTTTGTAGTTAGATGTCGACACTTCGGTTATGTGTTCAGGTTTTCCATCACCTGCCAGACGCCTATGTTGGTCGCCGGGTCAGAGAAGGGACGTTTGAAAACGCGACACATCTTGAAGGCATCAGAGTAAATCTCTGTGACGTTGTTCAACACCACCAGGACAGCAGCCAGCGGGTAGACGCAGGAGAACAGACTGACGTAACCAAACAGCAGAAACAGCTCCAGGTAGTCGTCGAATGTACCCTAGAGAGCGAGAAGCACACACACACGCGTGTGGATCTACAGCATTTAGGAACAAAACAGCCAGACCCAGATGTGAAGGAACCTACCAGGTATGTGCTCATGGAGGCCTCCAGCCGGACCTGCTCGGCCAGAGGAAGCTCCTGGTCCTGGAGGGATCTGGTCTTCTGGACTTTCCGGATCATCTTCTTGTTGCGTCGCCTCTGAAGCCAATAAGGCATGAAGGCCTCCATCAGCTGATTCAAGATCTGACTGGTGATCAACAGGGTGGCCAGACTCTGGACAGAAGATGACAACGATCAACCGGAGGAGGAGGAGGAACGCGGAGGAGAAGAGCAGCGGCTGGATGGATGATGGATGGATGGAAGGAAAGCCTACCTGCCTCAGAAGCACCATGTCCTGCATGACGAAGGCGACGTAGAACAGGGAGGCGAAACAGTTGACGAAGTTGAACTGTGAAGAAAATGAAAGACTTACTGCAGTCTGATCACAGAAGGATGAGACTGGCAGCGCAGGAAGACAGAAATGTGATTCCTACTCACGACTAGCACTTTGAGGACCAAATGATTCTGATATGAAGACTCCAGCCTGTGATTTTCTAAAAGTACAGAGGGGAAAACGCATTTAGAGGAGGTCAATAACTCTCAGCTCTTTCTAAATATCCAGGTGCTAAACTATCTGACTGGTGGTTTAAAACAACTGCCATCAAATTCCTGAGGATGCACATGGATAAAAAAAAAGAAAAACTTTTGTGGTTGTATCGAGACTTTGCAGCAGGAAGCCCACTTTCAATGCATGCTGGAGGTCTCAATGTGTGAACTTTAAACTCAAACTGAAGATATTTTCCACTGCTGACCCAAAGTGCAAGATGAGAACCATGGGGCTCAGACACAGAAGTGTGGGGATGCTGTTCTGTGGAGCTGTGAAACCAAACTGGACATGTTGGGTCAGCAGCAGTCGATGGAGCTGCTTGGTTTCTTCACCTGAAATGGAAGGGATGGAGTCCATCAAGGATCGAGAAATGTGAGGCGACAATGATCCCAATCAGACGTCAAACCCAAGTTTGGTTTCAGAAGCCCCGGATCATTCCAGAGGCCATCACAGTGGTGACATGAATCCCAAAGGAAGTGGAGGATTGGTTGGGATTTGAAGACGGGGGTTACAGCAGGAAAACCAGAGAATATTCTAGAACTGGAGGCCTTCATGAGGAATGGGTCAAGATTCCTCAGGAACCAGAAGCTGGTGTCTGGATATGCATCATGTTGAACCAGTGACAGCCTGCAGTAGTCAGTAGAAATAGCATCTACATGTACATTACAGTATAGTGTGTAAAGTAAGCAGGACTACTCACCCCAGTCAGTCAGGAACTCAGCACCATATCTGTATATGAGATTCATGACCTCTATGACCACAGCGTAGATAATACTGGGGATGAACAACAGTATTCCTGTCCAGAACGTGGGGTTGTCATTGTGGAGGGAGTGCGCCCATCCCTCCATCACAAAGTAGATCATCATGACGTGGAGTGACAGGTAGAGGCAGAGCAGGACGAAGGGCAGGGACACCAGGTAGATGCGCAGCTGCCTCTTGCTGTTGGGGTAGAGCGGCTCCTCGCGCCCCGTCACCGGGTTGAACCCCAGGACCCCATGGAACCCGGGACGAGGCTCCTCAAAGGCCTTCTTCCTGCTCAGCGTGCCCCAGCGGTAGGCTAGTGAGGCACTACGGCGCTTCCATAGCTGAAACACACACACAAACACACACACATAACGGGCCTGTAGGCATGCAAGTGATGGGGAGGTAGAGCGGCAGGCAGCCGGTTACATTAAAGGGACAGGAAACTCATTGTAAAGTAATATATATTTTGTTTATCATTACAAAAAAATCAAAAAAATCCTGATGTCTGGCATCATCTCTGGTGTCAGGAAACCTTAAAATCTGTTTAAGATCCTTTTCAGACAACCCATAGTATTTATTCTGAATTCCCAAGGTTCAGTGGATAATTAATTCATGTCTGGAGCTACTGGAGATGTTGTCTAAATGTTTTCATGACCAGATTATCACACGATTATGAAAAGTAAACCATATCAAAAGTGATAGACAGGTCAAGTGATTGGGTTTGTTTCCCCAGGGGCTTGTTCACAATTTACACCAATTACCTCTGATTTATTTATTTTTTTTGGGGGGGGTATCTCCTTGTTTGGTATCATACAGGGGCTTGTATAGTTTGCAGTTATAATGCAGTTATAACATCAGGTCGTAATTCTTTCTCTTCTTCTTTTCCTTTCAGCTTTTCCCTTCAGGGGTCGCCAGAGTTCATCGAGTCGCAATTCTAGGGGATAATTACACCCCCATCTGGGTTCACTGGAAACTCCTCTTTCGAATCTGATGATGATGAAATGATTTGAGATGATTTTGTGACGTTGTCACTTGCTGTATATTTATATAATGGCACTGATATGGATTCACCGTTATGTCTATGATTGCGTCACTGTGAGTGAGCACATCGTAACTTATGATACATTTTGTTTGGCCAAGGTCCCCATTGGTCATAAAAAAAGAATCTGAATCACATCCCAACTGACCTCAACTGGAGATTATAGATTGAATTTTAAAAAAATAACGACTTGTGAACAGCCTCTCAGAACCAATTGTGTTTGTATGTTGAGGACTACCTGTACACTCTGAATCACATCTAACATTGAGTATGAGCTCTGATCTTCTGGCAGTCCATGTAGAGAACTTCAGGTTAAACCGTTTCAAATAATCACGTGGCAAGTACGAATATCAATTTTTAATAAATTCTTAAATTATAAACTTTCTTTTTTACCCCTGGAGACTGTAATTATAGTTGAGCTGACTGTGATTTATAATGAAACACAACTGTCCATACCTCCAGGAAAACAGTGCACCAGATCAAGTTGAACACAGCGAAGATGACGTATTTGTCATAATCCTCCCAGTCGAACAAGTAATAAGGCACTCCGATGAAAGCCATAGGCAACAGAGCGAAGGTGAAGTATTCCAGGAATCCAAAGTAGAGGGCCAAACCCTCGCCATAGTAGTGCCTGACATTATCTGGGGATAGTGAAAAGAGAAAGGTGAATAAAAATTTCAGCATTACAAACTCAAAGGAAAAGAGAATATAGCATCAACAAAAGTGAACAACACCATGGAGCTGAGGAGAAATGAAGCATTGTGAGGTATTTCAGCATATGGAAGGAATAATAATGAGAAATCAAATTCCCTCTGTACATTACAATAATGGTTCATCCTGAATAATGTGGATTATGTGCTTATCTCACACAGTTTTCACAAGAAAGACACTGGGAGATAATTGGTGCTTACCCAGAGGCTGCGGAGCCAATTTCACCTTTTTGTACCAAAAAAATGACAGCCTCTTCAGCTCCTCCAGCTCTTGGAGAGGAAAGATTTGTATCAGCATCCCCTTGGACTGCAGTCTGCGAACTAAAAAGCCAAACAAAAAAAAAAAAACTTACTTCCTGTGCACTGTTTTTTCATTACATTTTGAATCAATTCATTTCAATGGCAGCACCCCTGCTATATTGATCTCATTGTGGGGGAGAACACTGTTTGTATGCAGTACAGCAGGTATTTGACTGGAGCTTTGCTAAAAGTTTGAATCATTTGGAAGACGTTTCAGGGACTTTTGAGTGACATGAAAACGGCCTCGCTGCATTTCATCCCCCTGTTTTGTTTGTCTGAACTTACTTTTCCAGCCAAAACAATCATGCAGCTTAATTTTCACAAGCAAGGACAGGAAAACAATGGCTGGGAGCCATCACAATGTACACAATGAGCTGCCCATAGCAATACTTCTTATTGTCTAACGCCGAGTGACTAAATACACGGACATGAAAGCTCTATCGTTTCATCTGCCATTTCTTGAGTGCATCATTTGTCAAAAATGATTACATTCTGCTTTAACACGATTTGTCAAACACGGCGGCTGAATAGAGGCACCCAATCTCCGCTGCAAGTTCATTGCTTCCTTATCTCGCTTTGGGAATATTTCACTGCATTTGCATATTTATTGTTTCCATAATGCAGCACAGAGAGAGTGAGAGAGACGTGGACAGAGGCAGCAGTGGGGGATGATGATGGGGGGGGGCTGAACTCTGAGTCCTTCATCATTTCACTCCTGCTAATGTTGTTCTTACATCAGAATTAGTGAATGATTAAATGCAGGTTGGTTTTTTTTAATGGGGTGCGGCTGCTAAAAACAAGCATGAAGACGAGCGTCTCAGGTTTTTGTTTTAGTTTGTGACTCCGTGTCCCCGCTGGAAAACAAAGAGCAGCAAAAACATCATCAGGTCGCATTAGAGACATTAAAACTTGTTGTAAAGATAATATTCTGATAAACCAGTGACATGCAGTGATGTTGAAGTCGGTTAGGAGCCAGAGTGGTGTATTTGCAGCCTGATAACAAAAACTGGTTCAAGTCATTACCACTTGGTTAGAAAAGAGCGAGTTATTTCCTGATCTAATGTTTTAAGCAGATCTTTAAGCTACTAATTACATCTTTTTTCAATTGATAGTCCAATCTGAGGTGAGGTAATAATTTTTAAACAGTTTTTAATGTTAGGCTGTTAATTTGATGGCAAATATGCCGCTCTGTTTAGCTCGTAAACCTGACTTTAACATTTCCTGGGTCTACCAGAAACAGGCGTTCAGGACTGTGGCACCAGATGTTTGTGCTGCATAAAGTCATTCCAAACCCTTCAGGTTGAATATTCAACACTGACAGTGACCACAGACATATAGTGACTGTTGTTGCATCTATATGTCAGTCACCAACATGTTTTTCTTGAGCACACCTCTAGTTTGTCCATATGTCACATTTCATCAGGCAGAGCTTGAAAACTCAGATTTAAGACTAGACTCTTCCTCTTTTTACTCAGTGAAGACAGAAGGAGGATGCTGGTGGGGGTCGGATGAAGCTCGATGATGCATCGGAGGGAAATTAAAAATGTACAACAGCTGCTGAAAGAGGACAATGAGATGAAACTGGAAAAATAATCATTTGCTACAGAAAGAAGGAATAACATATAAGACTGCATTTTTAGCGGCCATTGTGTATTAATTAGTTTCTATGTGAATAATGGATGCAATAATTATCACTGCTTTTTTTTCATTGGTGCTCTACATAAACAATGTAATTTAGCAGTATTTGTCAGGTCAGCACGTTTTATCTGTTATTAACTCATATCTGGTTTCATCCCATCATTAAAATCCATGACAAATCAAATGAAGCACCCACACACACTTACTGATAGATTTCCCGGGGTAGAGCTTGGCCTGGCTGTGTCCCGGTACATGAGTCTCATCCTGGGCTCTTAGCGTGTCCAGCTCGTGTTTGATGATGAACTGACACTCAGCCATACTGAGGAAGCTGTCCCCGTCCCCTGTGGAGACGGAGCAGGTACGTAGAGCAAACACAATGCAGAAACCACGACGAAGACGTGCAAAACTCAGACAGTCGCGTGACTGCCAAACGTGCTATGCGCTGGAATGATGACCATGTGATTATCTCCCTTTAGTTTATTATGATTTATCCAGATGTCCTGTTAGATCTCAGGAGATCTAAAAAAATTATTTCACTTGCATCATGGATCATCATCAGCCTCAGCTAAATCAACAATATCTGAAGGGTTTGTTTGACCACTGGAGGAATTAGCAGCTTGGATGTCGGTAACAATTTCTTTAACACTGGAGAACTTTCAGCGTTTAAACACAGCTGGAGTTGAGGTCTTCGCTGAAACATGTCTGCCATAAAAAGCTTTTCACTCTTATTTTATGTTCACTGTGAGAAATTGATGTCTTTTCTGTTTTATAACATCGCTACCTACAGCTAGACATTTCTCTGATTGTTCTGCAGTAGCTTTACTAGCTGTAGCTGTTTAGTGAGCATCTCTGAACGAGCACAGGAACACAACAGAGGAAGCCTCGGCCCTCATCCGTTCTCTTCATGTCCACTGACCACAAGGGACAAACTACAGGAATACCTCTGTTTGCACTTGGTAGGGTTGTATGAATCTAATTAACATCCACGCACACTGACGGGGTAAATTTTGTATATTTTGGCTGAATTAATACAACAGGAGTGGAAAGTAACCAGAATATGAAGAAGTTTTGTTTTTGTTTTTTCGTTTCCGGGCCTTGTTCACACATCCACCCATCAGACCTCCGTTCTCTATGCAGTGTCCTTCTGGAGTTTACCTGTGAAGTCTGTGAAGTTGTGTTTGTTGCAGCAGGTGAACGCTCTCATGGATCCATCGTTGTACTCCTTGAAGAGTCCCACGTCCTCCGCCCCAGACAGCAGCCTCTGCACCGTAGCCCCCACCAGGAAGATGTTGGGGTTTTCCTTCTCCTCACCCCCGACTCCAGGGCCCAGCTGCTCCACCAGAAGCTCAGCCCCTGGGACAAGTGACAAGTGTTAAAAACAACTATAAGGACACAGAATAGACTGATCAGCGGGGGGTTCCACACCTCCTCTCTGCTGCGGGTCTTTTATCCTCCTCAGGAGCCATGCTATGGTCTCCTCCTCGGCATCTGAGACCAGCTCCACGACCACCAGAGGCCTGAACCTGGTGCCACTGCTGTCTACTGAGGCCTGCAGCATCTTCCCCTCCACCCAGGGCACCTGCAGCACCAACAACAGAAGCTAAAGGTTCTGTGAAGCTTCAGCCAGAACACAGGATTGTGTATCATTTATTTTTTATCGACATTTCTAAAGCTGATGGTAGCAGAACCTGTCTCCACAGCCAACTTCAGTGTCACACCCAAAGTGGAATCGTGCAAACACATTTTACTCAACAGCTGTATTTCTATTCTATTTCTGAGGTTCAGTGGACCATAGAAATAAAAGAAAGACTTAACCACAACGTGAAAGTGGGTAATGACCCCAGAGCACGGATGGACTTGTTGTCCAGGGCGTGACTTCAGCTTGAAAGCTGTTGTTTTACTGCTTCCTACCTCCAGCCAGGAGTGGGTGTTTTCTGTTTGATGTGCATCATCATCTAGATTCAGAATATTTCTTTATTCTTGACCTTCATGGGATAGAGGCAAGTAATTGGTCAAAATTCCACCCTGACATCCCCATTATATCAAAGTTTGCTCTGAATCAAAGTAACATTCCAGAGCTGATGACTTCGCCTGTTTGAATGCAAAGGACTTACAGAAACAAATAGCACATAAAATAACAGACTTAAGATTAATTTGAAGCTGAAAGTGATGCATGGAACACCAAGAGCAACGATGTCTTTCAAGAATAATGAGATTCCAGACTCTAGTGTCTTTGAGTGACTTCTGGTTCAACACTTTTGTTTAGGCTTGCCTCTAAATAACAAACCACAGCAGATTTTAGACGGTTTTTCAACCTTCAATGCAAAACGTTGGTGCCAAAGTTTTTTCTGCTCAGGTCAAAATTTGCATCAAACTCCATCCCTTAACTCCTCGTCAGTCACCACCGTGGAACAGAAAGAATCGACCACAACAGCTCAGAACCATCTTAATAAGACACAGAAGTGTGGAGATGCTGTAACCAAACTGGTTTCACGGCTCCACAGCGACGTGTCTAGAGGAGGAAGAATGTAGAGGATGCTGAAAAGACCATTCGTCAGTGAAGCATGACGGTAGCTTAAGGGTTCAATGATTTGCTTCCATGAAGAAGAAAACATCTTGTCTGTGAGGAAGGTGAAGCTTTGATGTCACTGGAGATTCCAGAGGGAAAATTATTCTAAACACACCCCAAGATCCAGCAATTTCTCTGACTTCAATTGTCCTGGATCACTTTAGAGTCGTCTTACTCAAATCCCATAAAAACTTTGAATGGATTTTTTGTTGTTGTTTTCTTTTACAAAAAGTGCTTCTAGCATGTAAAACCAGAATTATTCCAGAGTCCTTTGCCATGAGGAACGGGCTAAGATTCCTTAAGAACCACAAGCTTGTGTCTGGAGTCCCATTAGGTTCCCAGCTTCAGGGGGTCTACAAGGAACTAGAGACACTGGTCAATAAGTGTTGACCTGGAGTGCCTTTCACTAAAAACTTAGTACAACCCAATAAATAATTAGCTCTTTATTAACAAACGTTCACATATCAATGTCCAATATTGCTTCTATTGATTTCTGGAAAATAAAATGATTTAATTTCAACAAAAATTCATGCAGCTTTACTCAACAAAAAAAGATATGAATAAAAACGTGTCTTTTAATAGAGGAAAAGTTAGGACACGCTGTTGTTTTTACAGGTTTACATACACACACACACACACACACACACACACACACACACACACACACACACACACAAACACACACACACAGAAAAACGTTCTGTTTATTATATATATAAATGTATATATATATATATATAAATCTATATACTGTATATGCATATATAGGTAAATGAAAGGTATTAAAAGTGTTGATAATTGTGTGTGTGTGTGTGTGTGTGTGTGTGTGTGTGTGTGTGTGTGTGTGTGTGTGTGTGTGTGTGTGTCTGTGTGTGTGTCTGTGTGTGTGTGTGTGTGTCTCAGTTAAATAAACTGAGTGTGAGCTTCCTAAACAGTTGCGTGAGGTAAGTCAGAGTCCTGTAGGTTCTCAGTAAATCACAGGCTAACATGAGGGCTGTGGGGTGCAGCTCCTCGTTCCTTCATGTCTATCTATAGCAGCACCACGTGGTCTGGCCAACAGACACCGACAGCTGAGACCCACACTGATGGACAGGGTCGGTTCGTCGGTGCGTCTGGATGCAGCTCGGTGCTCACCGGCTCGATGCCGAGTGGGAACCGTCCCTGCAGATCTGAGATCAGGCCTCAAAGGACATGACAGTGTGCAGGTTGGAGGTTGGAAGCTGACGCCTGACCGGGACCCGTAGCCATCAGTTCTACTCCAGCCGTCACACCCACCTTTCCATTGAGGGGATCACTGACGCCCAAAGCTCCCAGTGATTTAAAAGACTGCAGGTTTAAGTATTCACTGGATTAAAGAGATATTATATCAAAATGCTGCTTATGGTTTATAATAAAGAGCAGTATTTTTGGAACAATGTGCAGATTTCTGTAGTTTGCATTTCAGTAATCTTCTCCCGTAAAGCCTGATGGTGATACTCTGAAACCAACACGATTCATCCCCCCAGGACCACAAATATCTGCACTGGTTCGGTCTTGCAGACTTTTTTCCCCCTAGTATTACATGTTCTTAAAAATTGAGTAATATAACTGAGTCGACTGTGACTTTAACAACCCAGAAGGTCAAGGCAAATTCTAACTATATATGCAAACTTACTTGGGAATAAACTGACTTCTGATTCTGATGAAAATCATACTATAAAATCAGAATATAATTACTGCAAATTGCATAATATTTAATGCAATATCTACGTCAGACCATATACGTTATGTAGATGTACTGTAAAACAACAACAGTGAAATTATAATTGTTGTCTCAAAGATTACTGAGCGTAAAATGACAAAGTCAAAGCATCCCACAGTCCACACCCACACTGTTCACACCACAGGGATCTTTTCTGTGAATGAAGTGTATTTAGTTTTAAATCAGCAACATCTTTTACCATTCATTTCAAAATACAATAGTTAGGTTAACACTTGTCCAGTTCTGGAATTATTTTTGGCGTATGAATGACAAATTAATTAATAATCATTAGTTCTAAATCTGCACTTGAGGGCAGTTTAGATTTTATTTTGCACAGTAGTGTGAAAGTTCAGAGATTAAATGCTCATTAACTTTAATCACGTTCATGACTTGCAGATAAAAGCTTTCAGAGTGAGAATGTAACCTTTTAGGGCCAACAAATTCCCCTTTTGCCACGTTTACACTGCATAAAGTATTTGCAAAAGGCTATTATCGACATTGAGCTACTTACCAACGCCTTCACTGCCCAGCAATGCAACAAGGTTCAGTTTGACAGAAAAAACACTTCCGCATTGGTCCGCAGTTGGGTGCGCTTAGTTTATAGTTCCTTTAGAAAAGGAATCTCTGCTCTGGGCGGAGACAGAAGCCGTTTAAGGCGTGTCTGCAATACAGACGCCGCTCGGTGGCGTCGCGTCAAACATCAAATCAAACGTCTCCGGCCGTGTTGTCTCTACGTCATCTTCTGTGGAGTCACGTGACGGTGAGAGGCATCGGTATTACAGTATGGCCGAGCAAGAGGAGCCTGCGAGAACGGGGTGAGTCCGACATCCAACTCTCCCACAGCGCTTCTCTGTGGGGGTACGTCCGTCTAACATAGACGATATCAATATGTTATATGTGTCAAACCTTCCTGAGACGCTGTAGGCCCAGGAAACACCGCATGCTGCTGTTGTCATCAACAACAAGCTGACTCTTTCAATGTTTAACTCGGTAAACACTGACAGTCAGACGCTGTTCTTCGATTCAGTTCAACGTGAAACTGGAGCAACAAAAAGAACTCACGTACAACACGGCTTCGCCCTTCATTGACAACACTACATTTATTATTTTGCCACTTTTAATCAATAATAAACACTTGTACTACACTTGGCATGGGCCGTGTGTAGCATTTACAGTTGGTACAGATAAGAGTGTTTATATGTTGTTCACATCACTGCTGGAGCCGGAGCATAAAGCTGTGTGCTGATGGTACCAACATCTGTGTGCTGACGGTACAAACATCTGTGTGATGGAACAAACATCTGTGTGCTGATGGTACCAACATCTGGTACAAACATCTGTGTGCTGATGGTACCAACATCTGGTACCAACATCTGTGTGCTGATGGTACAAACATCTGTGTGCTGATGGAACAAACATCTGTGTGCTGATGGAACAAACATCTGTGTGCTGACGGTACAAACATCTGTGTGCTGATGGTACCAACATCTGTGTGCTGATGGTACCAACATCTGTGTGCTGATGGTACCAACATCTGTGTGCTGATGGTACCAACATCTGTGTGCTGATGACACAAACATCTGTGTGCTGATGATACAAACAGCTGGATTTCCTGTGTTATCTGAGAGTTATCTGCTCTTTGTCCTCCTCACCCTGTCTTGGTCATTTGATTCTGTCTTCAGGCTTGTTCAGAGAGCGCTGTCTGTCTCTGGGGTCCACAGTCTGGTCAGCGGTGTGTGGGGCTACGTGGACAGCACAATAAGGTATGAGCAGAGCCACGCCTTCGGGGGCCCCTGTATCACAAGATCCAGGCGTGGCGGGGTGCCCCAGATCACAGGATCCACGGAGTGAACCTGTAACAGAAATGCAACGCTGCTGGTTTACTGTCCACCCTGTTCAGAACAGGGATCTGTCTGCTGTCTCTCTACGCTCACAGGAAAAACGAACTGAATGATTTGAATGATTTTATTTCAGTTACAATCTTCAGTAGAAAAGTTCTTTACATTCAGCTGACAGCACAATTTTTTTTAACAAACTGTGTTACCGAAATAAGGAACAGGCTGAAGCCGAGGTTCTTTTTTTATTCTATCCTGTACAATCTGTTTAATAACCCAGAATATAAGTAATGTAATTTAAAAAAAACAAGATTCAGACATGGACACCATTTCCAAGCATTTCCTCAAGCCTCAACACAATATAACATGTATGGCTTTATCAGTTGTTTTGATTGACCCGTTCCTTTAAATCTCAGTTTGACATGTACATGAGCAGGATTTTGCATCATCACAGCAAACTTGTGAGCCAGTCATAATGTATAAGGGAAGTAAACTTTTAAAATTTAACATCATTAGGAAGTAGAAGCATTAGCAGTGGTTTTCCTGTCAGACTTCTGCTGTTTCCTCATTTGTTTCCTCAGCAGAGTCTCTATGTCAACATACACATTATTATCTGTCACATAACGTGATAAATTAAAATATAAAAACATTCAGCAGAAAGGTATGTTCTTTATTAGCTACTTCCTGTAAGAAATCAAATTAAAGCCACAGTTCTACATAATAACAAGAGTTTTCCAATGAAATAAGGGAAGTTCCCTTTTATACATAAAAGTAAAAAATGCTAACATAGTTTTTAGTGCAGTCATATGCTTTATTTTTTGAATATTCTCTTAAGTTCTGCTTCTTTCTGTTTCTCTGTCCCACACCTTTGCTGTAATCTTCATGTCTTTCTGTCCTTGCAGGTGGTGCTGGATCCCAGGCTGGCTGCCATCATGGTGTCCCACCTCTCAGGTCCAGCTCCAGACTGCAGAAGACATGATGCTGCGATGTCAGTATCACAGCTTATCTGTTTGCACAGAAGGCTGAGAGTAATTAATACTTGCATGTTATGTATTTTACAACCTCCAGTGAACAATCCTGAACCTCTATGAGTAGTTTGACTCACCTGTGCCTCACCCTTACACAAAGTTTCATGTAAATCAGTTCTGTTGTTTTTGCTTATGTAAATATCAAAATATGCCTTTTTTTTACCGACGTTACATTAAGTAGAACCAAATTCCGAGATATGCTCCTTTATTTGGATCCTCACCAAAATGTTAACAAATCTTTCTTTTCTTTTTTTTCTCACTTAAAGAAATATTTAATGCTCTTAGACTGACTGAGCATACCAAGAATAATTTTGCAAGAGTGAAATGTCTAAAGATGAAGAGACATAGGTTTTCATTTATGTGTTTTTTTAACCTAAACACTGTTCAAGCCTCGAGAAACTCTTAAGTCAAAGTCAAAGTCAGCTTTATTGTCAAGTGTACCATATATACACGACATACAGCACACATGAAATTGCAGTCCTCTCTGACCCACGGTAAATGGGCAGTATAACAGGCAGTACAACACAGGCAGTACAACAGGCAGTACAACACAGACAGTACAACAGGCAGTACAACAGGCAGTACAACACAGACAGTACAGCAGGCAGTACAACACAGGCAGTACAACAGGCAGTACAACACAGACAGTACAACAGGCAGTACAACACAGGCAGTACAACACAGACAGTACAACAGGCAGTACAACAGGCAGTACAACACAGACAGTACAACAGGCAGTACAACACAGACAGTACAACAGGCAGTACAACAGGCAGTACAACACAGGCAGTACAACAGGCAGTACAACAGGCAGTACAACACAGGCAGTACAACAGGCAGTACAACAGGCAGTACAACACAGACAGTACAACAGGCAGTACAACAGGCAGTACAACACAGGCAGTACAACACAGGCAGTACAACAGGCAGTACTGTATAAGACGAAACACAAGGGATGGTTAACCTCTCTATACACTCTTTTTATCCCGTAGGGGAAGTGACGTGTGCGCAGTCCTTAAGTTGACGGGGGGAGGGAGAGATAGCTCGTCAGGTGCTGGGGGAGGGCAGGGCAGAGTGAGAGTAGAGTTCAGGGTTGTGGCAGGGGGCAGAGCAGGGAGGGAGTTGAGCCTCCTGACCGCCTGGTGAAAAAAACTGTCCTTGAGCCTGCTGGGTCTGGCCCGCAGACTCTGCAGTCTCCTCCCTGATGGAAGCAGGCTGAAAAGGCTGTAAGAGGGGGGGGGGGGAATCACCTGCAATGCTGATGGCTTTGCGGGTGAGGCAGGTGTTGTAAATGTCTGTGAGGGAAGGGAGAGAGACACCAGTGATGTTTTCAGCTGCTCTCACGATGCGCTGCAGGGTCTCACGGCAGGAAACGGTGCAGGCGCCGCACCACACGGTGATGCAGCTGGTCAGGATGCTCTCACTGTGCCATCAAACTGCATCTTTTATATTGACTACTGGCTGTAGTCAATATAAAATTGTTTATTTCTACTTATCTGAATTGAAAATCAATTTTATTAAACCATTTTTGGAAAAACTAACAAATTGCTAGAGGAAAATCTTGCATACGCTGCAGTAACCCGACTGGTTTTATTGGGTGACTCAGATGTTAGAAACATGAAGGTTAATTCATATAGCCGCATGTCAGGCTCTGCGTTTGTGTACTTCCCCAACTAATAATCAAACAGAGAACTTCATCATGTTTTCTCCACTTTAAAGAAATTATCACACAATCGTTCTTCGTCCTTTGCCCCACTTTACAGGTATAGACGGCCCCTTCCTAAAACAGTATGTTCCCATCTCCACCGGCAACCGGCTGTGGACCCTGACCTTCAGCAGCGACCGCGTGAAGCACAGAACCCCCATGGTTCTGCTGCATGGATTTGGTGGCGGTGTGGGCCTGTGGGCTCACAATCTGGAGGCGCTGTCGCAGCGCCGACCCGTCTTCGCTCTTGACCTGCTGGGCTTTGGACAGAGCAGCCGACCCCAGTTTTCCACCGACGCTCAGGAGGTGGAAGAGCAGTTTGTGGAGTCTATAGAGCAGTGGAGAGCTAACGTGGGCCTGGAGACCATGATCCTCTTGGGACACAACCTGGGAGGATACCTGGCTGCGTCATATTCTATTAAATACCCACACAGGTGAGTCCAGATTCTGACGTCTCTCTTCTTCTTCTTTTCCTTTCGGCTTTTCCCTTCAGGGGTCGCCACAGCGAATCAATTTCCTCCATCTAGCCCTGTCCTTAGAATCCTCTTCTCTCACACCAACTACCTTCATGTCTTCCCTCACTACATCCATAAACCTCCTCTTTGGTCTTCCTCTAGGTCTCCTGCCTGGCAGTTCAAAACTCAGCATCCGTGTACCAATATGTTCACTATCTCTCCTCTGGACATGTCCAAACCATCTCAGTCTGGCCTCTCTGACTTTATCTCCAGAACCTCTAACATGTGCTGTCCCTCTGATGTACTCATTCCTGATCCTATCCTACCTGGTCACTCCCAGAGAGAACCTCAGCATCTTCATCTCTGCTACCTCCAGCTCTGTCTCCTGTCTTTTCTTCAGTGACACTGTCTCTAGACCAAACAACATCGCTGGTCTCACCACAGTTTTGTACACCTTTCCTTTCATTTTAGCTGAAACTCTTCTGTCACACATCACACCTGACACTTTCCTCCATCCGTTCCATCCTGCCTGTACACGCTTCTTCACCTCTTTTCCACACTCTCCATTGCTCTGGACTGTTGAGCCTAAGTACTTAAAATCCTCCACCTTCTTGATCTCTTCTCCCTCTAACCTCACTCTTCCACTTGGGTCCCTCTCATTCACACACATGTACTCTGTCTTATTGCAGCCGACCTTCATTCCTCTCCTTTCCAGGACAAACCTCCACCTCTCTAGCTTCTCCTCCACCTGTTCCCTGCTCTCACTACAGATCACAATGTCATTTGCAAACATCATAGTCCATGGAGATTCCTGTCTAACCTCGTCTGTCAGCCTGTCCATCACCATAGCAACAAGAAGGGGCTCAGAGCTGATCCCTGATGCAGTCCCACCTCCACCTTGAACTCCTCTGTCACACCTACAGCACACCTCACCACTGTCTTACAGTCCTCATACATGTCCTGCACCGCTCTAACATACTTCTCTGCCACTCCAGACTTCCTCATACAATACCACAGTTCCTCTCTGGGCACCCTGTCATCAGCTTTCTCCAGATCTACAAAAACACAATGCAGCTCCCTCTGGCCTTCTCTATACTTCTCTATCAACATCCTCACCGCAAATACTGCATCTGTAGTACTCTTTTTTTGGCATGAAACCATACTGCTGCTCACAAATGTTCACTTCTGCCCTTAGTCTAGCTTCCACTACTCTCTCCCATAACTTCATTGTATGGCTCATCAGCTTTATTCCTCTGTGGTTGCCACAACTCTGCACATCTCCCTTGTTCTTAAAAATGGGCACCAGCAGACTTCTCCTCCATTCCTCAGGCATCTTCTCACTATCTAAGATCCTGTTGAACAACCCAGTCAGAAACTCTACTGCCACCTCTCCTAGACACTTCCAAACCTCTACAGGTATATCATCAGGACCGACTGCCTTTCCACTCTTCATCCTCTTCAATGCCCTCCTCACTTCATCCTGACTAATCTTTGCTACATCCTGGTCCACAACAGTAACCTCTTCTAGTCTTTGTTCTCTCTCATTTTCCGTGTTCATCAACTCTTCAAAGTACTCTTTCCATCTTCCCATCACACTACTGGCACCTGTCAATAGACTTCCATCCCTATCCTTAATCACCCTAACCTGCTGCACGTCCTTCCCATCTCTGTCTCTCTGTCTTGCCAACCTGTATAGATCAGTCTCTCCCTCCTTACTGTCCAACCTAGCATACAAGTCATCATAAGCTTCTTGTTTGGCCTTTGCTACCTCTACCTTCACCTTACGCTGCATCTCCCTGTACTCCTGTCTACTCTCCTCAGTCCTCTCAGTGTCCCACTTCCTCTTGGCTAACCTCTTTGTCTGTATACACTCCTGTACCTCCTCATTCCACCACCAAGTCTCCTTATCTACTTTCCTTCCAGATGACACACCAAGTACTCTCCTACCTGTCTCCCTGATCACATTAGCTGTAGTTGTCCAGTCATCTGGAAGAACCTCCTGACCACCCAGAGCCTGTCTTAACTCCTTCCTAAAAGTCATGCAACACTCTTCCTTTTTCAGCTTCCACCATTTCGTCTTCTGCTCTGCCTTTGCCCTCTTGATCTTCCTCACCACCAGAGTCATCCTACACACCACCATCCTATGCTGTTTGGCTACACTCTCACCTACCACTACTTTGCAGTCACTGATCTCTTTCAGGTTACACCGTCTACACAAGATGTAGTCTACCTGTGTGCTCCTACCGCCACTCTTATAGGTCACTCTATGTCCCTGCCTCTTTCTGGAAGAAAGTATTCACTACAGCCATTTCCATCCTTTTTGCAAAGTCAACTATCATCTGTCCTTCTGCGTTCCTCTCCTGGATACCAAACCTGCCCATCACATCCTCATCACCTCTGTTTCCTGCACCAACATGTCCATTGAAGTCTGCTCCAATGACAACTCTCTCACTTCTAGGCATGCTCTGCATCACTTCATCAAGGTCCGACCAGAATTTCTCCTTCTCCTCCAGCTCACATCCTACCTGTGGAGCATACCGACTAACAACATTGAACATCACACCTTCTATTTCTAGCTTCAGACTCATCACTCTATACGACACTCTTTTTACCTCCAGGACATTCCTAACAAACTCCTCCTTCAAGATAACTCCTACTCCATTTCTCTTCCCATCTACACCATGATAGAACAACTTGAACCCTGCTCCTAAACTTCTAGCCTTGCTACCTTTCCACCTGGTCTCCTGGACACACAGTATGTCTACCTTCCTTCTCTGCATCATGTCAACCAACTCTCTACCTTTTCCTGTCATAGTTCCAACATTCAACGTCCCTACTCTTAGTCCTATACTCTTGGTGTTCCTCTTCTCTTTCTTCGTGCGAACGCACTTTCCTCCTCTCCTTCTTCGACCAACAGTAATCCAATTTCCACTGGCACCCTGTAGGTCAACAGCGCCGATGGCGGTCGTTGTTAACCCAGGCCTCGACCGATCCGGTATGGAAGTCATAGGTTTGATTCGCATCTTTGATTTGGCAAAAGTTTTACGCAGGATGCCCTTCCTGACGCAACCCTCTGTATTTATCCGGGCTTGGGACCGGCACAATAAGACACTGGCTTGTGTCCTCTTGTGGCTACATTCCTCTTGTGGCTACATTCTGACGTCTCTCTTATCGGACATTAATCTATCTTGTAGCCGAGATGATCACCGTCGTCTGGTCTACAGCCGCTTATCCTCCTTTTGAGTCACTGGCATTTATTATTCATTTAAAGCTGTTATCTGGAAATAAAAAGTTAATTATCTTGTTGTTATGAGAACATAAAATACAGTTTTTTAGAGATTTGTCATTACCGGAGCGAAACAGATGGTTTCCTCTCACCAGTTCTTTTTATCAAAGATCTGGCGCACCATGGCTGCGTATTTAGGTGGCATCTTGGCAAACTGATATAAGATGACTGTAAAATGAAGAGCCATCTGTCAGAAGAAGGAGAAACAATCATTTATGGTTACAAAGGAAGTCAAATGAGTCCTCTGTTCACTTCCTGTGAGAGGATGACGCTGTGAAGCGCAGCACACCAACGGAATCAAAGCACAGCAGAAACCGGCCAATTCACCTGAAGCGCATGTTTGTGGAGGTGGGAGGAAGCCGGAGAACCCGGTGAGAACCCTCGCAGACGCGGCGCATGACTGGAAAGGAATAAAAAGTTCTCAGTTAGTTTAAATGGGGAAATATTGTTTGACAAACTCATACAAGCTCAGTCACAGAACAAATTAAACTCGTATCTCAAGCGTCTACTGTAGACAGTCCAATGGAGGACAGTGGGGGAACGACATGTGATATGACAGTTAGCTGTGTTCTCACCTGGCCCCCTTTCAGAGCCCTCCAGGTTGTGTTTCATCTCTACCTGCTGTTTGTCAGCTTCTGGCTCTCAGGCTCCTGTAAATCCCTTCACTTCCTCAGGCTGCCTCTCATGTCTGTGCCCCCCACCCCCACCCCCACCCCACCTACTGACCAAAATAAGTCCACAGCAAGAACAAGTAGATAAAACAAATCTGGACCTTTGATCACATTTAACAAATCTCCCATCATATTAGACCAGATGTGAGGGGCAGCAAGGAAAGAAGAGGTGGACCCATCAGGCCTCTGTACCAGGCTGGGGGTGCAGGCTCATGATCTGGGGTTCCTCCAGTTGTGCTGGAGAAGACTCGACACTCAGCCTGACCCAACTGCATCCACACAAGATACTGATGAAAAATGAATGAAACTATAAATGCTAAAGAAAACATTGCGGTATTGCGTGAGCTTATCCAAACACTGCCAAGGTGAATGCATGCTGGGATCAAGATCAACGCGGTCCAAAGAAAGACTTACACGTGTGACCATTTTTAAACTGTCATGAAGCAGAGATCAGCAGAACAATCCTCACTGAGGTAACTTCTGACTGGAGGACCGCATCAACTGTAATGTTTACTATTGTATTGAAGTTTTGTCATGAAATGATTGGATATAGACATGTAGATATTAATATTACATAAATACACAGATGTTGCAGCTGTAACTACCCCAGAGGGTAATTACTATTACACCTTCTACCCTAAATCTGATATTAAGGTTAATGCTGATGTCTGTTCATATTCATGGGCTGGAGGTACACACCTGAGAGATAAACCCATTCATTACAGTTTAAATGACTGATTACTGGACTTTAGCTCATCAGGTGACTAGAAATATAACTCATGCTTTATGTCTAGTCCATGATTTGTGTTACAACAGAGAACCCCCCCTAAAACCTCTACTGTCACCCAGCACACAAAACATCTGAAGTGTTTCCTGCTTCGTCCCCATTGGTTGTGACGGCTCTGTTCAGTGATGTCATGTAAAGAGTCCCATGAGGCAAACTGGAAACAAAGCAGCCGTTAAGCCGAAACAACGCTAAACTACTTCACGTGTTATCAACCTACACACGATAAGCACAGCAGAGCTGCAGGTCAAAGGTGAACAGGAAGTCAGGCTGTCACTAATACTCTACTACTGTAATCATGTTTATAACTAAGTGAGCAGTAATTGTTTGGTTTCATTTTCTCTTTGAGTACAAACCCTGGTGGTTTGTTCCAGAGTTCTTTAGAGACTATAATGAAATATAAAATATATTTTCACTCCTGAATTCAATGAATTCATTGCTCTGAATGTTTGTTTGAATATTTGGTTATCTGACTAAGTGTTGTTGGTTGCCATGGTGTTTTTGGTGTGTGTGTGTGTGTGTGTGTGTGTGTGTTACATCATAATAATTTACTCTACTTATTTGAAGTGAATTTATTTGTGGGCCAGAAAATCTAAATAATGATTGAAAATTTGCTCAAAGGCTCTAAAAGAGCTGGGAGAAAGTTTCTGTAAGTCTGTTGTTGAGACCATTTTTTATCCATGGATGTCATAAAAATATTGGTTAGAGTGATTATACAGTAAAATGTGGTTAATTTTACAGGCTGTTCCAATAATAATAATAATAATAATAATAATAATAACTTCAATGTTATACGATGGAAAGATTTTGTAGTGCTCAATGTGAAACTGACCCAGTGAGCTCACAATATTTAAAATGACCAAACAAATGAGATAAACAATTATTTGACCTCTAGCTGCGTCTGCTTAAAGATGTAAATACATTTTCCTTAATGTTTTTTTTTAAATTTTGTTTGATTCTATCCAAGAGCTTTCTGATTGTTTTCACTTAAAGCATCAAATGACCTTTTTACCAGGAGAGTGTGTTTCCATTCCTTCTTTGTCTCTGGCCTTCAGAGTGAAGCACATCCTGCTGGTGGAGCCGTGGGGTTTCCCTGAGCGCCCCGACACCGTGGAGGCCGACCGGCCCATCCCCGTGTGGATCAAAGCCCTCGGGGCCATGTTCAGTCCCTTCAACCCGCTGGCTGGTCTGAGGCTGGTCGGACCACTGGGTGAGAACGCGTGGCTTTTATTGCACCTGAGAGACAAATGAGTTCATCCCTAAAGTGTTCTGGTAATAGTGTTTAAGTCTTATACATTGAATTAATTTACGTAACAGTGCAAATAATGTAGAGCATGGAGGGGCGGCCATGGCTCGGAGGGTAAATACCAGTTGTGAAGCATCCAAGATTTAATATCCCTGTCTCTAATTTAGTTAGTTGATCATATTTGTTTTAATTGACAAATAGAATTGTGTATCATCTGCATAACAGTTATTAAATGTATAAATGTTATTTCCCAATGGTAACATACGGTAAATTAAACGATTTTGGCCCCAGAACAGATCCTTGAGGTCCCCCACAGGTAAGAGTCTCTCGATCTGACGATTTATTATTTACGTGGACAAACTGAAATCGGTCGGATAGATACGACCAAAACCAGTTTAATGGCGACTTTTTAATGCCCACTTCATCTTCTAATGTCCTGAGAAGAATGTCATTCTGTGTGGCGACAGCGCTACCCACTGCTCCACCGTCCCACCTTCATGTAAAACCGTCATTTAAAACTAATTTCAATTGGTAATAATACCATTTACTTACAGAAAAATTTGGCAGGTTGGATTACAAAGCCACACATGACCCGGGGGCCGTGGTATGCTCACAACTAGTATGTACCAGGTATGTATCTGTATAGACCATACCTGGCCCATACAGATACATATAGATCATCTGATTGAAGAAAGGCATTTTTCTTTCCGTCTTCTAACAGTTTTTACATTATTGTGAATCATGCGTTATGGTCGGTGTATCAATACGTACAACAGATGCATACTAATGACTTTTGATGCAGCAGCAGATATAATATACTGAAGTCTTACGTATTTAGATGGTTTTTACGAGCCTCTGCAGCTCCTCTCCTTTTTAACTCCAGACATGAAATGACAGAACGTTTTCCGACGGGACAGAGAATGAATCTGAGGCTCTGGTGTGTGTCGGGGTAATATGAGTCTATGATGGCAGAGCGTAATGAATGTGTTCTCATCCCAAGCAGGTAATGGCAGTACAGCTGTAGGTCTGCTTGTCAGGGTTACTTTGATTATGGGATGTTTAGTTTTTTACTTCTTCTTTTTTTGGCATCTATGAGGTTCATTTTGAAACACATATTGGATAAAATATTATCCAATATTTTATGCTTGTAGTTTTTATAATATTTGTATGTAGTTCTGGTATTTATTTCTAAATGTCTGCTGGACTGAAACACCCTCTTTTCCTCTAGACACCGGTTTGATTTTGCAGGAGCTCCTCTGGCAGATCGTCTGACGGCTCATGTAATTCCTATCAGCTCTGCCCCCCCCCCCATCATTAATAACCATGTAGAATGTAATGAGGTGGCCTCGTCTCCTAATAGCTACAAGCCTGGTTCTGACCCGGGGGTGTCTCCTCCGCTGCCCCTGCAGGTCCTGCTCTGGTCCAGACTCTGAGACCCGACTTCAAGAGGAAGTTCTCTTCCATGTTCAGTGACAACACCGTTTCTAACTATATCTACCACCTGAACGTACAAACCCCCAGGTATGACCCCCCCTGCCTCTCTCGCTGTCGACACTCATTAGTGCTGCTTATCTTAACACCTATAATGGCAGCAATTTCCTCATTTTCATTAGTTGAAGTCCTTTGAGCGTTTTGCCTGCACGTGTGATGCCTTGTCCATACCCGTTAATGGTTCTTCTGCGTCGTCACAGCGGGGAAACGGCCTTTAAGAACATGACCGTTCCCTACGGCTGGGCTAAGAGGCCCATGCTGGAGAGAATGGACCAGCTTCAGCCTGACATCCCCATCACCATCGTCTACGGATCGCGCTCCAGCGTGGACAGCAACTCAGGCAGCAGCATCAAAAAGCTGAGGCCAAACTCGCACGTGGAAATCATAGTGAGTTCACTGTGTTTTGTGTCAGAACAGAGGGGAAATCATGCACTTCACTGTGACCCCAACCCATTACCAGTGCATCACGGGGTCCCTTACTGTAAAGATTGGCCTCCTCCATTCTTCCTTAATGCCTGTACAGAACTGCTGTGGTTAGGATGTAAATTATTACTGCGATAAATCCAGTAACATAAAGGAGTTTTATGTTTTTTACATAACACAGTTTATTCCAGTTACTTTGTTCCTACGGTGGAATTTAATGAGTCGATAGTCTGACGTTTATTTGTGCTGCTGTTGTTTAAATCCCAATAATACCTGAAGTTAGATGGTTACAGTCAATGTTAAGAGGCCATATGTTCCAGTCTAACCAGTTAGCACACAATTAGAATATATAAATAAAATATACTATAAACTATATATATATATATATATATATATATATATATATATATATATATATATATAGGTATATTATTTTTTATATATACAGTATATATTTTTTTGTGTGTGGAATGTCTAAAAGGACATGTTGGGTTTAACGTTTTTTAGTAGTAGAAACGTAGAGGCTGTCTGTCTGTCACTCTGCTTGTACCAGATGTTACACATAAAAACCGACTAAATAATGATTTCATAAAATGTATGAAGACTAGTCGATCACTAGATTGGTCGGTTGGTTGATCGGTCCTCATGTTGTGTGAAATCATTATTCCGTCTGAGTTTATCTGGTTAAAGCTCAGTGACAGCATCTTCTCCTCCCAAGGATTTATCACAAAATGTCATTTTATTCCAGAAATCCTGAATATGGAACATTTATTTAATGGTTGTTGTAGAAGTAACAAACCAAACTCCAGAGCTCCTCCCTTCACATCAGCTCCTGTTTTTACTAACCTGTGTTCTCCGTGATCCCACAGACAATTCGCGGCGCTGGACACTACGTGTACGCCGACCAGCCAGAGGACTTCAACCACAGGGTGTTGGAAGTGTGTGAGAAAGTGGACTGAAGCAGAAACAGGCCTGTTTAGTGAACCCTGCAGAAAAATGGGAGCCCCAATAACTGATTAGAACGTTGGCTGCTGGAGGGGAGATCCCGTCCCTCTTCCCCCGTGCAGGGAGAAGGAGCTCTGGTGCTTTTGGCTCGTTTATCAGGACAGTTCATACATCACTTCACCTGAAACAGCATAGTGAAAACACACTGTCAGCTGGCATGGCCAATTAAAAAACCCAGCATCAGTGCTTTTCCCAGCATTCCCTCAGTAGTCAAACGATGCTTCTAAAGACAGGAGGCATTAAGAAATTCAAATATCTCGCTAAAAGCGCCACACAAAGCCTCAGTGTTCCGTCAATTTACATTGTTTTCCATATGTGGCTTTTAACAGCTTCTATAGTCAAATGATCCGACCAAATGGAAATACTAGACAAAAAATATTAGATTTTAGGAGACGTTTCTGATGTGTTATAACAATGTGTTTAGCTGCACGTTGTGATCGAGAGTTTCTAACAGAAAAAATACTAAAACATTGTTTCTGTTTAAAAGTTCTCTCTACTTTAACATAGAAGGTGTTCGCCTGTGGTTCACCAACATTCTGAAGTGCCTTTACGAAGCGTTCCCATGACAACATGTCAGAACATAGAACGTATGTAGCTCCTGCTGAGCAAAGTCTATCCTTACAGTATTAGTTAAACAATTCCATTTGATGTTTGCCTTTATCTAATACTGTCTTTATTCCAAATCCTCAATAGCATTAGTTACACTATATCATCTTTCTCTAATAAAAATTAAACCCCAAAACAGTCAGTTAGCCGTTCGTACATTAAAGAAACAGCCTGGAAGCAGCAAAAACTTTTTCCTCCTCATTGAGGTGAAACAGCCGGAACACATTTTTTCTCTATGATCAACTTTTATACACCTGGAGGTACTCTTACTAGCATGTTTTACCACACCAGTGTATTTTGAATATATGAATGTGTGCTGAACTTGTGGAACAAATCCACTATCCTCAGGACTAAACACCCAGGTTGGTTTTTACATTAGCTATTGATTTAGACCACTGCTAGAATTTGTCTCACGTGACTATTTAAAGTGTATTTCATGAATTGTGCTGTAAATCATCTGGTCTAGTGTGCCTTTAATTCAGTGACTGCAGAGATTCAGTGTAAATTAAAAAGAAACCAGCGGAAAGTCTGTTAAGTTTCAAAGGATTGATAGAATCCATTACTCTCTACCTCTTCTGATGATAGAATTAAGAATATATTTTACACTGCTCACTCAGCTGTTTAATTCGTGCCATAAGATGAACCTGCAGGAGTTGTATATAAGTTGTTGTGTTTGACGGATGAATTGGAGCCAATTCACCGATAAACATATATATACAGCATATATACAGCATATACTAAGTTCACTCTGTTTATTTCTTATTGTTAATATGTAAAAATATTTTGTACAAGTTATTTTTCTTTATGACAGCTTTCTGATTCCTACTGTGTATCTAAATATAAACACAAATAAAGAGTGAGCCTACAGTCCTGATTCATTTATCTCCCTCCCATCACACATGAATAGTATTGTCCTAGCTTGTATTAGCATCACAGGTTTACCTGTACTGCTACACTCATGTGGCCTGTTGACCACGATTCAGTCTAATGGTTCTGATTCCTGTGTTTTTACTCCTGTAGTTCTCCTGTGCTGCCACTAGAGGGCACTCATGTGCAGATGAGGCTACACGGAGCTAGTTGAAGTGTTGAGGCGTCACTCTTATGCACCAATGTCTGTCTCATTTTTTTTCTGTGCAGAGGAAGCAGTCTGGATCTAACTTGGGGTGTTGCATATCTTTGTGTAAAGGTTTTTTGAGGACAGCAAAGAAAGAATGATGCCTAATCATCTAATCTGAATATGGAATATCTGGATATATGGAATAAAGATTACACAATGTCT